>NC_040090.1:54831781-55134811 GCF_003369695.1 Bos indicus x Bos taurus | reverse complement strand
CTTAAAGGTAATAAAATCATTTTTGTTTCACTTGGAATGTTACCAAAGAATTGATACAAGTATCAGTTTCTGTTACAATGTATTCATTTCTGTTACAATGTAACAGAAAGCAGATAGTAAGATAGCATTACTTTGAAAGTGTTTCATAGGCTATAGACTATTTAAGCTATATTGTTTTCTTTTTTACTGGTAATCAGACATGGAGTTAACAGTTTTAACTGGATGTCTTTTGGGTTCCAAGGTACTGATAGGAGTCGAGAAGATAGTCCGGAACTGAACCCACCCCCAGGCATAGAAGATAACAGACAGTGTGCATTGTGTTTGACGTATGGTGACGACAGTGCTAATGTAAGTACCTTGGTGCACTGAGTTGTGCTTAATAGACTAACCCATGATGAACTATTTCTGTCTAAACTTGGTGACCAGTTTAGACTTTTTATTTAATGAATAAAATGAATATTTGTCACTTAGTTTGTGGTACTTAGGATTTTTTTCTATAACTGATTTACTTGATTTAAAAGATGACTTACCTTATATTAATATGCTGATTTCTCATAAACGTCTATAGGCAGTTTCTCAAAAAAGACTTTTATGAGAGTCAATAGAATAGAAGTTCCACGTTAAATAACTGTGTCTAATGTAGTTAGCAATGTGGTTAAGATTCCTAGTTCTGACAGATTGCCTGGATTCACTTCTGTGCTTGACCGCCTACTTGTTGACCTTGGCAAGGAGCTTAACCTCTGACCCTCAGTTTCATTTTTTAAATAAGGATAGTAATTCTTACCTCAGAATGGTTATGAAGATTAAAGGAAATAATGTATGTAAAGCCTTTTGTAGGGCCTGCCTGGCACATAGTAAGCTTATATTTTTTTTAAAAAACATTTTTAATGCAAGCTGAGAGAACTGGCTTTGAAAAATGGTTTTAAAGAAGTCAGTGGGCACTTCTATAAACTTAACACATTGCTTAGTTTTAAATTCTTTATGTTTATAAACTATTTCTAGTCTATGGAAAAGGTAAAGAGTTGAAAAGTGAAAAGAAACTTTGAATTGTGATTTTTGTTCTCACCCATGAGTTAAAGAATTTGAATTGATTTACTGAAGTTATCCTGACTCAGGTAAAGCCAATACCAAGGAAAACCCTATTTGATGTTACATTCTTTAAAGAAAAAAGGAAATCTCTTTGTTTCATAGGATGCTGGCCGTTTGCTTTACATTGGCCAGAATGAATGGACACATGTAAATTGCGCTCTGTGGTCAGCAGAAGTGTTTGAAGACGATGATGGATCACTAAAGAATGTGCATATGGCTGTGATCAGGGGCAAGCAGCTGGTAAGAACTTGTGGGTGAATGTCACGGGGACTCCCTCTCAGTTTCCAGATGTTCTTTCTGAGGCTCAGTGCTGCCTCGCTGATGTTTCTCTTGGTTTCTTCAGAATGGTTTAGCCAGCAGCAAATATTGGTGTGCATTGTAGGCAGATTGCTATTCTGACCCTTGGAAGATGGGTGCAAAAGAAATAGGAAATAGTCTTATCTGGTTAGAGAGATAATTCAGATGCTCAGGAAAGGTATTCATTTAAGTGGTTTAGACAAAATGACCTCAAAGGTTCCAGTTGAATCAGCACTCTGAGGCTTCTTAGGATAAACCCGCAAAGTACATATACAAAGAGGGGCTGTGGAAAATGATTAGTAGCAGCTGAGAGTAAGCAGAAAAGGCCATGAAGGAGTAGAATTTTTAAAGCTGTGTTTTGAAGGAGGGGAGAAAATGAAGGATTATCAGAAAGCAACAAAAATAGCACATGCATAAGAAACATAAGTAAAATGTGTGGAGGGCACAAAGCAAAAGTCTTCCCTGGAGAGGAACCCAGATTGTGACTGTGACAGAATGAGGTGGCAACATACAGCCTGGCTGAAGAAAATCTTTGCATCATATAAATTCATCAATTAAGCCTACTAATTAAGAACCACTATGTTTCTGACTAGTATAATCGTTCTAGAACTGAGTTCTTTTGGCTATAATAGCTTTCTTCCAAGATAATGTTTTTAACAATGATGTTCAGAGTTTCGTTTTCTCTGAATCAGTTGTGCATCTTAGAAAAACCTGTTTTGATCCAAGTTCTAAAGCAAATCATCATGTTTAAATTTAATCATTCTAGGCCCCATGGGCTGTGGGAAAGAAAGGATTTATAGAGGAGGCTTTATGGCTCATATCACTTCTCTGTAATTCAGCAGATTACAATAACAAAATGAACTGTGGGAAACCCAGAATGGGGTGACTCTGTAGAGAAGATGGAGAATGGCTAAAACATCTGAAAGTCTGACTCAGGCTCTGTTCTTTCTGGATTGTTAGAGATGTGAATTCTGCCAAAAGCCAGGAGCCACTGTGGGTTGCTGCCTTACATCCTGCACCAGCAACTATCACTTCATGTGTTCCCGAGCCAAGAACTGTGTGTTTCTGGATGATAAAAAAGTGTATTGCCAACGACATCGGGATTTGATCAAAGGCGAGGTGAGCTTTAGTTGCTTTTTGAGTTCTCTGGGAAAAGAGGCTGAAGATATTAATAGCAAGGTGGTGAGCTGTATTACACCTTTCTACTAGGTGCTCCTAGAATCACCTTCTCTTGGGAGAATTATCAAAGGCCCTGCTAGTGAAACAGAAGAGTGATTTAGAGATACGCCTTGTCTTTCCCGCTGAGTCAATATCCTGAGAATAGTGTATAAAGGGAGAGCCTAACAGCTACCCTGGCCTTTCATTTAAGGTGGTTCCTGAGAATGGATTTGAAGTTTTTAGAAGAGTGTTTGTGGACTTTGAAGGAATCAGCTTGAGAAGGAAGTTTCTCAATGGATTAGAACCAGAAAATATCCACATGATGATTGGTAGGACATGGGCCTTGGTTGTCGGGGAGGCTGGCTGTGTCATTGAGGTACTTAAGTCTTCAGTTACAAAGTGGGCCTTCTCATAGTCACCTCTAATCAGTTCTTCTTTCCTTACTCAGGCTCCATGACAATTGACTGCTTAGGGATTCTGAATGATCTCTCTGACTGTGAGGATAAGCTCTTTCCTATTGGATATCAGTAAGTAACTCTGTGGAGAGAAGACAGCAGCCCTACCACATGAATGCCCTGAGGCAGTAAGTGGGTCATCTGATGTAGAGCCATACTTGTTAGCAGGTTTTAAGTAATTGCTTTTTTTTTGTTTGCAACATCTTGTAGATTGAGACTCAGGTATCGTTTTATGTCAGCTAGATCCAATTGTAGAAGGAAAGAATTGACATAATTTCAGAATCATTTCCAAATAAAACCTAGAAAACACCAGGTCAGTCTCTTTTAAGAATCCACTAAATTCCATTCACCTCAGTTCATAAGTCCAGTTGTTGTCAGGCATCAAACACCTTATGCCTCTGTCCTCCTTTTACATCTTACATTTTATCGGTGCTTCTGAAAATATAAACCCCCACAATAACAATCAGATTCTTCATTAAGAATTTATAGTAACAATTTGCTCCCACAGGCAGCAAATTGTCTAAACCTGTAGCAAACTGGCAATATAAATTTAAAATTCCCTTTCTCTCTCTTCCCCTTTGGAGTCTCATTTGTTCTATGTATATGCCAGTTTATTCTGCATTTCAGTTCTTTCAGCAGTCTCTGCTCCACGTCTAGCTGGCAGCCCTTTGTGTAAAGCAGTAGGGTCCACCAGCATCTAGCTGATTTAAAGCAGTTACGTTTCTCTTGTGTCATGGGACTTTCCTTGCAAAGGAAACATGTCAGGTGTGATCTTTCCTCACTTGTATACATTGTGGGCCAGTTATCCCTTCCTGAAGGCCCACAACTATGTCTTGTAATAGTTAGTGGGGGTTTTTTTCTTTGCATTTTAGGATATTTTACTAATTTTTCCCCTGCTTACAACACAATAAAAAAAATTTGATGCTGTTTTCAAGGGGCCAGAAAAAAAAATCAAGAACTTCAAAAAACTCAGAAAACCCTAACTAGGGGACTCTCTAATAAGAATCCATGAAAGAAAGCTAAATTCTGTAAATGCAGGAGGCCAGGGAACCTTGGCTGAGAAGAGGTTTTGACAGCCTCGGTACCTGCGTCTGTGCGCTCACTGACGGTGATCGTGGCCATCTGCGTGCAGGTGTTCTCGGGTGTACTGGAGCACCACGGACGCCCGCAAGCGCTGCGTGTACACGTGCAAGATCGTCGAGTGCCGTCCCCCGGTGGTGGAGCCAGATATCAACAGCACTGTTGAACATGATGAAAACAGGACCATCGCTCACAGTCCACCGTCTTTTGCAGGTTACTCTTTAAAAAATGTTTTATTGGAATGTAATTGCTTTATAATATTGTATTAGTTTCTGCCATACATGAAAGTGAAATCAGTTATAGGTATACATATATCCCCCATCTTTTTTTAGATTTCCTTCCTATTTAGATCACCACAGAGCATTAAGTAGAGTTCCTGTGTTACACAGTAGGTTTTTATTAGTTATCTCTTTTATATATAGTAGTGTATATATGTCAATCCCAATTTCCCAATTCATCCCACGCCCTTCCCCCTTTGGTTTGTTCTCTACCTCTGTGTCTCTATTTCTGCTTTGCAAATAAATTTATTTGTGCCATTTTTCTAGATTCCACATATAAGTGATACAATATTTGTTTTTCTCTTTCTGACTTACTTCACTTAGTGTGACAGTCTCTAGGTCTATCCACATCTCTGTAAATGGTACTGTTTCATTCCATTTTAACGGCTGAGTAATGTTCTATTGTATATATGTACTATATTTTCTTTATCCATTCCTCTGTTGGTGGATACTTAGGTGGCTTCCATATCCTGACTACGTAAATAGTGCTGTAGTGAACACTGGTGCACATATCTTTTTGAACTATGGTTTTTATCAGGTATTTGCCCAGGAGTAGGATTTCTGGGTCATATGATAGTTCTGTTTTTTGTTCTTTGAGGAACCTCCATACTGTTTTCCATAGTGGCTGTACCAATTTATATTCCCACCAACAGTGTAGGAGTGTTCCCTTTTCTCCATATCCTCTCCAGCATTTATTGTTTGTAGATTTTCTGATGATGGCTATTATGACCAGTGTGAGGTGATATCTCGTTGTAGTTTTGATTTGTATTTCTCTGATGGTTAGTGATGCTGAGCATCTTTTCATATGTGTGTTTGCCGTCGGTGTGTCTTTGGAGAAATGCCTGTTTGTTTGTTTTGGTACTGAGCATCATGAACTGTTTGTGTATTTGGAGATTAATACCTTATCAAGTTGCTTCATTTGGAAATATTTTCTCCTATTCTGAGGATTGTCTTTTCATTTTATTTGCAAAAAAGTTGGAAGTTGAATTTGATTTGGAGGAATACTGTGATTGAAGGATAGGGAAAAGGCATTGCTTTGTAAGGTGGCATTTGTTTCTGTTTTGGTATTTATCTAATAGCTGGCTTTTTCTTGACTCATTTGTTTGATTTTTTTTTTTTAATTAAACTTTTTTATAGTTAGAGTTTTTATTTCTTGCCACAGAAATTTCACCCAAGGAAAGTCAAAACACAGCAGAAATTGTAAGTCCTCCATCACCAGATCGACCTCCTCATTCCCAAACCTCTGGTTCCTGTTTCTATCACGTCATCTCAAAGGTCCCTAGGATTCGAACACCCAGCTATTCTCCAACACAGAGATCTCCTGGCTGTAGACCACTGCCTTCTGCAGGTAAAGGACTTCACTGACCTACTCGACCCAACAAGGTCAGCTCAAGATTAGTTTGTAATTCTTTCAGGAAACTTTATCTTAATGATGTTTGCCAATTGAAAATGTTGATTTTCTGTTACCTGTTAACATACATAGCCAAGTCATTGAAACCAGAGACTGCAACACATTTATCCTATCTGTAATAGATTTTGTTACTTTTTCTCTTTCATTTAGGAAGCCCTACCCCAACCACTCATGAAATAGTCACAGTGGGTGACCCTTTACTCTCCTCTGGACTTCGAAGCATTGGCTCCAGGCGTCACAGTACTTCTTCCTTGTCACCCCAGCGGTCTAAGCTCCGGATAATGTCTCCGATGAGAACTGGGAGCACTTACTCCAGGAACAGTGTCTCCTCTGTCTCCACCACAGGGGCCACTGCGGATCTGGAGTCAAGTGCCAAAGCGGTCGATCATGTCTTAGGGCCACTGAATTCTAATGCTAATTTAGGGCAGAACACTCCCACCTCTTCAAATTTGCAAAGGACAGCGGTTACTGTGGGCACTAAAACCAGTCACTTGGATGGCTCTTCATCTTTAGAAACGAAGCATTCCAGTGCTTCAGACTTGACATCCAAGAGCTCCTCTTTGAAGGGAGAGAAGACCAAAATGCCGAGTTCCAAGAACTCAGAGGGATCGGCCCATAATGTTGGTTACCCTGGCATTCCGAAACTGGCTCCGCAGGTTCATAATGCAACAGCTGGAGAATTAAATGTTAATAAAATGGGCACTTTTGCTGACCTTTCTTCAGTGCCATTTTCTTCTAAAGAGGGCCTCCCCTTCCCACCACTCCATTTGAGAGGGCAGAGAAACGAGCGAGACCAACAGACAAATGGCAACCAGTCAGCAAACCCCAATCCCGATGAAGATGCTGAAGTCAAAACCTTGAAGCTGTCTGGAGTGAGCAGCAGATCATCCATTATCAATGAACACGTGGGAGCCAGCTCCAGAGATAGGAGACAGAAAGGGAAAAAATCTTGTAAAGAAACTTTCAAAGAAAAGCATTCCAGTAAACCTTTCTTGGAACCTGGTCAGGTGGCAACTGGTGAGGAAGGAAACCTAAAGCCAGAGTTTGTTGATGAAATGTTGACTCCTGATTTCATGGGTCAACGATCATGTAATAATGTTTCTTCTGAGAAGACTGGGGACAAAGTCCATCCTATTCCAGGAGTCCCCAAAGCTCCATCCATGCAAGTGGAAGGATCTGCAAAGGAATTACAGACACCCCGGAAACGCACAGTTAAAGTAACACTGACACCTCTAAAAATGGAGAGTGAGGGTCAGTCCAAGAACACCCTGAAAGAAAGTAGTCCCGTTTCCCCTTTGCAGATAGAGTCTGTGTCTCCAACAGAACCAGTTTCTGCCTCAGAAAGCCCAGGAGATGGTCCTGTGGCCCAACCAAGCCCCAATAATACGTCATCCCAGGATTCTCAAAGTAACAACTATCAGAATCTTCCAGTACAGGACAGAAACCTGATGCTTCCGGATGGCCCCAAACCTCAGGAAGATGGCTCTTTCAAGAGGAGATACCCCCGCCGCAGTGCCCGGGCACGCTCTAACATGTTCTTTGGGCTCACCCCACTCTATGGAGTAAGGTCCTATGGCGAAGAAGACATTCCATTTTACAGCAGCTCAACTGGGAAGAAGCGAGGCAAGAGGTCCGCTGAAGGACAGGTGGACGGGGCAGACGACCTGAGCACTTCAGATGAAGACGACTTATACTATTACAACTTCTCTAGGACAGTGATTTCTTCAGGTGGAGAGGAACGGCTGACACCCCATAATTTATTTCGGGAGGAAGAACAGTGTGATCTTCCAAAAATCTCACAGTTGGATGGCATCGACGATGGGACAGAGAGTGATACCAGCGTCACAGCCACAACTCGGAAGAGCAGCCAGATTCCAAAAAGAAACAGTAAAGAAAACGGAACAGAGAACTTGAAGATGGATCGGCCTGAAGACACTGGGGAAAAGGAACATGTCATTAAGAGCTCAGTTGGCCACAAGAATGAGCCAAAGGTGGATAACTGCCACGCCGTGAGCAGAGTGAAAGCACCGGGGCAGGACTCCCTGGAGGCTCAGCTCAGCTCGCTGGAGTCGAGCCGCAGGGTCCACACAAGCACCCCTTCAGATAAAAACTTGCTGGACACCTATAACACCGAGCTCCTGAAGTCAGATTCGGATAACAACAACAGTGACGACTGTGGGAACATCCTGCCCTCGGACATTATGGACTTTGTCCTAAAGAATACTCCGTCCATGCAGGCTTTGGGTGAGAGCCCAGAGTCCTCTTCGTCAGAACTCCTCAACCTTGGTGAAGGCTTGGGTCTTGACAGCAATCGTGAAAAAGACATGGGTCTTTTTGAAGTGTTTTCCCAGCAGTTGCCGACGACAGAGCCTGTGGACAGTAGTGTCTCTTCCTCCATCTCAGCGGAGGAGCAGTTTGAGTTGCCCTTAGAGCTGCCATCAGATCTCTCCGTCCTGACCACCCGGAGTCCCACGGTCCCTAGCCAGAACTCCAGTAGGCTAGCCGTGATCTCAGACTCAGGAGAGAAGAGAGTAACCATCACAGAAAAAGCTTCCTCTGAAGGCGACTCCTCCCTGCTGAGTCCAGGAGTAGATCCCAGTCCTGAGGGCCACATGACTCCCGACCACTTTATCCAGGGTCACATGGATGCGGACCACATCTCCAGCCCTCCCTGTGGCTCTGTGGAGCAAGGTCATGGCAACAATCAGGACTTAACTAGAAACAGCAACACCCCTGGCCTTCAGGTACCCGTTTCCCCTACTGTTCCCATCCAGAATCAGAAATACGCGCCCAACTCCACTGACAGTCCTGGCCCGTCTCAGATTTCCAATGCCGCTGTCCAGACCACTCCGCCCCACCTGAAGCCAGCCACTGAGAAACTCATTGTTGTTAACCAGAACATGCAGCCACTCTACGTCCTCCAAACCCTTCCGAATGGAGTGACCCAGAAAATCCAGCTGACCTCGTCTGTAAGTTCAGCACCCAGTGTGATGGAGACAAACACGTCCGTGTTGGGCCCCATGGGAAGTGGTCTCACCCTCACCACAGGACTCAACCCGAACCTGCCAGCCTCTCAGTCGTTGTTCCCTCCTGCTACCAAAGGCTTGCTCCCCATGTCTCATCACCAGCACTTACATTCCTTCCCCGCCGCTACTCAGAGTAGCTTCCCCCCCAACATCAGCAGTCCTTCGGGCCTACTCATCGGGGTTCAGCCTTCTCCAGACCCCCAGCTTTTGGTTTCAGAAGCCAGCCAGAGGACAGACCTCAGTACCACGGTAGCCACTCCATCCTCTGGACTCAAGAAAAGACCCATATCTCGCCTGCAGACCCGAAAGAATAAGAAACTTGCCCCCTCTAGTACCCCTTCCAACATTGCCCCTTCAGACGTGGTTTCCAACATGACACTGATTAACTTCACTCCCTCCCAACTTCCGAATCATCCCAATCTCTTAGACTTGGGGTCACTGAATACTTCATCTCACCGAACTGTCCCCAACATCATAAAAAGGTCTAAATCTGGCATTATGTATTTTGAACAGGCACCCCTGCTACCGCAGAGTGTGGGGGGGACCACTGCCCCGGCGGCAGGCACTGCCACCATAAGCCAGGATACCAGCCACCTCACGACAGGGCCCGTGTCTGGCCTGGCCTCCGGTTCCTCCGTCCTGAACGTTGTATCCATGCAAACTACCACCACCCCCACAAGTAGTGCATCTGTTCCAGGACACGTCGCGTTAACCAACCCCAGGTTGCTGGGTACCCCGGATATCGGCTCCATAAGCAATCTTCTAATCAAAGCCAGCCAGCAGAGCCTGGGGATTCAAGACCAGCCTGTGGCTTTACCGCCAAGTTCGGGAATGTTTCCACCACTGGGGACGTCACAGACTCCCTCCACGGGCGCAATGACGGCTGCACCCAGCATCTGTGTGCTCCCCTCTACCCAGACAGCGGGTGTCACAGCTGCTTCGCCTTCTGGGGAAGCAGAAGAACACTATCAGCTCCACCATGTGAACCAGCTCCTCGCCAGCAAAACTGGGGTTCTCTCTTCCCAACGGGATCTTGATTCTGCTCCAGGATCCCAGGGATCCAGCTTTACCCAGACAGTAGATGCTCCTAATCCCATGGGCCTGGAGCAGAACAAGGCTTTACCCTCAGCTATGCAAGCCAGCTCAGCCTCTCCAGGGGGTTCCCCATCCTCCGGACAGCGGTCAGCGAGTCCCTCAGTGCCGGGGCCCACGAAACCCAAACCAAAAATCAAACGGATTCAGCTGCCTTTGGACAAAGGGAGTGGCAAGAAGCACAAAGTTTCCCACTTGCGGACCAGTTCTTCTGAAGCACACATTCCAGACCAAGAAGCCAACACGACACCCCAGACCTCAGTCACAGGGTGAGAGATTGCGGACCTTGGCTCCGCGGGGTCTGAGGGATTTCATGCTCTGGCTTAGAGGCTGTTGAAGTGGTCTTCTGGGAGGGACACGCCTCTGCCCAAGTTGCTTTACTCAGGTTTTCTGGGCTTTTTTTTTTTTCTCACAGTGGTAGTTTATAGAGTAATATTTAGTTCCATTCATGGCAGTTTGTCCCGTGAACAGAACCACATCTTTAATCACTCTCTGCTCTGATTTAGAACAGTGCTACTGTTTGCTCATGTTTCTTTTTGCTGAGGCTCAGTTAGGAGACTAAGGGATGATTATTCCTGTCTGGAGGGCAAAACCACCTGTTGGAGATCCTCCTGGTGTCCTTTTCTGAAACATTATTATTAAGATATACGTAAAGTACACAAATGAATTTTTACCTAGGTATGCACCCACAAGGCTGCCATTTCGATCATAATATAAGATATTCCTAGTGTTCCAGAAGGCCGCAGAAGGCCACGGTGCCCTCCCTTCAGTCAGTGCCCCCTCCTCACTGGCTGGTTAGACATACTGACCTGTATCACCACAGGTTAGTTTTCCCAGCCCATACATTTTATGTGATCCTGGTGGAGTCATTTCTTTAGACTGACCTCCATGTTGGGTACATATTTACTCTTGTTTTTCCTGAAGAGATCCAAATGATTCTGTTCCAGGACTCCAGGAGCAGAGGCTGAGCCGCAGGATACAGCTAGTGTGGAGCAGTCACCACAGAAGGAGTGTGGGCAGCCTGCAGCGTGAGTACAAAACTTAGTTCCCTAAGATGAAACCCTCAGCTCTGTCCACCTCATTTTAGAAAACAGTCCTTCCTGATTTGTATTGATTTTTTTTTTTAATGGAATTAATACATGCTTGTTAAAAAACAACAACATAGAATTACTTAAATAGTAGATGAAGATTCCACATTCATCCTGCTTACCCCTTTCCCAGTTTATTGCCTAGAGGTAATCATTGCTTGTAATTTGTTTTCATTCATGCCAACATTTCTGTGCATATTGATTTACAGGGTGTATGTATGAATGTGTACATACCTTTTTACATAAAATGAATAATGCTGTACATACCATTCTGTACTTGTTTGCTTTGCCTAATTATATTGTATTGTATACATATTTCTATGCCACTTCATTTTTTAATGACTGTCTCCAGGTCCATTGTGTAGACAATACAGTAATTTAACTAGTCTCCTGTTGATCTCCATCTGGATTGTTTGCACAATTTATTTAATTTTAAAAAGTGAAAATTGGTGTGGATTACTGGCTCATGCAGCCTGATTTTGTTTTTAATTAAACCAGCTAGCTCACTTAAGCAACTCCAGAACTGCTTCTAACGAGTGTCTTTTTTTTTTTTTCTGACACTTAAGGGTATGAGAAGAATTTCAAGAACACAATCTACAGTTCCAAAAGCAGAAACTTAATGTCAGTGTTTGGGGAAGAATCTCTCAAAAGATAGTTGATGTTGTGTATCATACAGTAGTGTGGTGGTGTATCCATTCGGCAGGTTGTACACAAAGCATCCTGTGGTTCATGTCTGGTGTAACTGACAGCCGAATGGCAGGTTGTTGACAGTTTTTATCTTTGAATTGAAGAACTCGCTGGAGTTGCATCTCCTGTTTGGTTTTCTTTTCATGTAGGCAAGTGGCTGCTCTTCCTGAGATTCAGACAACACAGAATCCAGCACATGAACCAGAAAATTCAGGTATGTGGGTGGGTAACATGTTAGAATCAGAATTTCAAAGCCAGAAGCACTGTAAGAATCACCTTGGGACTTCTCCAGTGGTTGAGACTCTGTGCTCTCAATGCAGGGGGCCCTGGTTCAGTCGCTAGTCAGGGAACTCTGTAGATACCACACGACGCAGCTAAGACCTCACAGGCCACAACTAAAGATCCCGCACGTCACAACCAAGACCCCGCACAGCCAAATAAATAGCTAAATGTTAAAAAAAAAAACCTCCTTCTCCACCTACTGATTTTCTAGATTAAAGGAAAAAGAAGTCAAAACTCTAAAAAACTGGGTCATTGACCAAAGGACAGCAGACTAAGACGTACACTGTAAAGACTCGACTGCCCTGCTTGTTGTAACAGCAGTGTGGCTGAAACAGCTCACAAGGAGCTGCCCTCAGCCTTTACTTGTCACTAGTGAAAACCAAGAACCACTCTTATTATATAATATAGCCAGATACATCTCCTTAGCACTTCCATCTGTCCTAATACATTTCATTGATAAACAAGTAGTTACTTGAAGACTAGAGAGCTCTGGATATAAGTCTTTGCCCTTTTCCATTGAGGGGATTCCTGGAAGAAAACCAGGTAGAGAAAATGCTTAGGCGTAAGGTTTGGGCAGTAGTCACATTCTGCTTATTTGCTGATTCCTGGAGGGGATTGACACATTTCTGTGTCAGTGGGCAGTATGAGAGGTGGTGGCTGAGTGCAAACTCTGGAGCCATGTAGGTGGAAATCCCAGCTTTACCACATTCGCTGTACGAACTTGGATTCCTTGACCTCTCTCCATCTCAGTTTTCTCACCTTTAAAATTAAGATAATAATGACACCTGCCTCACTGGATTGTTCCGAGGTTTATCTGAGTTAATTTAGAAAATTCCTGGAAGCATTCCTCACACATGTTAACCATTGTTATTTTTTAGCTTTGACTCTATTGAAGGCAATTACTTAGTGTAAAACAGTTAGATTGTGATTATAGAAACTCACTAGAGAGACAGTATAACTTCACATAAAAATATGTGTGTATATTCTTGTTTTTGTCATTTTCTAGCTCTAACCTCAGGCAAGCTGCTCCGCTTCTTTGAGCCTCAGGTGTGTTATCTGTAAATGGGAATGATGAAGCCAGCTGTGAAATGTTGTTAGGCTTAGAGATGACGTGTGTAAAGGACTCAGTATGTGTGTGCTGTGGCATCCACTCTGGCCCCCATTTTCTCCCTCACAGAACCTAAAACGGCGGAAGAGGAAGAAAGTAATTTCAGCTCTCCACTGATGCTTTGGCTCCAGCAAGAACAGAAGCGGAAAGAAAGCATTGCTGAGAAAAAGCCCAAGAAAGGACTTGTTTTTGAAATTTCAAGTGATGATGGCTTTCAGATATGTGCAGAAAGTATTGAAGGTGCGTGGGTTACGTTAGGTCGGCTGACAGCGCAGGCTCTGTCAGCCGGGGCTGCACTTCATCTGTAGGAGCGCCATCTATGCGGGCAGCTCCGCATATGACAGAGTGGACTGGAGACACCAGAAGGCAAGAGGCCCCTAGTTAGAGTATTGCTGCAGTAGAGATGTCAGGTAAGAAAGTCCACTTCTGGAAGGAGAGGAAAGCAAAGGAGGGAAGAACGGACACATTCATGACTGCTTGGATGTAGAGGGCAGAGAGAGATGAGTCAAAGATGACTGAAGATTCAGGCCTGGGTGACTAAAAAAAGTGATCTGTAAAGCGAACAAAAAAAAATAAGAGTGCAAGTTCTATGTAAGATGTATTACATGCAGAGCGTGGGAAGAGAGATCACAGACTCAAGTTAGAGGTGGAAGGGATTGTGAAGGTTTTCTGGTTAAACCCCTTAATTATAAGGAGCTGAGAGGTTGTGATCTTCCCACAGTCCTGGTTAACCATTGCTGCTGTTATTGTGTTGGTTAGGGGTACAGGGAGCAGAGTTCATACCACATATTCAGGTTTGGGACCTGAACTACCCTCTAGGGAAGTGAGTGCTTGGGGATCAGGGGTCATTTTCAGAAGACAGGCATCTCCTCACTGCTTTTGCATCCTTTGTAATAGAAAGGAGCCCTGCTGGGTGGGACACCTTCCCAGCATTCTTATTCAGTGAACTGATTTAAACTAAGAAAACAACACAAAGCTGATTTAGCAGGGGATATTTTCACTATATTGGTATTGAGATGTTTGACTGAATATCTTAAAAAAACAAAAACAACTTCTTATTTTAATTGCAGTATAATCAACTACTGGTGTTGTGGTAGTTTCAGGTCCATCGCAGAGCGACACTTAAACCGAGTATCTTACCTCCTTACAGATGCCTGGAAGTCGCTGACAGACAAAGTCCAGGAGGCTCGGTCCAACGCCCGCCTGAAGCAGCTCTCATTTGCAGGTAATGCTACAGAGGTCATCTTCCGCCTGTTTCAGTATCCTCTGGTAGCTTGTAACTCTAAGCTACAGGGGTGGTTCTACCCCCCCAAAAAAAAAATCATCCTCCTTTTTTAAAAAAAATCATTTTTCACACTTTATTGAGATATAAACCTTATACTACACAGTTTACCCATTTAAAGCATATAAATCAGTGGCTTTTAGAGTTTTCACAGAGCTGTGCAAGCCATCACTACTGTATAATTGCAGAACATTTTCATCATCCCTACAAGAAACCCCATACCCATTAGCGGTCATGCCTCAGCCCCAGCCCCTGGCAGCCACTCCTCTGCTCTGTCTCTGGATGCACCTACTCATACATTTCCTGCAGAAATGAATCATACAGGTCATAGCCTCTTGTGCCTGGCTGCTTTCGTTTAATATAATTCTTTCAAGATTTCTCTACTGTAACATCACCTCAGTACTTTATTCCTTTTTTACAATTTTTATTGTAGTAAAATACACATAACAAAATTTTTTAATTAGAAATACTTTAAAATTATTTGTAAGTATACACTTCAGTGGATTAAATACAGCCACCTTGTTGTGCAGCCCTTGCCACCATCCATCTCTCTAACTTTTCTTCATCTTATTTGTTTATTTATGTTTTTGGCCGCACCAGATCTTCGTAGCTGTGTGTGGGCTTTCTCTAGTGGCGAGTGGGGGCTCCTCTCTGGGTGCGGTGCATGGGCTTCTCATCGTGGTGGCTTCTCTTGTGGAGCAAGCTCTAGGGCGCACGGCTTCACTAGTGGTGGCGCATGGGCTTAGCTGCCCTGCAGCATGTGGAATTTTTTCAAACCAGAGATTGAACCCATGTCCCCTGCATTGGCCAGCGGATTCTTTAAACCACTGAACCACTAGGGAAGTCCATGTAACTTTTCATCTTGTAAAACTGAAACTCTATATCCATTAACCATTGACTCCCTATTCTCCCCTTCCTACAACTTCTGGTACCCACCATTATTCTTTCTTTCCATCTTTGTGATTTTAACTGTTTGAAGCACCTCATGTGAGTGTCCTCTTGTGCCTGGCTTAGTACACTCAGCATAATGTCCTCCAGGTGCATCCTTGCATGTTGCAGAACTTCTTTTTTCAGGCTGAATATTATTCCATTTAATGTATATTACATTTACTTTATCAATTGATCCATCAGTGGGCACTCAGATTGCTTCCCAGTTTTTGATAATTTGAATAATTCTGCTATTAACACGTGTGTACAGTGATCTCTTCAAGACTTGGCTTTCAGTTCTCTTGGATATATACCCAGAAGTAGAATTGCTGGATCTTACAGTGATTCTATTTTTAATTTTATGAAAAACTGCCAAACTCTTTTCTACAGTGTCTATATCATTTTACATTCCCACCAGTGATACACAAAAGTTCCAATTTTTCCACGTCCTCACCAATACTTGTTGTTTTCTGTACATTTCCCTAATCACTTGAGATGTTGAGCATCTTTTCTTTTGCTTATCAGCCATCTGTATATCTTCTTTAGAGAAATGTTTATTCAAGTCCTTTGTTTCTTCGTAAGGTGTTTTTTTGTTTGTTGTTGAGTTTCATAAGTTCTGTATATTAAGGATAATAATTCCTTATCAGATATGTAATTTGCAAATATTTTCTTTCATTCTGTGGGCTGCCTTCTTTTTTACTTTGGGGATAGCGTCTTTTTTGTTTTTTAGATCGGTGAGGGAGATATTTTGGGGGCAACAAAATATGGTTCATAGATTCTGCTCTGTCCAACTGTGGTGGTCATTGGGTGAACTATAATTAAAATTTTTTATATGGCCTCTTCCCAGGGTCACTCTGAACTAAATATTGATGATACATGTAAGATTCTGCTCCTGGGAGTGGAACAGCTGGGTCTGTGGTGACTCTGTACTTAGCTTTATGGGGAACTGCCAAATTGGTTTTCCAGTGTGGCATCACCATTCTACATTTCCACCAGCAATATACAGTGATTCCAATATCCATATCCTTGTCAACACTTGTTAGTGTCTGTCTTTTTGATCATAGACATCTTAGTGAGTATGAAATGATGTCTCATTGTGTTTTTGTTACACTTTCTTTTTAAAGTTGAAATAGATTCATTGGTATTAGATTTCAAATTACATTTAGGCAGTATAAAAATATATCACACAGTTTCAAGCACAATTACAGATTTTAATTAATCTAGGGTGGAAGAAAACCTTCCATTCACTCTGGCTGTTCTGTATCTAGCCACCTCTCTAACCATCTCTTTTCAAATTGGTCCTAGAAAGGAAAATGAATGAGTACCTAGAGGAATATTCTTTATAATATTTTTGTTTAAAGAGGGAAGAGAGGACAGAGAAAAACAAATATATGATATCACTTATGAATGTGCTGTGAACATGTGAAGAAGTTTCTTAGCCGTGTCTGACACTTTGCAACCCCATGGACTGTAGCCCACCAGGCTCATCTGTCCATGGGATCCAGCAAGAATACCAGAGTGGGTTGCCATTTCCTTCTTCAGGGGATCTTCCCAACTCAGGGATCGAACCCACATCTCTTAGGTCTCCTGCATTTCAGGCCAGTTCTTTACTAGTAGTGCCACCATGTGGAATCTAAAAAAACAAAAAAAATGATACAAATGAACTTATCTTCAAAATAGAAATAGACCCACAGACACAGAGCTTCCCAGGTGACGCTAGTGGTAAAGCACCCACCTGCTATTGCAGGAAATGCTGGATTGGGAAGACCCCCTGGAGTAGGGCATGGCAACCCACTCCAGTATTCTTGCCTAGAGAATCCCATGGACAGAGGAGCCTGGCAGGCTACAGTCCATAAGGTCACAAAGGGTCGGACATGACTAAAGCAACTTAGCAAACACAGACATAGAAAACAAAGTAGCAGATGCTGGGAGTGAACCACACTGATCTCTGTGTTCCATAGTCCAGAGCCTGTCCATCAGTCTCCATCTCCCAGGCTACTGCCTGGTCCTTGTCCCCACACGCTTATATTCTAGAGGCAGCTGTCAGCGCTCTGAAGAAGATAAAATGGAGTGACGAAAGACTCTGACACAAGGGTAGGTACTTGGTGGCAGGGAGTCTTTTCTAGATCGAGTGGTCAGGAAAGGCGTCTCTTGAGGTGACATTAAAACTGAGACCTTCCAGTCTCAGGTACCTTCCAGTTATGTTCACCTTTGTTTTCCCAAGATTCTTTCTGCCACAGTGGATAGAACGAATGTGGGTGATAGAGCAGGTGATCAGGAAATATTTGTTGGATGAGTAAGCGAATCGCCCACAAGAGACTAGGTTGTTCCCACAGTATCCTACACAGGTGTCCTGTATCCTACACATTTATCTGGTTGCTTTCACATTGCGAGGTTTGTATACGTAATATATCTCCCTCTGCCAAGGGCTCCTTGAGACCAGGCACCATGCATAAATTATCTTTCTTTTCCTGTTATTGACACAATGTCTAATCTCATTGTAAGCCCTCTAGTAAATGCAGAGCTAAACACTCAGACTAAACCTTAAAATGCATTTTGTGAAAATACCCATAAGTATCTTTTTAATGGCTTTTTCTGTCAGAATGTACAGGAATCTAAAACTCCTAGGAAGAAATTCTTGGGGAAAATCAGTGTTTTTAGAGAAAAAAAGTGGTACTCGCCTGGCAGTTCAGTGGCTAAGACTCTGTGCTCCCAGTGCGGGGAGTCCAGCTTTGATCCCTGGTCAGAAACTGGATACCACATGCTGCAGCCAAGAGTTTGCCTGCTGCAACTAAAAATCCCTCGTGCCACAGTGAAGACTGAAGATCCCACGTGCTGTAACTACGACCTGGTGCAGCCCAATAAATAAATACATACATTTAAAATGTTTGTTATTGCCTTTTATGGCTTGAGCTCTTATATTGTCAACTTGTGTTTTATACTTGTATAGGTTGAGTTATAATCAGAACAATAAATTTTGGTAACGACAACCCTGTATGCGAGACAGCAAAGGAGACACAGATGTATGGAACAGTCTTTTGGACTCTGTGGGAGAGGGAGGGGGGTGATGATTTGGGAGAATGGCATTAAAACATGTATAATATCATATAAGAAAAAAAAAAGAACAATAATTTTATCATAAGAAGGTTGCTTATCTGGAGACTTAACTTTCTGCTTGCTTCTAAAACCAAATTATATCCCTTAGAAATTCTCTTAAGTGGAAATTAGGCATCTAATAATAATTTTTCCCTTTTTAGAAAAATTATCCAAGATGTAAAATTTTACAAGTTGAAAAAACTAACTACCACAATAACAAATTCAAAGGTAGGATGAGGTTCCACCTCCTAGAAGTGATTGTTAACATTTAAACACAGATATCCTTTGAGACATAACATAAGGCCCCAAAATTACACTAGGGTTACATCTCTAAAAATATGCTTTATATTTAAGCAGTGTGTCCATTGGAATTACATGTATTCCATCGGAATTACATGTGTTCTAGCACAGTTAGGCCTGTGAAATATATATCTTGTCTACAACAGATACCATTATTATTTTATCTATTAATAATACCAAAACCAATCATTGTAAATTAAATAATACTGTTTACTTAATTAGCTATTTGCTAGTGTTAAAAAGAGGGATGGCAGTTATTACTCTGTCCCATTTGTTAATGGAGGAAGACAATAATTTCAGAAAGCATTTGACCATCTATGCCAGCAGACTTACATAAATGTTGTTTTTTATAAAATAAAAAGAAATAAGTGCTCATTAATGAATTAAGACTTAGAGTAAAACAAAGTGGCTGTTGTGTGTTTCTCCATTCATTCACCATAATAACATGGAAGAGAGTTCTGTGTTAGGGTTTACCAACATTCCTTATAAATTTTAGTGAGGTGCCTGTGTGTATGTGTATGAATTTATAGAATTCAGGTGCTCCATTAGCTATAAACAAAAATGGAATCATTTTTGTTACACAGTCCAAGGTTCAAATCCTGTCACACTAGCTAGGTTACCTTAGGTGTGAATCTAGATTTACTTTCCTTGAGATGAGGCTAGTAATTCCTGCCTCATCTCATAATTCATGGTCATTATGCCCGTGTAATGAAATAACACAGCATTTCCCATGTACATAGGAACATAGAAAGGAACATAGTCCAGAATTTGATGGCATGCTTTTTTCTCTGTCACAAGTGTTTTCCATATGGATCTGTAGCCACATTATTATTTTGGCTACCTAATGCTCATTTCTAGCTCGTCTTTATATAATTCACTCTTGAGCAGCCTCTGGCAGAGTTGTTCCCTAGCTTAGGCATTTCTGTGGTTGTATGTGGCTTCTGTTGGCTGGGCTCCTCACTACCCTGGTGCCTTCAATCCTACAGGTGTGAACGGTTTGCGGATGCTGGGGATTCTCCATGACGCTGTTGTATTCCTGATTGAGCAACTGTCTGGTGCCAAGCACTGTAGGAATTACAAATTCCGTTTCCACAAACCAGAGGAGGCCAATGAGCCCCCACTGAACCCTCACGGCTCAGCCAGGGCTGAAGTCCACCTGAGGCAAGTTCTGTTCTTGTCCTTAAGCAATTTGGGGTCCTGATTTTATTGTCTACTGGTGTATTTTCCCACTTAACCTCTGAGACTTCCTGTTAACACTGTCCTTCGCTGGCTCTACTAAACTGTCTCTCTAAACATATCTTAATCTTTTGGCTCCAGGAAGTCAGCCTTTGACATGTTTAACTTCCTGGCTTCTAAACACCGGCAGCCTCCTGAGTACAACCCCAATGACGAGGAAGAGGAGGAGGTGCAGCTGAAGTCAGCTCGGTAAGTCTGGAGTGGAGTGGGGTCACCAGAAATACTCTTTGCGAGTGAAACGATACCATTTGCAGCAATGTGGATGGACCTAGAGATTATAGTCAGTGAAGCGAGAAAGAGGCAGATACCGTACGATAGCATTTATATTACGTGGGGTCTAAAAGACAATACAAATGAACTTATTTTACTAAACAGAAACAGACTTACGGACATGGAAAACAAACTTACAGTTACCAAAAGGGAAAGGCAGCCGCTGCTGCTGCTGTCGCTTCAGTCGTGTCCAACTCTGTGCCACCCCATAGACGGCCTCCCACCAGGCTCCCCTGTCCGTGGGATTCTCCAGGCAAGAACGCTGGAGTCGGTTGCCATTTCCTGCTCCAGTGCATGAAAGTGAAAAGTGAAAGTGAAGTCACTCAGTCTTATCTGACTCTTAGCGACCCCATGGACTGCAGCCTACCAGGCTCCTCTGTCTATGGGATTTTCCAAAGAGGGTAGGGATAAATTAGGAGTCTGGGATTAGCAGATCCAAACTACTACTACTATATATCTATATATAAATAGGTAAACAGTAAGGTCCTACCATATAGCACAGGGAACCATATTCAATCCTGTAATAAACCATAAAGGAAAAGAATATGTAAAAGAATATAAAGTAAAATCACTTTGCTATACACCAGAAATTAATACAGCATTGTAAATCAACTATATTAAAAAATAAAAAAGAAATACTCTTTGCTTCCCTCTTTCCAGTTTTGCTTGGATCAGAATATCCCAAATAATATTTAAGAAGAGGAATATAGTTTGTGTTGAAGTAGCAGTAACTGGCTAGCAAAGAGAGAGGAATATGTTAACAGAGGAGAAACTCAAATAACTAAAAGATGTATATTTTATTCAACTGTGGTATACTCTGTCAGCTTTGGGCGTACCACCGTAGACTTCATATATAACATAGTATAGGCATAATTTTATATGGTGGGCTTCCCTCATGGCTCAGTAGTAAAGAATCCATCTGCCAATCCAGGAGCCTCGGGTTTGATCCCTGGGTCAGAAGGATCCCCTGGAATAGGAAAATGGCACCCCACTCCAGTATTCTTGCCTGGGAAATCCCATGGACAGAGGAGCCTGGCGGGCTACAGTCCATGAGATCACAAAAGAGTGGGACATGACTTAGCAACTAAGCAATGATACATTTTTATAAGGCAGTTGTTATACTTAGCATTGAACACACAGTGTAGTCATATGGTCTAGGACTGTTCTATCCAAGACTCAAAACTGATGATTTCCTAAAGAGAATTTATTAATAACGAGCCTTCTTTCTTTAGGAGGGCAACTAGTATGGATCTACCAATGCCCATGCGTTTCCGGCACTTAAAAAAGACTTCTAAGGAGGCAGTTGGTGTCTACAGGTATGGCGAAAATTATAGAAAGAATTCTAGAAAACTAATGAAGTTTTCCAAAATCAAAGTGGACCAAATGCTGAAGTCACCTCCTTCATTCAGCAAGTGAGGTTTCTGTCAGTATTGCTAATTGAACCTGATGTCCTGGGATCCTGGAGCTCCTTATGTTGAACAAGGAATTTAACACAGTGAGCATTAATGTACTGCTACTTCTAGTGGGTTACGGAATGGAGAAATCTTTAATCCTTGGCCATTTGTTAGAATGATTAGTATATTCATTCAGATCAGGTGGGTCCAGTTTTTCTTTCCTAAGTATCTGTCTCTCCTGGAGAAATGGAGGCCGATAGATTCTATTAAATAGAACCAATAGAAATAGAGACCAATAAATCTCTTCATAGACCTGAAGATTTTATTCATGTATTCACACATTTAACCTTATTTGCAGAATCGGCAGCTGATGTCTTTTCCATCTTTATGTCCTAGGTCTCCCATCCACGGCCGGGGTCTTTTTTGTAAGAGAAACATTGATGCAGGTGAGATGGTGATTGAGTATGCTGGCAACGTCATCCGTTCCATCCAGACTGACAAGCGAGAGAAGTACTATGACAGCAAGGTGAGTCCCACACTTGTACTCTCCAGTTCTTTCGTTATAGAAGGGGCCATCACCTACAAAGATGGTCCCTAGATCCCAGAGAAATTAGTATATTTTATTAATTAGACACTGGTTTTTATTACATTTTAACATCTCTGAATTTGTGGTGGGCCCAGTCCACTGTAGGGATTAGCACACAAAGATACTCTTTGAAGATTTGTCTGAATGGATCCCAGGATCGAAAGCACATTGTGACACAAGCTGTAGGTTTCTCCTGCCATAGGTTTCTCTTGTGGAGACGTTAATAAACCTGTGGTCCAGTGCCTATAATCTAGGAATTTCTCATGGAAGCATCCTGAAAGATGCAAGAAATCCAGAAATTTTACCAGAAGGAACTTTGTTCATCAGTGGCTAAGATCACATCAGAAAACGGTTCTGTGTTGTCCAGCCTGAGCCAGGCTCTTCTCTGTCCTCCTTCCTGCAGGGCATCGGCTGCTACATGTTCCGGATCGATGACTCTGAGGTGGTGGACGCCACCATGCACGGGAACGCCGCCCGCTTCATCAACCACTCATGTGAGCCCAACTGCTACTCTCGGGTCATCAACATCGACGGGCAGAAGCACATTGTCATCTTCGCCATGCGCAAGATCTACCGAGGGGAGGAACTCACTTACGACTATAAATTCCCCATTGAGGACGCCAGCAACAAGCTCCCCTGCAACTGTGGTGCCAAGAAATGCCGGAAGTTCCTAAACTAAAGCTGCTCTTCTCCCCAGTGTCGGAGTACTAGGACCCAGGGCCTCCACAGTGATGCCGAAGGCCTTTGCCAGCAGCCAGGTATTCCAGGATTGAGCGGGCACAGTTGAGGGGCCTCTGTGACGGCTGGGCTCCCTTGGGTCCCATATTCACATTCTACATGTGATCATAGTCCTGGAGAGAGATGAGGTCTAGAAGAAAAGATCCGCGATCGGCTTTCTACTGGGGCCCCTCTGATTGTGTGCCGTTAAAAAGTGGGGAAGGGGTCCCTAGCAGACTTGCCTGGAAGGAGCCTGTAGAGAGTTAGTTGTGTAGGGAGATTGGCCTGAGCACCTCCTCAAAAGTTGCCATCCTCGTCTTGGCGTTTCCCAAGCACTGTAAGCGAGGGGTCAGGCACAGCCCTGGTGCGGGGTTGGTTGGAGACCTGACAGTTTGCCAGCCCGGCCCAGCCTGTAGCCATGTGTTAAACAAAGAGAGACGGTCTGGTGGTTTTCCCTACTATCCTCCCAGTTGAGAGTTCCCTTCTGGTTGGGAGACAGGATTCTTAGCACCTTTGGTGTCAAAAGCTGTCTTGGGGTTGTGCCAATTCATTACCAAACATTGAGCCTGTGGGCTTTAAGTGGGAGTGTTACCCCCATGAGCCTTATCTCAGTCAGTCACCTTCCTAGACAATAGGAGCGGCTTCCCTCTCATTCCTTCTCTTCACTCCACTTTCTCGTTTCCCCATTCTGCATCCCACCGCTTTCCCGTTCTCTCTGGGTGGTAGGGGAGAGTGACTCCCTGTGTAAGAACACTCCCTGTTGGGCATAGGATGTGCCTACAAGACGTTCCCTGAGCCTGTAAGCACTCCCAGTGGGAAAGTGGACAGGAGCCATTGGCCGTAACCAGACAGAATTTGGAGATGTTTTCATAAAGCTCCACTGAGAGTTTTAAAGAAATATATGTAGAAGAAGAAGATTATTTAAATAGGATTTGAATCATGCAACAGTCAGAGTTTCACAACCAGGATGACCCCTGGGTCCCATTCCTAGGACATGGTAACTTTATTTTCCCCTTGTTAAGACATAGGAAGACTTAATTTTTAAATGGTCAGTGTCCAGTTGAAGGCAGAACACTAATCAGATTTCAAGGCCCAAAACTTGGGGACTAGACCACCTTGTATCGAGGGACCTCTGCCACCTGTGCAAAATCTGTGGCTAAAGCAAATGAAATGAAATGACACTACTGCCCTGATTACTCCTTAGGATGTGGTCAAAACAGCATCAAATGTTTCTTCTCTTCTCTTCCCCAAGACGGTTCCTGAACCTGTTAAATTAAGTCATTGGATTTTACTCGGTTCTGTTTACAGTTTACTATTTAAGGTTTTATAAATGTAAATATATTTTGTATATTTTTCTATGAGAAGCACTTCATAGGGAGAAGCACTTATGACAAGGCTATTTTTTAAACCGCGGTATTATCCTAATTTAAAAGAAGATCGGTTTTTAATAATTTTTTATTTTCATAGGATGAAGTTAGAGAAAATATTCAGCTGTACACACAAAGTCTGGTTTTTCCTGCCCAACTTCCCCCTGGAAGGTGTCCTTTTCGTTGTTTAATGTGTAGCTTGTTTGTGCCCTGTTGACATAAACGTTTCCTGGGTTTGCTCTTTGACAATAAGTGGAAAAGGAAGGTGCCCCCAGCTCCATCGGGCCACTCCCCTCCTTCTCCAGTCAAAGCTCCTGAATGGCTGCGGTAGGATCTCGACACAGCAGTTCCTTCTCCTCTTGCCTGCCTCTCTCCCTCCTTCCTGGCACAGCCCAGTGCTGAGAGGTGAGCGCCAGCACTTCCTGTCTTTCTTCCTTCAGAGTTAGCAACCAAGCTGAATGGCAACCTGATGTTTTCCATCACCATCTGCCTCGTAGGTCACCTCGTCCCCCTCTCTCTGCCCACCAAGTCCTCACGCCTGCAAAGACCCCCTGGGTCCCCCCCATGCCCTCTTTTGGGGCAGCTCGTTGAAACTGAAGCACAGTCTGACCACTCACGATAATGCAGATGCTCCTCGGCCTCTGTCAGCCACGAGGTTTCAGAGCAGCGTAGTCCAGTGGAGGGCAGGGCACCTCTTCTCACCACAAGAAGCCCATTCCTCCAGAAGGAAGTCTAGCAAAGCAATACGACTCAGCCCAGCGCTCTCTGCCCCGGGACTCACGGCTCTGCTGTGCCTTCCACCCTGGGCTCCCTGTTCTTCCGTGACCTTAATTAAGAACTTTGGTGGCTCTGCTGGAACACTGTCACTGTTTTCTCTGTTGTGCAGGGAACCCAGCACTGTGGCCAGGATGGCAGAGTCTCCCTGTCATCTCAGAGAAGTGCCAGCAGGGGCCTGGGGCAAAGCAGTCTGCCCAGACCTCACCTCCCTTCCTCCTTTTGCCCGTGAACAAGATACAGTGGCCCAAGGGGTTCCACTGGTGTCTGGTTTCCTTTATTATTGCACTGTGTGAGGTTTTTTTGTATATCCTTTTATTCCTTTTTCTTTTTCTTTTTTTTTTAAAGAAAAAAAAAAAAACCTTAAGCTGCATTTGTTACTGAAATGATTAATGCACTGACGGGTCATGAATTCACCTTGAGGAAGACCCAAAGGCCAGTCGGGAGTGGGGGAAACTCAGCTCAGTAGACCTAGTGACTGCCCTGCTAGGCCGTGCTGTACTGTGAGCCCCCTCCTCATCTCTTTCTACCAACCCCAAACCCTGAGGCCAGGGGAGGAACCCCCCGCTTCCTTCTCCTGCCAGCTGCAGATGGTTTGCCTTGCCTTTCCACTCCCTAACTGTCAACCACAGAAATGAGGAGTTCCTCCTAGATCTCAGCCTTGAGTCCATTGCCAAAATTCAGCGTACCTGCCAGCAACTTGGGGATTAAGCTAAGGTTTTCCCTGCAAGAGGGAAAGAAGGCGGGAAAAAACAAAACAAAACCGGCATAGCTATCTCCAAGACACCTCTGAGTCTGTTGTGAAAGTGACCAAGGGAATCTCCGCACAAAAGTGCAGACTGAGGAACTGTGGTGGGTTGTTCCCAAGAATCCCCCAAGGGGCACCCCAAATCCCTAAGGAGTCACAGCTGCAAACCTGGTCAGTTCTCAGTGAGAGAGCCAGCTCACTTACAGCTTTGCTGCTAGAACCTGTTGTGGCTGCATTTCCTGGTGGCCAGTGACAACTGTGTAACCAGAGGAGCTGCATGGCGCTGACCTTTTGGCCGGAACTTGGTCCCTTTGGCTCCCCGTTACCGTCCGCCACCTCCAGCCCAGCCCCTCCTGTTTTTAGACCAATAACCAGAATCAAGGGGGAAGCCCTGGCAGCTATATATATATATATATATATAAAAGTTTTCAACCAGACTCCTTTGCCGGGATCCACTCTGCCACCCCGCTTGCCTCTGTCAAACCCCTGGGCCAATGCTGTGAGCACCATGCAGCTCCCTTGATTTAAAAAAAAAAAATACAACAACAACAAAAAAACAACAAAAAAAAACCTTCTAATGAATGTATCTTTCTAAAGGACTGACATTCAATCAAATATCTGAAAATACTAAAGGTCAAAACCTTGTCAGATGTTAAGTTTGATTTGGGATTTTTTTTTTTTAATAGAAATCAAGTTACGGTTTTTTGGTGTTTGTTTTTTTTTTTTTTTTTAAAGGAAAAGCGGGTCATTGCAAAGGGCTGGGTGTAATTTTATGTTTCGTTTCCTTCATTTTAAAGCAATACAAGGTTATTGAGCAGATGGTTTTGTGCCGAATCATGAATACCAGTCAAGTCTCACACTCTGAAACCTTGCAACTTTTTTGTTTTGGTTTTCAAATAAATATAAATATGATATATATAGGAACTAATATAGTAATGCACCATGTAACAAAGCCTAGTTCAGTCCATGGCTTTTAATTCTCTTAACACTATAGATAAGGATTGTGTTACAGTTGCTAGTAGTGGCAGGAAATTGTCAGTCTGGCGCTCCTCTGATCCCCCACATGGGAGGAGACTCCAACTCTAAGGGGATGGCAAAACAGTCCATCCCCGGGATCAGAGAGAAATGCAGAAATGGTGTCACCTGGGTTTTTTCTGCCTGTGAATGTTGCCAGTCAGTACCTGTACTCCTTGTTTCTCTATTTTTGGTTATGAATGTTGGGGTTACCACCTGCATTTAGGGGAAAATTGTGTTCTGTGCTTTCCTGGTATCTTGTTCCGAGGTACTCTAGTTCTGTCTTTCAACCAAGAAAATAGACTTGTGGTGTTTCTTTTATTGAACTTTTAACAGTCTCTTTAGTAAATACAGGTAGTTGAATAATTGTTTCAAAAGCTCAACAGATGACAAGCTTCTTTTCTAGGAATAAGACATTTCTTGACAACTTTATCATGTATAACAGATCTTTCGGTTTGTTTTTTTTTTTCCCTTGTGTTCTTCCAAGCTTCTGGTTAGAGAAAAAGAAAAAAAAAAAAAAAAAAAAGGAAAAAAATGTGTCTAAAGTCCATCAGTGTTAACTCCCTGTGACAGGGATGAAGGAAAATACTTTAATAGTTCAAAAAATAATAATGCTGAAAGCTGTCTACGAAAGACTGAATGTAAAAGTAAAAAGTGTACATAGTTGTAAAAAAAAAAAGGAGTTTTTAAACATGTTTATTTTCTATGCACTTTTTTTTATTTAAGTGATAGTTTAATTAATAAACATGTCAAGTTTATTGCTGCACATGGTTGAACTTTCTTTTGGCTTTGGCTGAGGTGGGAGGGCCATGGGCCATGACCTGATTACAAAATCCCTTCCACAATCCTTTCTTTTAAGGTGGAATCTTGAAATCATTCCCTTCTGTCAGGCCTCACTCTATACTGCTTCTCTTAATCATATTTTCTTCTCTTATTTATCAGTGATGTATATTTGGGACCTAATTAACTCTGGATGTGAGGAAGGGGTCAAGAGAACAAAAGAATAGTTCCTTTTACTTCCTACAAATACTCCATCTTCATCCACAGGCAGTCAGGCATTGGCTTCTAACAATTTCTTCCTAAATCTGTGAGTATAAAGAAAGTATTTCAGGGAGATGGACAGTACCCTTTCTCTTGGCTCCACTCCACCTTAAAGCTGAAATGGGATTTACTTTTTTTGTTTCTCCCTCAGACTGGGGTGGGGGTAGAGAAGCAGTTAAGAAATATTTGTAAATATTTGGCCAAGCCAGGGTCACTGTCCCCAGGCTGAAGGGGGTTGAGTTTACACTCCAGCCGAAGACTGGACAACACTCCTCTTGGGGGCTGGTCCTCAAACAGACCTCTTCCCTCTGGATCAGGTAGAGGCTTAAAACTAGCAAGAGGCTCGGCCCTGAGCCCTTTTTCCTTTCCCTCATTGTGAGTCACCTTTTTGATCTGGGAGTTGAATACCATGGGGACTCCAAATGATCAGGCCGTCTTGCAGGCCATCTTCAACCCTGACTCCCCGTTTGGAGATATTGTTGGGTTGGACCTGGGAGAAGAAGCAGAGAAGGAAGTAGACGAAGGTGAGTATTTGACCTTGGAATCCAGCTTTCCACATTGGCTGGTCTGCTACCTTGCTGGGGTGGCAGAAGTAGGTGGTCTTACAAGGCTCCTTGTTCCCCGACACTTGGATGATGACTGCTGATCCTCAGTGCACTGATGGAAGCTTGGCAAGAGTCACAGTGCCCAGAGGAAAAAGCCAGGATTTGTACTCCAGTCCTGCCCCAAGTTTAACTGTGGTGGCGGGGAGCAGGGCCATGTGAAATTCACACACCTTTGTCAGAACAGAGGGTATCACCCTCCATAGCATGGAAGACAGAAACAGGGCAGCGGGTAGCTCAGCTAACCAGTTTCAACTAAGCAAGCATTCAGTGTTACCTTTAAATGCCAAGCCCTGAGCTGATGCTTCCAGATTGAATGTGCTCACTGGCTTTTCCACTGGCCCCTAAGAGGGACTGTCACCGTCCCAAAGTTTTGATGCTCTTTGTTTCTAAAGGAGCAAAGCCTACGTCTTAATGAAACTTTAGGCTGAAAAGCTGAGGGAAACATTGGAAATGGTTTTCATGACCCTGCATCCTGGAGGCCTTCCTGTTGGAAGCAATGCAGTAGAACAAACTAGGGACAGACTAAGGAGTCGGAAAGACCTTGGTTCCAGTCCAATCTGTGCAACTTCCGGGGGGTGTGACCTTCAACCAGTGATTTAGCTACAGGCTAGAGAGTTTGGTTTTCATTCTCTTGGCACTGGGGAGCCAACCAAGGCCACTCTCCAGGCCTCTTTGGAACTAAGCAGTGCCAGGGCTCTGCCTCAGTGACCTCTGCTCCCCCTGCCCCAAACACTGCACCTGATTGTAGTGACCTACACCCTGCCTGGTCAGCCCTGGCTCATGTCCCAGGTTCCCAAAGCGCACGGGGACTGTTGCTTCCTGCTGCCAACCACACAGCTGTCTCCTGGCTCCCTCCCTGGCACAGGTGAAGTTTTTCCGCGAGCACAGCTGGAACAGTCCAAGGCCCTGGAGCTGCAGGCGGTGATCGCAGCTGAGGCTGGCGACCTCAGCACAGCCCTGGAGAGGTTTGGCCAAGCCATCAACCTATTGCCTGAGAGGGCCTCAGCCTACAATAACCGAGCCCAGGCCCGGCGTCTCCAAGGAGATGTGGCAGGTGAGGGAGGGTCCCTGGAGTCTGTGCAGGGGGTCTAGGAGGACACAGACCAGAGATGGTGTGGCCGTGGGGCTTGGACATGGAGTGTGGGAAGTCACCGAGCTCCTCTGGAACCTACGTTCCTCCTCACAAGAGATACATTATGGGCCCTGCTAATCTCTTGGGGATATTGTGAGTCAGAGAGACTACAGTCTGTTTATGTACAACATTTAATGAGAGCCTATATTGTAGCAGTGGTCTAGGTGCTGAGGACTCATAGCAATTACTATGTGCCAGGCATTAAGCACCTGTATGTATTTTCTTAACGGTAACTTTATTCTCCTACTTTCTAAATCTGTTAACCAACATCGTGCTGTACAAGATGCATCTTGTCTTTCCTCTTTAATCACGGATTCAGAGATTGTGTTTTTTGGGTTTTTTGTTTGTTTGTTTGTTTGCACTGGGTCTTTGCTGTGGCACATGGAAGAGGCTTTTCTATTAGTAGTTTGGTACACAGGCTTAGTTGCCCCATGGCATGTGGGATCTTAGTTCCCTGACCAGGGATCAAACCCAGCCCCTGCATTGGAAGGGGACTGAACCGCTTGGGAAGTCCTGTTTCAAAAATAATAATAATAAAGGTTTTTTAAATTTATTTCTTTTTTGGCCATACCCTGTGGCATATGGGATCTTAGTTCCCTGACCAGAGATCAAACTCATTCCCCCTGCAGTGGAAGTGCAGAGTCTTAACCACTGGACCACCAGGGAAGTCCCCTGACTGAGCACTTTACATTTTAGTTGTCATTTGTTTAGCCCTCATGACAACACTAAAAAGGCTCATGCTCTTGTTGTCTCCATTTGGCAGATGATACACTGAATCTTGGAAGTTAAGTAAAATAGCTTGCTAGTCATATAGCTGAGAAGTGGCAAAGCTGGGATTTGGTTCAGGTGGCAGAGCTTAATCCCCATGTGATACTGCTTTTCGTGAGGCTCAGCTTAGAGGGCAGGACAGACACACAAATCTCATACCCACATAACAAGCTGAGATGGTTCAGCTTGGGGTCTGCTTCTGAGGGGTGAGTTTTGAAGACGAGTAGGAGTTAGCTGGTTGGAGGGCAGCAAGTGGGAGAAGGCATGGCCTGTAGAAGTCCAGAAGTCACGGACAGGAACAGGGAGCTTCAGATCTCTACTCTGGCTGGAAAGGGAGGGTTGGAAGGATGGAGTCGCTTCAGAGCCTGGAGAGGTAAACAGAGGCCAAGAGAGTAAGGAACTAGTAATATGAGACTGAGATCGGACTCTGTCTTGAAAACACCAGGAAGTACTGAAGAGTAAACCACAGAAGCGTAGTAGGGAACTACTAGGGAACTCGTGGTAGTGGAGGTGTTCCTGGGGCCAGGAATGCCAGGCTGGGGAGGTTGGACTCCATTCTGAGAATATCCAAGGGCCCCTTTCCCAGGCTTGTCTGCCACCAGTTTGGCAGAGCAGGGCCATAAAGCCTGCTGAGGAAAGCCTATAGACCAGAACCCCAGAGAGCATCCAAGGGGTTTCTGCCTGGAGGCCTTCAATTCCTCCAGTTCAGCTCCTCTGAGGGAAATCAACAAATGCTGTGATTCAAGAGCTTCTCAACCAGTTAGGGTAGGGAGCAGAGCCCCTGCTGCGTTCTAACGGGGACCAAAATCTAGTGGACCAGGGAGATCGGCCTTGGTGTAGGATGCTGCTGGCACTCCCCTAGTGCCCTGCCCTGACAGGCTCTATAGACTAGAAGACAGGAGTGAATGGAAGCAGAGCCCAGAACAAATGCAGCTCGGGGGACCTACAGTGGGTACCAACTGGCTGCCTGAGGCTGAGTTCAGAGCTCTGATGCCTAAGAAGCCAAGTATTTATGAGGGTGACAAAAATAAAAGTGCTGCAGGCCAGCTCTGGCTCCAAGACCTCCTTCAAAGAAAACTAGATACAAGATAAGGAAAACCATGGAAATAAAGAATAAGGAGAGGCAGGCAGTAGAGAACACAGGTGAGAGGAGCTATTTTAAGGCATATAGTGGCAAAGAGGAGAGAAAAGTCTTGAAAAGTTAGAGAAGAATGTCTCTGGTGATCCAGTTGCTAAGACTACGTGCTCCCAATGCACAGGACACAGGTTCAATCCCTGGTGAGAGAATTAGATCCCACGTGCTACAACTAAGACCGGGCACAGCCAAATAAATACATAAAAATACATATTAAAAGGGGAAAAAACGTTAGCAAGGGACTTCCCTGGTGGTCCAGACACTGCACTTCCACTGAAGGCGCACGGGTTCAATCTCTGGTCAGGGAATTAAGATCTCAAATGCCGCCTGGTGCAACCAAAAGGAAAACAACAACAACAACAAAAAACAGACTTTATTGTGTAAGAAATGGTTGTCAGTTAATACTAATGCTTTTGGACCCTGGGATTCAGAGTCAGTCACCTGGCACAGGGTAGAATTTTAATAATGTATGTGTGGAAGAAACCACCTGCTTTGTGCCGGGCAACAGGAGCAGATTCGTAATACAGTGACCACCCCTGTTTTGATGTATCAGGTGGTGGAAAATAACTCGGACAAGGTGAGACCTGGACTTCAGTCCCAACTCTGCCACTAACTGTGCAGTCTAGGCTGAGTTTTGCCCACTCTTTCAGTCTTATCTCTGTGTAACGGGAATAACAATCCCGATCTCGAGGGTCCTGTGTGGGCGCAATGTAAATGGCTGAGCCCCGGAGCCTGCACTCAGGGCCGGATCTTGCTGGCCGCGGCCCTGACCCCTGCCCATCCGTCCGTCCCGCAGGCGCCCTGGAGGACCTGGAGCGCGCGCTGGCGCTGAGCGGCGGCCGGGGTCGCACCGCCCGCCAGGGCTTTGTGCAGCGCGGGCTCGTGGCGCGGCTGCAGGGCCGGGACGACGACGCCCGCAGAGACTTCGAGCGGGCGGCGCGGCTGGGCAGCCCGTTTGCGCGCCGCCAGCTGGTGCTGCTCAATCCGTACGCGGCTCTGTGCAACCGCATGCTGGCCGACGTGATGGGGCAGTTGCGCCGGCCCTGCGACGAGCGCTGAGCGGGAGGGCAAGGAGTTGGGAGATGCGCCAGCAACCAATAAAACTGTCGGTTCGCCCAACCCCAGCCTGTGTCCGCGTCCGCTCGCCATCCCTCTCAGGGATGGGCGCTCAAGGGTCCCCTGCGCGCGAGGCGGCCCCGGATCAGCAGCCCTGGAAGAAGGGCCCGTCGGGCCGAGATCGGGCATCGATTGGCCCTGCCTGGCGCAGCCCCGGCCCCTGCGGCGGACTGCGGTGCTCCGCAGGCCTGAGCAGTCGCTCCGGCTGCGCTCGGGGAGTGAGCCAGGTGAGCCGCCCAGGAAGGCTGGGCGGAGGCGGGAGCGGGGATGCTTTTCTATCCCTGCGTCCTGGATCACCTTTTCTTCGGCCCAAATCCGGAGGATGGGAAGAGGGGTGTAGATGGGAGAGGGAAGCGGGCAGGAGAAAACCGGGGTTGGGAGAAAGACGGTCCCTTTTGGAAAGAGGCGCGTATACCCGAGTGTCTGCGTGTGTGTGTGTGCGTGTGCGTGCGTGTGTGTGGTGTATTTTGGCCTGGTGCGGGCTGCACGGTTGCTGGTTGTTTCTGTGTACCTGCGAGCATGTGCCTGTTTGTTCCTTGGAGTCAGAGCTCAATTCTGCGCCCGCAGGGTGTACAGGTATGTGCCAGCCTGGGTTTGGACCTTGGGGCTTGATGATCATTGCGTTTTTGCCTTCACCACTGTGGGTCATTCTACATTTGCGTTTCCGTGCATGGTTCATTTTTGTTTCTGAGAGTAAATTCCTGGAGGAGTTACTAAAGCTTGCCTGCTCTCACCTGGATACTAACATTGAGGCCCGCCCCCTTCTCTCGGCAGCCTGGGGCCCAGGCCTGGGCCACCATGGCACTGCCTGCATGGCCAGCTACCCTCCCGCACACACTTCTGCTCCTGCCGGCCCTTCTGAGCTCAGGTACACCCCTGTTCATCCCTTGGCATGTGTTTATGGGGTCAAGTCCCTGTCTCTCCCCTCCTTGCCTGCATCTTCAGTTTGGGTCCCACTTTAGGCACCAGAACTGGGCTCTCCTCATCCACCTACCAAGCTCCAGCCAGTCCCTGGTGAGAGAACCCAGGTCCCTCTGGAACTGGACCTCACCCGGGTCACAACAGCACTAACCCTCCACCAGCTCTCCCCAGACTCCACTATGTTCTAGGCTGGGGGGAGCTGGTGCCACAAATTGATGGTCAGACCTGGGCAGAGCGGGCACTTCAAGAGAATGAACGCCATGCCTTCACCTGCCGGGTGGTAGGGGGACTTGGCACCCCTCGATTGGCCTGGTACCTGGATGGACAGCTGCAGGAGGCCAGCACCTCAAGACTGCTGAGTGTGGGCAGGGAGGCCTTCTCTGGCGGCACCAGCACTTTCACTGTCACTGCCCAGCGGGCCCAGCATGAACTCAACTGCTCCCTGCAGGACCCAGGCAGTGGCCAGTCAGCCAATGCGTCCGTCATCCTCAATGTGCAATGTGAGTGCCCCTTGGGTGGACAGAGAAGAGTTCTCTGCACAGGGACCCCTAACAGCCACCAGGCAGGCAGTTTGCTAGGATGTTTTAACACTTAAGCACTTTGCAAATATTAACTCACTTTATTCTCACAACAATCCTATGAGTTAGTTACTATTGTCCCCATTTTATAAATCAGAAAACTGAGGCACAGAGAAGTTAAGCAATCTGCCCGGGTCATAGAGCTGGTAAGTAGCAGAGTCAGGATTCTGGACATTTGGTTCTAGTGTTTATGCCCTTATGAAATGCTACCTCTGGCAGACCCAGCCATCCTTTTTCCTGGTGCCCCCTAAGGAGAGGTCCAGGCCCCTGGCTCCCTTCTGGGTTTGGGAAGAAAGGGCAAGGCAAGCAAGGGGCTGTGGTGGGAACATAGTGGTCTCTGCTTTGCACCAGTTAAGCCGGAGATTGCTCAGGTTGGGGCCAAGTACCAGGAAGCTCAGGGCCCGGGCCTTCTGGTCATCCTCTTTGCCCTCGTGCGTGCCAACCCGCCTGCCAACGTGACCTGGATCGACCAGGATGGGCCAGTGACTGTCAACACCTCAGACTTCCTGGTGCTGGATGCCCAGAACTACCCCTGGCTCACCAACCACACCGTGCAGCTGCAGCTCCGCAGCCTGCCACACAACCTCTCAGTGGTGGCCACAAACGACGTGGGTGTCACCAGTTCCTCGCTTCCAGCCCCAGGTGAGCACTGCCAGCCACGGGCCCAGCAGAGCCTCAGGTGGGTGTAGGGTCATGGTACAGAAATGGGAAGACTTGTCTTTTGGGTAAGTTCTCATGAAAGCTGTCCCCAGCCACCTTGGGCAAAGAGGACAGAGTAGGGACCTGTGGTGTCTCCAAGTCAGGGGTCATGCCCACTTGGAACTAACCAGAGGACCACCTGCAGGGCTCCTGGCCACCCGGGTGGAAGTGCCACTGCTGGGCATCGTTGTGGCTGGAGGGCTTGCCCTAGGCACCCTGGTGGGGTTCAGCACTTTGGTGGCCTGCCTGGTCTGCAGGAAAGAGAAGAAGACCAAAGGTAAGGCCAAAGCAAGGCAGGTACAGAGGATGCTGGGAGCATGGAGATGAGGTCAGGGGTGGGGGGGAGGGCACGGGCAGGACTGGAGCTGGGCAGGTCTCTAACAAGTGGTAGGACAGGTCTTCCTGGGTGTGGCTATGGTTTAGACACATACGTCCCAGGGAGCGCGCTGGGCACTGAGAACCCAGTCTGGTCATCTGAGAGGCCCCTTGCCTGAGGGACCTGGGCCTGAGAGGGCAGGAGGCAGAGCCCAGAGCGGGTGGGCGCACTGAGACAGTGCTGTGGTTTCTCTCTCCTCAGGCCCCTCCCGGCGCCCATCCCTGATCTCTAGGTAACTCTCCTGGGGCTGCGTGGAGGGGCCACATGGAGAGGCGGCATGGGGACAGGCGGGATCCTGGGCTTTCTGGTGGCTCTGGAATGGCCTCCAAGCAGGAATGTGTGCCCACTGGTGCCAGGGCCCATCCGGGCCTTTGTCCTCCTGTAGTGACTCCAACAACCTGAAAGTCAGCAACGTGCGCCTGCCACGCGAGAACATGTCCCTCCCGTCCAACCTTCAGCTCAATGACCTCGCTCCAGGCTGCAGAGGTACACCCAGCAAGCTGTTTGCCCCAGCTTTATCTTCAGAGGTGCTTCTGAGAAAAAAAGAGACGCTGGACCTTAGGAGGCCTAGGCCCCATTGGGCACATGCCTCATCCCGGGCACCACCCCCTCTGCCACCCCACAGGGAAACCAGTGGACCGGCAGACGGCTCAGGACAACAGCCGGCCAGACCTTCTGGACCCGGAACCTGGTGGCCTCCTCACCAGCCGAGGTAGGGAAAGCGGCCGCTGCCCTGCTCCCTTGCCCTCCCATGTGTGCCAAAGGCCCATAAGTCCCCAAGAGCAGAGAGTGGTCTCCCATCTTCCAAGAAATGAGGGTGACTGAGTCTCCTGGGATCTCTGACCCCACAGGTTTCATCCGCCTTCCAATGCTGGGCTACATTTACCGGGTGTCCAGTGTGAGCAGTGATGAAATCTGGCTCTGAGATGTGGCCAAGACAGAGGGTACCTTCTTGGCCCCTGGGCATCTTCCTGGTCCTCGTCCAAGGCATCCTCTGCCTGGCCATGTTGCCAATGGGAAGAGGCCATGCCTCTGCCACTCTTGCTTGCCTGGGGGCATGGGTGTTCTTGGCCAGGCTGCTGGCTGGACCTGGACCTGTTCTGACTCCAGTTGGGGGCCTGCATGACTGCCTGGGCCCAGGTGTGCCTGGAGGTCAGCCAGCATCTAAGTGTGGCATGGCCCTGCTGGCTTGGGCCAGCTCTGCCCCGCACCAGTGCTCCTCAGCACCATGTATAGCAGGCATGGGGCATGCCTGGTTGGGGGGCGGGGGGCCCTGCATGTCCTGGATTTCCTTCACATGCTATGCAGCTTTGTTCCCTCAGGGAAAATTTAGGACCCTGCTAGCTCTACAGAACCAACCTGCCCTTTCCACACGAACCCACCCCTGATCCAGGGGTGCTGGCGAAGCACAGACCAGTCCTTTTTGCTGCATCTCTCTGCCCCTCTGTGCCCACCCCCTCTTGGGTATCATAGGTTATACGCTGGATGTTCTTCACTGGGCATTAGACTTCCCCACTGGCCTGGGCCCTAGTGGTGTCAGAGCCTGGTTTTAGCACAAGTCAGGAGACGATAGGGAGTTGAGAAGTCTGGTGCCTCCAGTACTGCATGTAGCCATGCCTTGTTTTCTTACAGGGGTAGCACTTTAAGCACATCTCCTGGGAAGGGAGTGACTGGGCCCCTGGGCCCTGCCTGTGGCTTTCCCAAGTTTGGCCTTTTTATGATTCACTGTGAGTGCCCTGAGCCCTTGGGGTTGACGGGTTTCTGCTCAAAATATCTCCCCCTTCCGTGGGAGCCTAGCCCTGACCTCCCCATCAGCAGGAAACTGTTCTTGTCCCATCCTCCATTCTTTAGGGGATGGTCACAGTAGCACATAATTTGACAGTGCTGGAAACCTTAGGGAGACATGGGAAAGGAGGGGAGATCATGTATCCCAGAAGAACCTAAGTTCACTGTTGAAAAGCAACAGATTGCAAATCAATAGCATGCAAAGTATATTTGTCCCTTGTTGATACCTTTATAATTTTTCTTGATACTGCCAAGGACAGTGCTGAGCACACAGTAGGTTCAATAAACTTGACTGAGTGAATGTTACATGTCTGTTTCATTCCTTCAAAAAAAAATTTTTTTTTAATTCTCCATTTATCTCTGCTCTAATCTTTATTTCCTTCCTTCCACTAGCTTTGAGTTTAGTTTGTTCTAATTCCTCGGGTTGTAAAGCCAGACTGAGTACTTAAATTTACTGCTTTATTTGGCTGTGCCTGGTCTTACGGAGGAGCCTGGTAGTCTGCAGTCCATGGGGTCTCTAAGAGTCTGGCACGACTGAGCGACTTCACTTTCACTTTTCACTTTCATGCATTGGAGAAGGAAATGGCAACCCACTCCAGTGTTCTTGCCTGGAGAATCCCAGGGACGGGGGAGCCTGGTGGGCTGCCGTCTCTCAGGTCGCACAGAGTCAGACATGACTGAAGCGACATAGCAGCAGCAGCAGCCACTGGACCACAAGGGAAGTCCCTTGAGTACTTTTTTAATGTAAGCATTTATAACTATGAATTGCCTCTGAGCACTGCTTTTGCTGTAGCATGTAAGTTTTGGAATGTTGTGTTTTTGTTCTCACTTATCTCTAAGTATTTTCCAATTTCCCTTGATTTCTTTGCCCCATTAGGTGAGCATCGTTTAACTTCTGCAGAATTTTTCAGTTTTCCTTGTTATTGATTTCTAACTGCTCTTCGTGGTGGTCTGAGAAAGCACTTTGTGTGCTGTCTACCTTTTACAACCTGTTGAGAATTTGTGCCCTAACACATGTTCCATCCTGGAACATGTCCCACGTGCACTTAGGTGCATTCTCTGCTGTTGGCTAGAGTTCTGTTTATGTCTATTAGAACTAGTTGGTTTATTGTGCAGTTCAGGCTATTTCCTTACTTATCTTCAGTCTGGGTGTTCTATCCCTTATTGAGAGTGTCTTGCTATTATTGTAAAACTCTTTCTCCCTTCAGTTGTCAACTTCACCTCATATATTCTTAGAGTCTGTTATTAGGTGTGTAAATGTTTATAATTGTATCTTCTTGCTGTATTGTATGTTCCTACTTTATTTCATGGATGTGGTATTTCCTCATCTCTCTTTGACAGTGGTTCTCAAATTTGTCTGCATATTGAAATAATCTGAGGAGCTTAAAAAAGGCTGTGATTTTATTAGTCTGGTGTATTGTCTGGGAGAGGAAACTTATCTTTAGAAGATCTCCAGTTGATTCTAACATGCAACCAAATTTAAGAACTACTTCTCTATGAATATAATAATTTAAAAAATTTAGTTTCTCTGATTTTCTTTGCTATATTTTGGCCTTTTTCTGGGTTTCTTCAAATGCCTAGAGACTGTACATTCCTGTTTAAGAATGAGCGCTGCAAGCATGCCTCTGTGTATACACACAGACACATATATACACACAAGGGGAGGCACCCCAGCGCTGAACACAAGTTGATGGGTAGGTAGGGGGACCGAGACATTTGCTTAGATTACCCCATCAATATCTTTAGGTCTTTTCTCTTAGGCTGCTTGGGACTCTTCCAATATCCTGCTTTGGAGGGATAAGCCTGGAAGAGGGCTGAGAGCGTCACCACTCATTCCTCTATTTTATCCTCTTATTTTAAATGTGGCCCCTTATTCCTGTTCTCAGAGTTGCTTAATATTCTCATGGCCATTATCCACCCAGCTGCTCAAGCCCAAAAACTTGCAAGTCGTCCTTGATTTCTTCTCTTCCATGCCCCACATCCACTCTATCACCAAGTTCTGTTGGTTCCACCTCTGCTGGTTATCTCTCTGTTTTCTTACCCCACACCCTCCCTTCTGTACTCTATGCTGACCAGTTTTCCAGATTCCCTTGCCAGCTGTTAATTTCTGCCAGTGGGAAGCACTTGGCAAAGCAGGAGAGGGTGGGAGAAAGGAGGGTGGCTGTGTCCTGGGAAGAGGGGCTGTGGGCCTGCTCGGCAGTCCTGACCCCAGTGGCAACTCTCATTTCCAACCCCTGCAGTGCATGCTAAACCCTTGTTCCTTCAGCACCCTCCATTCTCCCTTTTGTTTCTTCAGGCACTTTTGTAACCAGTTGCCCGTGTTTACCATCCTTTGTTAGGATTTGTCTTCCTGAGTAGAATTTAGCTGATATAACCTTCAGAAAACTTCCCCAATCTGTCCACCTCTACCACTGCCACCCTACTCCAAGACCCCATCCTCTTTCACCTGGGTGGCTGCAGTAGCTAGGCTCCCTGAGACCACAGCTGGACAGTCTGGGGCCAGACAGGCAGGCAGCACTACTTGGTGGGAGACTCCCAGGAAAAATAGGTTCTGGGAGAAAAATGTTTGCCCTCTACTGCCAACCCTGAAGGATTGGGGTTTGATTTTATTTCTGAAGGTGGATTTGCTTAAACTGCAAGTCACTGAATGCCTCTAGGCCGAGTTTCTCATCTCTGCCTACGGTCAGTCTGCCTTCTCTCTTCTGTGTTAAAGGACAGCAGGGTAACCTGAAAGATAAGAGCATTTTATTTGTAAAACCTTTGCCGATTGACTTTGAGCATGAAAGAAAATAATCCTATTGCTATCTCAAAAAGAACATCTTTTCAGCCTTCCTCCCATCCTGAGCATCCTGGGGCCCCAGGAATTCCAGTGCTTCTAGCTCAAATCCCCACAGTGGTGTCAATGCGTACTTCCCGTGTGAAGGAGCCCTGAAACAGGCACTAGCCATTTGATGACCGCGAGCAGTGCTCTCTGGCAGAAACCGTAGTAGCACGTGCGCCATGCCTGAGTCAGTGTGAGGCAGGCAAGGCTGCCAGGAGGCTGACGCTGACCCCTCCTCAGCTGGGGCAGAGGAGCTGGCGCAGCCGTGAAGCAGCCACATGGGAGGTGTCTCAGCTGAAGGTTAACGTCTCGGCATCTCCAGCCTGGGAGTTGGAATTGGATGGAGGGGTGAATGCTGTCTTGCCTTCAGCTAGAGCTTTAAAATGCTGTGAGGAGAAAGGAGAGGGAATATGGAGGATTTGGGGATATGCTAGTTATGACACTTTATTAAGAACTAACCTCTGCATAGGGCTTCCCAGGTGACTCTAGTGGTAAAGAACCTGCCTGCCAATGCAGGAGATGTAAGAGACATGGGTTTGATCCCTGGGTCGGGAAGATCCCCTGGAAGAGGGCATAGCAACCCATCTAGTATTCTTGCCTGGAGAACCCCATAGCCAGAGGAGCCTTGTGGGCTACAGTCCATGGGGTCGCAAAGAGCTGGACACAACTAAAGCAACTTAGCACATACAACCTCTTTACAACTCTTTAAGCTCCATTCTTCTCCCAATTCTACTTCTAAAACAATTCCTTGGTATTGTCTTTGAAAAGTAGCTAGAAATGTGCCCTGCCTCCTTCAAACATGAACCCCCTTTTTCCTATGCTTCCTGCTTCCATTCATTAGGCCACTTAATTCTGTAAGACTGAGTGTCCACTGTAGATCCTCACCTACCCTAAGGCCCACATGGGTTCTATTTCCCCTTCCTTTACAAGCCCCATCCCTGCCTGCTTCACAGTTCCCTCCGTTACGGGGAGGGCAATGATAACTCCAGGCAGAGACCTCCTCCATTGTCACAGGCAGAATCACAGCAGGTTGAGGACACTGGCGGCGGCAGTCACTACAGCTGAAGTCAATCTCTAGTGCTGGTCTTACCTGTGAGTTCTTGAATTCCGAGTAGAGGGAAAAGAGCAGATGGAGGGACTGAATTCGACTCTTGTAGACAGGGATGTCTAGGATAGCTGAAATCGAGAACTCCCATGAGCAGAAACAAAAATCTGGGAATATGGGGCATTTCTGTTTAGGTGGCTAGTCCCTTCCCAGATGGAATGTGTTACTGTAACTCTAGGGGTTAAATACCCAGCAGGTAGTCACAAAAACCCAAACACCACCCTCAAGTGCTGCCAAACAGCATAACTGGCTTAAAGAAAAGGCTGTAATTCAGAGTAAAAAAGCCTTTTCAACAGCCCACAGTGAATTTATCCAAAGACGGGGCGGCCAAGAAAGGGACGGGAGGGCTTACCACAGATCATATCAATGTACTCTGCCAGGCTGCAATCAATCTCTGCTGTGGGCAGGCTCACCTAGGAGAGGCACGGGACAGACCCAAATCAAAGGCTGACATTTCAGCGGTCCTAGCATCATTCCCTTTATCTGAAGGAAAAGAGCTCCGAGCATAAGGGGTGTGATGGGCTGAATTGTGTCCTCCTCAAATTTATATGCTAAAGTCTTGACCCCAAGTGTGTCAGGTGGTGTATTTGGAGATACTGTCATAAAAGAGATGAGTTAAAATGAGGCCATTAGGATGAGTCCTAATCCAGAGCGACTGGAACCCTTATAAAAGGAAATCAGGACACAGACACACAGAGAGGAAGGCCACATGGAGACACAGGGAGGAGACGGCCAAGGGGAGAGGCTCTGGAAGAACTCAGCGCTGTGGACAGTTTGATGTCCAACTTCCAGTGGTGTGAAAAAATAAATTTCTTTTGCTTAAGCCACCCAGTCTGTGGTACTGTGTTACGGCAGCCTGAGCAATAATACAATTTTTTTTTTTTCCTGATCAGTAAAATGGAATTGGTTATACTCATTAACCACTGAAATAGCAGAAGATATAATAGGGCTAAAATATTTTATAAGTAAAATACACTGCCATGCAGTCTTCCTGTATTTGTGAAGAAGAAACTGGACCCAGGTTATGGGCAAGTATTTATAGTTACTTGGAGTTACAAGGCCTAATGGTCCTTGGACACCACAGGAACAGAAAAAGTGACATGATATCTCAGATGACAGGCTCCAGATCAAAACCAGTTCATACTGTACGTTTAAAAACCATTAGCATCTTAATAACTTTTTGTTCTCTTTTTATAAAAATCAGGGTGTAATTTTATAAAAATCAGCTTCTGCAATTTCCTTTTTCCAACATATAATTGATACTTCTCTGTATCAGAGCAAAATAAGGCCAAATGATTCCTCAGGTGAGTATTTCACTGACTGGATGTACCACAATCTATCTATTCAGTTCCCTAGTCAGACATTTTTTCCTCAGCTACAGCTTTAAAATGCTGTGATAAAAGAGATTGTTTTCAAATTCTTTGCTTTTTTACAGTAATTTCTCAATAAACATATACCCCCCCAAAACTGTCTTCATTAGCTTACATTTTAGTAGAGAGAAACAAAAAACAAAATAAGGTATATAATACGTCAGAAGGTAAGTACTATGGAGAAAAAGCAGGTAAAGAGCTTGGGGAACATGGGGTAGCAGTTTTAAATACCATGACCAGGAAGGATCTGTTACCATCTTTGCTCAATTTTCTTGATATGTAAGAGCTCTTTGGGCTTCCCTGGTGGCTCCGCGGTAAAGAATCTGCCTGCGATGCAGAAGCCTCAGGAGACGCAGGTTCGATCTCTTAGCACACATGCAAAAGCTCTTTGCTTGGATAGTAATGTTGTCACATATATATGTAAGTAACTTCTTGATCCATCACTTGTTTTTTCAGCCATGCCATTCAGGAGCTTAGTTTCTGGGACAGGGATTGAACCTGGCCTTTGGGAGTGAAAGTGTGAAGCCCTAACCACTGGACAGCCAGGGAGTTCCCAGTCCATCATATTTTAAACTTTGTTTATGGTAACTATTAGAATTTTTTATTTGTATGAGTCTATAAACTGTCACATTTTCCACATGACTTTTAAGATTCTTATTACACAAAGAAATACTTCACCATCCCAACAGTAGTAAGTATTGGGTTGGCCAAAAGATTTGTTTGGGTTTTCCCGTAACATCATACAGGAAAACCCGAACGAACCTTTTGGACAACTGAATATTTCTCCTATATAAAAAAAATGGTACTTGTAATAGCTTTATTTTTACTTCATTGTTTAACTCATTTGGAATTCACGTATGCATATGGTTGGGGCTTTCCTGGTGGCTCAGTGGTAAAGAATCTGCCTGCAATGCAGAGACTCAGGTTCAATCCCTGGGTCGGGAAGATCCCCTGGAGGAGAGCATGGCAAGCCACTCTAGTACTCTTGCCTGGAGAATCCCCACGGACAGAGGACCCTGGCAGGCTACAGTCCATGAGGTCTCACGGAGTCTGACACAACTAAAGCAACTAAGCAGCGGCAGCAGCATGCATATGGCTGAGGCATAGATCTATTTTTCTCAAGTGACTGGTCAGTAATCTCATCACAACCCATTCTACCTGTAATCATTTAACCATCTTTCTTGGGCATGCTTGATGGTCCAGTGGTTAAAATTCTGTTTCTACTGCAGGGGGTGTGGGTTTGATCCCTGGTGGGGGAACTAAGGTCTTCATGCTCTGAGGCATGGCCAAAAAAAAGAGTAAAATAACCATCTTTCTTATACAGCAAATTTCCACATTTATGTGGGTTTTTTCTGCGTTGTCTATGTGCTGCTGATCTAGCTCTATTCCTAACCAGAACATTATTATTTACTATAGCTCTATAATTTTCTACTGTCTGATAGGGCAAATCCTCCATCATTTTTTCCCTGAAATTTTAATTAGACTTGAAAGTTGACTCTCTCAGATAACCTTTGTTACAAACATTTCAATTTCTAGAAAACAATGCAGTTGAAATCCGAACTGCAAGGGCAGCCCACTGCATGGCGCACTGGGGCAAGTGCTGGTGCCTCCCAGGAGCGTGGTTTGACTCCTCGTTCACTGCGACCTAGTGCTGCCCTCCACTCAAGGTGTATAATTTGCTTCGAAAAGGTCTTGACAGTTTATGAAATATATTCCTGGGCACTTTTTAAAAATTTAGGATCATTAGGAATGGGACATCAGCTACTCAAAACAGGACATATGCCTCTGTGGAAAGGGTAAGTCCACAGTGGTAATACTTTAGGTACATACATTCACCAAAAGTTACGTGTTCAAAGTAATAGTATAATAATATTACAGAGTAATTTATAACAGCTCAAATCTGTAAACTACTCAATGGCTATCACAGAATGGATAAATAAATTGTCCTATATTCAAACAATGGAATACCATAATTAGAATAAATGTATAACCACAATCTAAGAAACAATATGGATAAATCTCTACATTGATGAAGAATACAGATAAGCAAATAAACAAGACACAAAGGAACATGATTAGATTTAGATAAAATACAAAACAGGCAAACCTAATCTGTGCTGTTAGAAGTCAGGATGGTAGTTAAGTTGGGAGATAGAAGCCTGAGGGGGCTTCCAGGATGCCAGCAGTGTTCTGGTTTTTTTGATCTGATGTGTTGGCTACACAAAGGTATTTGGTTGGTGAAAATTGATCAACACTTAACGTGTTTGTTTCCAATTTTATATTATACATAAATTTAAAAGTTAATGATAACAGTAATACAAGAAGAGAGAAACTATGGTCCCTAGAATGAATGCCACACTTTCTAAGCTCCTGCTACCTTCCACTCACCTTTCCCAAAAGTTCTTCAAACTCTGGAGACCACTCCTGCATCAGTGTGTCAATATCGGGCATAGGCCTAGAATTATAGCGGCAAGGATGAACAGAAAACAGGGGCTGGTATCGGCAATCTTTGCATCAGGACATTCTAGGCTGAAGGGAGGTTCTCAGCCTGGGCACATTAGGATTTCAAGAGAACACAGACTGAGTGGGCCACACTTACCCAAGACCTAGGGTTTGGAGAAGCTGGCTAAGTAAAAATACCAGGTAAACCATAATCTTTATGTCTGCAATCTTAGCCAGTAGCAGCCAGGATCCATAGGTCCTGACGTTGATATATTTCAAATATGTCCCAATCTTGGCACCTCCTCCTCAGAAGCAATGACTTCCTAGGTGGTGAAGATTACCATGGGTTACTATGGTGAAGAATGTGCTATTTCTTACCTGGTATAGTGCACAGTTGCAGGGGGCTTGGAACGGTGTAACTCAGAGATGCTCTCAATCCATGTGTCAATGGCTTTGGGATTCTTTTCTGCATCTTCCAGGCTCTTTACTTTCATATGTTGCTAGAAAAACAACAGGAAAGCCAGACTGACGGCAATAATGAGCTTCACAGAGAAGCTCATCATATGCTGCTATTTCATATTCGAGGTAACTGATGAAAAGGGAAGCTTGCCAGTAGCCAAATGAAGATTATAGAAAACCCTGTTAAAGTCTTCTGGAGCCAGGGGAAAGGGGCAAGTCAACAGGATAGGAATGATCACAATGAGAGACCATTTAAACCTAGTAGGATGGCTAGAATAAAAAAGACAATACCAAGTGTTGGTGAGGATGTGGAGAAATTGGAACTCTCATTCATTGCTGATGGGACTATAAATTGATTCAACCACTTTGGAAAAGAGTTTAGCAGTTCCTCAAAATATTAAATAGTTTCCATATGGACCAGTAACCCTACTTTTACCTATACCCAAGACAAATAACAATATATGTCCGTGCAAAAACATGTACCTGTTCCTAGAAGCATAATAGAAGTGGGATTAACAGGTAAATGCATAGATACAGTGTGATATATCCATACAGTGGAGCATTATTCAGCCATAAAAAAGGGAATGCGTAGTGACCAGGGTTTAGGAGCAGGGGGAATGAGGAGAGGAGTGACTACTAATGGGTATAGCGTTTCTTTCTGTTTGTTTTTGTTTCTGTGTTTTGGCTGCACTGAGTAGCTTATAGAATTGTAGTTCTCTGATCAGGGATTGAACCGGGCCCACAGCAGTGCTGAGCCCTAACCACCTAGTGGGGTAATTCCCCACTAGGGAATTACCAAGGGGTTTCTTTTTGGAATATGAAAATGTTCTTAAATAATGGTGATGGTTGCATTAGCTCCGTCAATATACTAAAAATCACTGAACTAAAAAAAATAAATAAATAAAAATAAAAATCACTGAACTGTACAATTTTAAAAGGTGAATTTCACAATAATTACATTATGTTTTAATACAACTGTTATGTAAAAAATAGGGCTGGCTGAAATCATAGCCATCCCTTTTACAGGGAGTAAGTCGACTGTTCAAATATTAGTGAGGCTTCTACTCTCAGCCCCCTTGAGCTGGGGCCTGTGCTAGGCCAGTAGCTTACTGTGATGTTGTGCTGTTTGGAATTCTCTGTTAACCACAGTGAGAGCACTGTAGGGTCTGACTGCTTTGTTGAAGGCTCATCCAATACCAATAGGCCAAGGTTGTCAGGCTTTCCATCAGGACGTGGAACCTGGAAAGGAGAAAGGTAAGAACATGAAAAGGCACACTTGTTTTCAAGAAGCTAAGGAAGAACTTTTCTGGTCATTACTATTACTAGTATTAAAAAGCATGCCTATATATCATGCTGTACCAAAATACTATCTAGAAAAAAAATACATGACCTTAAATATAAAGCTGAAGTTATGGATAATTAGGAGGCAAATATATGACAAATTTTTAACACATAATGAGATAATTATTTACCTATTAGCAATGAGTATAATTTCGAGTTGAGAGCAAGTTAAGAATTCCAGTGAAATGAAGAATATATACTAAGGTAGTTATTGTTAGTCAAGGAAATTAGTTTAACTGTTAGAGTAATAGAGGGGTTAGAAGAAACACCTAAGGAGTCATTTTAGGACGTTCTGACCTTTAAGAATGCATCAATATCCCCAACCGCTGGGATGAAATCAGGAATGAAAGGCTTCAGTTTGTGGTCCAGGTCAATCAACTGTGGTGTATACCTAGGAGATATTGCCATGAGAAGGTGGAGACCGTCAGTGAAACTTATTTTATTATTCAGAATGAGAAAAACCTAAGGGGAATGGTCATGTTTCAGATAAGAGGAAGGCAAGGGCAAGGCAGGGCTAGGGGTTGTGGTGGGAGGTCCTAGTACTCACCTGCTGATGTACTGGAAGAGCTCCTTAACCTCAGCAGAAACTGGCAAATGCTCATAGTCTGCAGGATCGTACGCCCTGGGGAAAGGAAACCACGGCTCAAGGTGGCCAGAGAAGAGTGGGGGTTGCTGAGTCCTGGTTCAGCACAGAGCATGTGACTCTAAACCTAGTTTCTGCTCCACCCACATCTGCCTCTTCTGAGTGGCTTGCAAGGCAACTTTAAAACTGATTATAATCAGCTCTCAGTTATCTCTGACAATGAAGAAAAACAGGTACAGAAAATCCAAAACATAATCTTGAAAAATTTTAGAGTGTAGCAGAAATTGTTTTCCTTTTTTCTTTTTAAATGAAGGGGATAAAGAGAAAAGATAGAATGAGATCTTAATTTCTGACATGAAAATGGTTTGTCTCAAGAAAAAGGAGTTTTTACAAAGATGTTTTTCAGTGTTATTTGTAAAAGTAAAAAATTGGAAACAAATAAAATGTCTAACGCTTGAGAGATAGGTCAAGCTGGACACTGCAGTTATTGAAAGGTACTTGCATTAATACATAAAATGTATACAGTTAAAAGAAATAGTAGAGTGCATATTAATGACTATAATTAAGTAAAATGTAATGAATTGATAGGGCTTCCCAGATGGCTCAATGGGAAAGAATCCACCTGCCAATGCAGGAGATGCAGGTTCGATCCCTGGGTTGAGAAGATCCCCTAGGGAAGGAAATGGCAACCCACCCCAGTGTTCTTTCCTGGAAAATCCTATGGACAGAGGAGCCTGGAGTCCGTGGGGTCACAAAAGAGTTGGACGTGAATGAGTGACTAAACAACCATGAATTGACAAAGTATATAAGTGACTTGGAAAGTGATTTAAGGTTCTTCTGGGGAGAGTTGCTTAAGAAAAAAACTAAATAGATTACTTAAAGTTTACCTTTCCCCAGATTATAATTTATGGAAGCAGGATCATGAGGTAAACTGCAAAGCATGAAAAGTCAGGCTGCTATTAAACACTTGCCTAATTTACTTAGTGTCTACCTGCATGTGAATAATTAAAATGTAACTATTTTTATTTTTATTAAACTACTTCATTGAATAAGTGGTGCATGCACATGATAGGAAATAAAAGGTACAAAATGTATACAGTGGAAAGTTATGCTCCCCTCCCAAGAGTAATCAGTATTATGAGTTCCTAGTGTTGCCTAGAGACAGCTTATGTAGTATCTGTTTGATACACATGCTAGCACAACACAAAGACTTCTATACCTTTTTAAAATGTAACAATGTCCCTTGAAGATTGTTCTTTACCACCACATAATTATCTTCTCTTCCCTAAAATGTGAACTCCCTGGAGTCAGAGACCATCAGATAAATTGACTCAGCAAATCCTCATGAAATCCCTGAGCCCACAGATGTTTCAAACAGTGCAAGTGACATCATAGTGACATCACAGGACTCAGGCAGTGGAGCCAGAGAAGAAGGAACACTCATTATGTTGGGTTTCTGAGCATCTGATAACCCTAGAGAAGATCAAAAGAGCTGCTAGAAGTTCACTTCTCACTGACATCCTCCTGTCCAATGTTTGGAAGGAAGAGTTTCCTCCTTTGCAAGGGTGCTCTCCTTACCCTTCCAAAGGGGCCCCATGCTCTTCATCATCATCATCAGAATCAGTTTCAGATGAGTCATCATCATCGTCATCATCATCATTCTCACTAAAGCCCCGCTGAGGCGTCAGCTGTGAGGTCTTCTTCTTCTCCTGAGACAAAGCAGGGTAGGCATAGAAAGCTCCCGGTTAGGAGAAATTGGGGAGAAGGAAATTGCAACCCACTCCAGTATTCTTGCCCGGAAAATCCCATTGACAGAGGAGCCTGGTGGGCTACAGTCCACAGGGTCACAAGAGGCAGACACGACTTGCTGACTAAACCACCACCACCAGCAGTGTACTTTTGCCCAGTTCTCACCTAGCGCTGTAACAAGAACCCTCCCACTTGGCACCAATTCACTGGAAAGAGAAGGAAGCCCTCCCCAGAAGGGCCCCAAGAACCTTCTTCGCTCCTTCTTAGCTACTGAGTCCCCACTTTCTATAACCATAGTCATCTGTGTGTGGCTTGGGTATACTTTATTCAGTACATCTCTCTTTTACCTCTCACTTAGGAGATCCTGAGAACTCTGCATAAACTTTATCCAGTCAGCTTCAGCTCTAAAACTGAGGGACTTCTGAAGAAGAACACACTTCTTCTTAAGAAGAACTCTAAATAGTTATTTTGGGAGGAAATAGGGGGAAGATGAAGTGGGGAAGACACATTTTAGGGGATCTTAATACTCACAAAGATCACAGGGAGGAAACCTAGTATTTAATTTGCAAGACTGCCCAGGGGAAGCTGCTTATAACCAAGGAAGAAAAATCGTACTCAACCCTGTGCCTGGATTCTGTCCAGCAGTTCCAGAGACTGTGCATTTTCCTTTGCATTCAATGGGTATCTGACCTACTCATGGTCTCCCTTCCTTCCCCAACAAGTTAAATAAAATAACTGTACCTTATATCTCAAGATAGTCATGTATGGATGTGAGAGTTGGACTACAAAGAAAGCTGCTTTCTTTAAAGAATTGATGCTTTTGAACTGTGGTGTTGGAGAAGACTCTTGAGAGTCCCTTGGACTGCAAGGAGATCAAATCAGTCAGTCCTAAAGGAAATCATCCTGAATATTCATTGGAAGGACTGATGCTGAAGCTGAAACTCCAATACGTTGGCCACCTGATGTGAAGATCTGACTCACTGGAAAAGACCCTGATGCGGGGAAAGACTGAAGGCAGGAGAAGGGGATGACAGAGGATGAGATGGTTGTGTGGCATCACTGACTCGATGGACATGAGTTTGAGCAAGCTTTGGGAGTTTGTGATGGACAGGGAAGCCTGGTGTGCTGCAGTCCATGAGAAGGGGTCTGGTGGTGCTTGGGCTTGCCAGGGCAGTTGGGATGGGGGTCCCTGTCTTTGCCTCTAGGGCCTGGAGCCTGTGGTATGCCTTCACTTAGGATCTGAAAGGTGGCCAACTGGCCCCCTTTAAAAATGGGTTTTCAAGCTCAGTTTCCATATGGCTTATACTGAGGTTAAGAGATATTTGGTTCTAGTTTTAAAAATTATTTAACAATTCTTTTAAAGTGGCTTCTGACATATAAAACTGTGACATATTATAGGACATCTTAAAAAAAAAAAAAACAACTTTTGGTTACATTTTCCTCTAAGCATAACACAGATTTATTATACATCAACAAAAATGTATTTTTATTTTATTTTATTTTTAAACTTTACATAATTGTATTAGTTTTGCCAAATATCAAAATGAATCCGCCACAGGTATACATGTGGACAAAAATGTATTTTAACTAATATGTAACATATGGTATAGATGACAGTTGCAGAAATTGTCTTACTGGTATACAGTTGGTAAGGATCTCCCATAGTGTTCTTTACTAATTCAAAATCTGCCCAAATTATTCTTGGGTCACATGGGAAGCAGTCTGGCAAGGGAAGATTTTTAAGAATATTGTCAGCTTAAAGATTATTCAAAAGTGGATCCTTTTTACTGATTCTGGGTGTATATTAAATTGGAAAGATAAATGAGCCTTTAATATTGACTATATCATGTGAAGATGAAAAATTCAGGATGAATACACAAAATTAGGAGGTCAATTTAGGAAAATTGTTCACTTTTGTCTGCTTCTTCAAAGTAGTGCTTTGCAAAATCTCTGACCTAAGGCAGAAGACTTTATATACCAGACAAAAGGCCAAAAAATTACTTTGTAGGTGAGATGTCAAACAGCACATAGTCACAAAGCAGAGCTATTTCAAAACATTACATTTTAGACTTCCTACGAAATCCATCTCTCTCACTGTAGCTTTCTGCATTACTTCGAATATTCTCCTTCACTTGAGTCCTCAAAACTCCTATTCTTGGAGGATAATTAAAGCATAGGCATTGGACAATGTGCTAAGGCTAACCACAAGGGCTATTAGGCAGTGCACATGTGCAAATTTAAGGCCCCGTCCATCTAGAGCGGAGAAGGCAATGGCAACCCACTCCAGTATTCTTGCCTGGCAAATCCCATGGACGGAGGAGCCTGGTGGGCTGCAGTCCATGGGGTCGCTAGGAGTTGGACACGACTGAGCGACTTCCCTTTCACTTTTCACTTTCATGCATTGGAGAAGGCAATGGCAACCCACTCCAGTGTTCTTGCCTGGAGAATCCCAGGGATGGGGGAGCCTGGTGGGCTGCTGTCTCTGGGGTCGCACATAGTCGGACATGACTGAAGCGACTTAGCAGCAGTAGCAGCCATCTAGAGCTGTAGGCATTTTCTCATCTCTCTTTCAGAAATGGTGATTCTCTTGGTTCATAAAATAACAATAAGTGACATCTGGGCCTTAAGACTTCAAAATTAAAGTCTCTCTTTCACAAAATACTGGCAGTATCACAAGTGTTGACAATGAACAAAGGCCAGGACCAGTCATTTCAAACTTGCTTTATCATAAGAATTACTTGCAGTGCTTGCTCAAATATATTTACATTTTCAGGTTTTTATCTTCAAGAATCCAATTAGGTAGTGCTGGGTGGGGACCGGTCATTTTTTTTTTTTTTTTTTTCCGTAAGTACCCCAGTTGATTAAAATGACCAGAAAAGTTTCAGAAACCCCGGACTGTGTTATATGAAATTTCTTGCCAAAAAGTCAGCTATAACAATAATCTTTATTCCTGAAGGAGAATCACAGTCTTAAGGCTCTTGGCCGTTGACTGTTCTCCATGAGCTTAAAGACACCTAACCAGTAGTGGTGAGTATTCAAGAAATGTTTGCTACTGAACTCGTGTCACTTTAAATTAGCTACAAAATACACAAAGCAGCAATTTCACAAGAAGTTGTGGATTATACTGCACCTTGTTATTTTCATCTTCATACTCATCACTGCTGTTATCAGCCATAGTCTTGTTAGAAAGATGCGAGGAACAAGGAACTCCTTAGAAGAAAAGTTTTCCCATTAGGTTTTTGTTAAAATGATTTTTAAAGACAGATATTTTTCATTTATAATATTTTATGCTCTAACCATTTTATGGAACAGGATTGATAAGAATAGCTAACTGAAAGATAGGAAACTGAATTCTAGCATGGCTCTGTCAATTCAAGATACACTTACTAAGTATTATTATGCTTAAGGCATTGGGTTAGACATTATATTAATACTAACTGATTATCTGCCATTACACAAATAGCATAAAATCTGCCCTTAGTTTATTGTTGAAATAAAGTCAGTAACGAGTGAAGCAAAAGGAGTGCTGGATTTATAGTCAGAAGACTCAGTTTAAAGGACAACTCTATCACGTGGACAAAACGATTCAACCTCTCTGGGTGTCAGTAGTCCCACCTCTCAATGGGGTCAGTAATATTTGTCACTCAGGATTGTTGCAAGGATCAATCGAAAAAACTTTATGTGGAAGGATAGGACCTAGTTCCTGGTATATAATAGTCACCAATATGAATCTGAATCAGGTTTTTACTTTACAAATTTTGGTTTATTTTTAATAACCAGTGATTTACAATTGCAAAACAAAAAACAACCATTTCTCTTCTTTCCTCTTAATGCCTCTCTTACCTTTGTGTTTCGTGGTTGGAGTATAAATACTTGCAACCTCTTCAGAGTCGTTAATCTCTAGACGCTCATCATACGTCTGGTTTTCAACAATCTTGGTCTAAGCAAAAGGAAGAATGACTACATAGCTTCTATCACGGGACATTAAGCAGTCTTTGGAGAGGTGGATTCCAAACCAGCAATGGTTCCTCTTCCTTACCCAAGACATCAGTTTTACCTGAAACGTTTACCCCCCAGGTGGCTTAGACGATAAAGAATCTGCCTGCCAATGCAGGAGACGCAGGTTCGATCCCTGGGTCAGGAAGCTCCCCTAGAGGAAGGCATGGCAACCCACTCCAGTATTCTTGCCTGGAGAATCCCATGGACAGAAAAGCCAGGCGGGCTACAGTCCATGGGGTCGCAAAGAGTCGGACACGAGTGAGCGACTAACACTTCCACTTCACCCCCCACTCAAAGTTTCCTTCAGGCTTCTTGGCCCCAGGTCACACAGTTAAGTCATTTTTCTGCAGCTCTTATTTAGGGACTGCTGGCAGGCTGCCTGGGGAACCAGGGAATCGAGGAGAGAAACGACAGCCAGTGTCTGCAGCAGGTACCCAAAGCTGCTAAGATACGCGCGCGAGGGCAATACAGCATCCCTCTGTAGATAATGGCTCTCTCCTCGGGTTCGGTCAGTGTCCCAGTGCTGCCAGCGTTTCTCAGGGGAGGCTGTGGAGGTTCTAGAAAAAGTTCTGTCTCTCGGGTTACCTGGCGGGGTGGGGGAGGGGCGTTCCGCAAAGCGAGGGTAAACTCGGCTCTTGGTCCCATCCAATAATCCTGAAAGCCATCACCCTTATCCGCACCATCCCACCCTCGTCTTGTAGGTCGGATCCCACTTAAGTTTGTCGGGGGGTAAATGAAACAAAGATTGGCGACGGCGTGAAGGAAGAGGGGAGAGAATATTTGTCAAGAAGACGGGAAAAGGTTTAAGAGGTTGGGAAGAGGGAACGGGAGTCCTTCCTATTCCTCTTGGGAGGGAGAAAGAGTACGAATTACCTGTAGCCCCTCTGAATCCGTCTCGTCTATATGGAAAGAACCCCAGCCTAGGACTGGGGTTTCACTCCAATCTGAGGCCTGGCCACTTCTACTTAGAAGACAGCCACGGCTTCTACACGGATCAACTAGCCTGTTATCAGTTGCTAAGGGAAAAAAAAAAGGAAAAATCGCGAGACTTTCCTCCACTCTCGTGAGATCCTCTCCACTCCAGCGCGTTACGTCTCTTCCAGCGAAGGCTCAAAGGAATCAGATCCAGAGGGGCTCGGATCCTGTTTGGCTAGTTTCAAGAAATACGTCTGTGGCGGCATCTAGCGTCGGGGAGCGGCAAAGCTGACGGCTGAATTTCGGTTCGTCTAGAGAGAAGGCAATGGCATCCCACTCCAGTACTCTTGCCTGGAAAATCCCATGGACGGGGGAGCCTGGTAGGCTGCAGTCCATGGGGTCGCGAAGAGTCGGACACGACTGAGCGACTTCACTTTCACTTTTCACTTTCATGCATTGGAGAAGGAAATGGCAACCCACTCTAGTGTTCTTGCCTGGAGAATCCCAGGGACAGGGGAGCCTGCTGGGCTGCCGACTATGGGGTCGCACAGAGTCGGACACGACTGAAACGACTTAGCAGCAGAGTTAGCCTTCCCATACGGAAATAAGGTGTGTATTTTCTTCCCAGATCAAGGATCACTGGGCTACTATTCCTGCTAAATCAGTCCAGACAGACTTTAGGCAAACTCGGAAGTTTGCTTAAATTCCCACACTTTGTACGACCTTTTATAGCCTTTATATTACATTATTGGAGAAGGAAATGGCAACCCACTCAAGTGTTCTTGCCTGGAGAATCCCAGGGACGGGGGAGCCTGGTGGGCTGCTGTCTATGGGGTAGCACAGAGTCAGACCCCACTGAAGTGACTTAGCAGCAGCATTACATTATAGTCCTTTCTTACCCTCCATTGTTTCCCATTGCATTGGATATACTTACAGTACTAACAAATTATTATTTATCTGAGATTAAAATTTAACTAATTCTATTGCATTTTTATCTCAAGAAGACTGGACTTCATTAGGGCAGGGTCTGTGTCCAATTATTTTTTAAGCTTTTCATAGCATCAGTGCATGGCTTAGATTCAGTTTAGTCAGTTCAGTAGCTCAGCGGTGTCGGACTCTTGGCCACCCCATGAACCGCAGCAAGCCAGGCCTCCCTGTCCATCACCAACTCCTGGAGTTTACCTAAACCCATGTCCATTGAGTCGGTGATGCCATCCAACCATCTCATCCTCTGTCATCCCCTTTTCCTCCTGCCCTTAATCTTTCCCAGCATCAGGGTCTTTTTCAGTGAGTCAGCTCTTCGCATCAGGTGGCCAAAGTATTGGAGTTTCAGCTTTAGCATCAGTCCTTCCAATGAACACCCAGGACTGATCTCCTTTAGGATGGACTGGTTGGATCTCCTTGCAGTCCAAGGGACTCTCAAGAGTTTTCTCCAACACCACAGTTCAAAAGCATCAATTCTTTGGCACTCAGCTTTCCTTATAGTCCAACTCTCACATCCATACATGCTGCTGCTAAGTCGCTTCAGTCATGTCCGACTCTGTGCGACCCCATAGATGGCAGCTCACCAGGCTCCACTGTCCCTGGGATTCTCCAGGCAAGAACACTGGAGTGGGTTGCCATTTCCTTCTCCAATGCATGAAAGTGAAAAGTGAAAGGGAAGTTGCTCAGTCGTGTCCGACTCTTCGCAACCCCTTGGAGTCCAGCCTACCAGGCTCCTCCGTCCATGGGATTTCCAGGCAAGTATACTGGAGTGGGTTGCCATTGCCTTCTCCCATTCATACATGACTACTGGAAAAACCATAGCCTTGACTAAACAGACCTTTGTTGACACAGTAATGTCTCAGCTATTTAATATGCTCCCTAGCTTGGTCATAACTTTTCTTTCAAGGAGTCACTTCATTCAGTTCACTCACTCAGTCGTGTCCAACTCTTTGCGACCCTATGAATTGCAGCACGCCAGGCCTCCCTGTCCATCACCAACTCCCAGAGTTCACCCAAACCCATGCCCATGTCCATCAAGTCGATGATGCCATCCAGCCATCTCATCCTCTGTCATCCCCTTCTCCTCCTGCCCCCAATCCCTCCCAGCATCAGAGTCTTTTCCAGTGAGTCAACTCTTCGCATGAGGTGGCCAAAGTATTGGAGTTTCAGCTTTAGCATCAGTCCTTCCAAAGAAATCCCAGGGCTGATCTCCTTTAGAATGGACTGGCTGTATCTCCTTGCAGTCCAGGGGACTCTCAAGAGTCTTCTCCAACACCACAGTCCAAAAGCATAAATTCTTCGGCACTCAGCTTTCTTCACAGTCCAACTCTCACATCCATACATGACCACTGGAAAAACCATAGCCTTGACTAGACGGACCTTTGTTGGCAAAGTAATGTCTCTGCTTTTGAATATGCTTTCTAGGTTGCACATAACTTTCCTTCCAAGGAGTAAGCGTCTTTTAATTTCATGGCTGCAATCACCATCTGTAGTGATTTTGGAGCCCCAAAAAATAAAGTCTGACACTGTTTCCAGTGTTTCCCCATCTATTTCCCATGAAGTGATGGGACCAGATGCCATGATCTTAGTTTTCTGAATGTTGAGCTTTAAACCAACTTTTTCACTCTGGTCTTTCACTTTCATCAAGAAGCTTTTTAGTTCCTCTTCACTTTCTGCCATAAGGGTGTTGTCATCTGCATATCTGAAGTTATTGATATTTCTCCTGGCAATCTTGATTCCAGCTTGTGCTTCTTCCAGCCCAGCGTTTCTCATGATGTACTCTGCATATAAGTTAAATAAGTGTCTTTTAATTTCATGGCTGCAGTCACCATCTGCAGTGATTTTGGAGCCCCCAAAAATAAAGTCAGCCACTGTTTCCCCTGTTTCCCCATCTATTTGCCATGAAGTGATGGGACCTGATGCCATGATCTTAGTTTTCCGAATGTTGAGCTTTAAGCCAACTTTTTCACTCTCCTCTTTCACTTTCATCAAGAGGCTCTTTAGTTCTTCACTTTCTGCCATAAGGGTGGTGTCATCTGCATATCTGGGTTATTGATATTTCTCCTGGCAATCTTGATTCCAGCTTGTGCTTCATCTAACTGGGCATTTTGCATGATGTACTCTGCACATAAGTTAAATAAGCAGGGTGACATTATACAGTCTTGACATACTCCTTTTCCTATTTGGAACTAGTCTGTTGTTCCATGTCCAGTTCTAACTCTTGCTTCCTGACTTGCATACAGGTTTCTCAAGAGGCAGGTCAGGTGGTCTGGTATTCCCATCTCCTTCAGAATTTCCTACAGTTTATTGTGATCCACACAGTCAAAGGCTTTGGCATAGTCAATAAAGCAGAAACATCTAATCAAAAAAGATGTTTTTCTGTAACTCTCTTGCTTTTTTGATTAGGTTCTTTCAAAATGCTCATTGAGTGGATGAATGAAGGAATGAGTGAATGAAAATGTAAGGAACAAGTATTTAAAAATTACAGACATAGTTAATTTGGGGAGTCAGAGGGAGAGAAACAAAATAAAAGAATTTTGGAAATTTGTTCATGAAAACCTGCCAGAGGAAAGCAAAAAGTTATTTTCCTTTGAAAAGGAAAACCAGAGACACCTCTTCTGAGACACTTCTGGTTAAAAAGGGAACTACAAAACAAAAAAAATATTTTGTCGTGTTATGGCTAACAATAATGGGTATGTATTGTTGGGCACTTAATATATAGGAACACTTAGAGTAGATAATCTTATTTATTAAGATGTTCTCTAACTTCATAACTTTATGAGGTAAGTGTTACTGTCAATATATAAATTAGGTAATTGACGTTTAGGAGAATTAAAAAAACTTGCCTGAAGTCACCCAGGCAGTAAGGGTGAAAATGGGTCAGTCTAATTCCCAAGTCTCTGCTTTTAATCATCATGACATAGTGCCTCTGAGGTTCTCTTCAGAAGGATGCTTACACAGGTGCTTCTATTCTGCAGTTTCAGCTAATTTCATATTTTCAAAGAACCAGCATCTATTGATTTTTGTGAACGTCAGCAGTCTATATTAAAGGCCCCTGGAAGTTGCCATTTAAAGCAATAATTCTAGGCAGAATTTTTACTTTTTTAAATTAAGAATTTGTTCACCTTTTTAGACTCACAGACAGAGAAAAGACTTGTGGTTGCCAAGGGGAAGGAGGGTGGAGAAGGGATGAATTGGGAGTCTGGGATTAGCAGATGCAAACTATTATATATAGAATGGAGAAATAGCAAAGTATACTCTGTAACACAGGGACCTATATTCAACGTCCTGTAATAAACCATAATGGAAAAGAATATGAAAAAGAGTATATAAGCATATCTGTGTCATTTTGTTGTACACCAGAAATTAAAACAACATTGTCTATCAACTATATTTCAATAAAATAAAATAAAATTTTTTTAAAGAATGTGCTCATCTTTAAAAGAAATTTTGTGCTTTTAACTAAAGATTACTGTTTGATATAGTTTTCATTCCAATCCCAGAGAAAGGCAATGCCAAAGAATGCTCAAACTACTGCACAACTGCACTCATCTCACACCCTGGTAAAGTAAAGCTCAGAATTCTCCAAGCCAGGCTTCAGCAATACGTGAACCGTGAACTTCCAGATGTTCAAGCTCGTTTTAGAAAAGGCAGAGGAACCAGAGATCAAATGCCAACATCCTCTGGATCATTGAAGAAGGAAGAGAGTTCCAGAAAAAGATCTATTTCTGCTTTATTGACTGTGCCAAAACCTTTGACTGTGTGGATCACAATAAACTGTGGAAAATTCTGAAAGACATGGGAATACCAGACCACCTGACCTGCCTCTTGAGAAACCTGTATGCAGGTCAGGAAGCAAGAGTTAGAACTGGACATGGAACAACAGACTGGTTCCAAATAGGAAAAGGAGTACGTCAAGACTGTATAATGTCACCCTGCTTATTTAACGTATGTGCAGAGTACATCATGCAAAATGCCCAGTTAGATGAAGCACAAGCTGGAATCAAGATTGCCAGGAGAAATATCAATAACCCAGATATGCAGATGACACCACCATTATGGCAGAAAGTGAAGAAGAACTAAAGAGCCTCTTGATGAAAGTGAAAGAGGAGAGTGAAAAAGTTGGCTTAAAGCTCAACATTCAGAAAACTAAGATCATGGCATCAGGTCCCATCACTTTATGGCAAATAGATGTGGAAACAGTGGCTGACTTTATTTTTTGGGGCTCCAAAATCACTGCAGATGGTGATTGCAGCCATGAAATTAAAAGACACTTACTCTTTGGAGGAAAGTTATGACCAACGTAGACAGCATATTCAAAAGCAGAGACATTACTTTGTCAACAAAGGTCTGTCTAGTCAAGGGTATAGTTTTTCCAGGGGTCATGTATGGATGTGAGAGTTGGACTGTGAAGAAAGCTGAGCGCCGAAGAATTTATGCTTTTGAACTGTGGTGTTGGAGAAGACTCTTGAGAGTCCCTTGGACTGCAAGGAGATCCAACCAGTCCATCCTTAAGGAGATCAGTTCTGGGTGTTCATTGGAAGGACTGATGTTGAAGCTGAAACTCCAATACTTAGGCCACCTGACGCGAAGAGCTGACTCATTTGAAAAGACCTTGAGAAAAAAAGAAAAGAAAAGACCTTGATGCTGGGAAAGATTGAGGGTAGGAGGAGAAGGGGACTACAGAGGATGAGATGGTTGGATGGCATTACCAAGTCAATGGACATGGTTTTGGGTAAACTCCAGGAGTTGGTGATGGACAAGGAGGCCTGGTGTACTGCGGTTCATGGGGTCTCAAAGAGTTGGCCACGACTGAGTGACTGAACTGAACTGAACTGATATACCCTTCCAGACATTTAAAGTTGAAAAGTTTTTGTTTTATTAAGATTCTTCTAGAAAGCCATTGGAAATGAAATTGAAATAAATAAGAGTGAGAATTCGAAAATGCAGTATTCAAGGGTGCAGGCTGTGAAGATGAGCACCCTTCGTTGGAATCCTGGCTTGGCTACTTTCTAGTCCTGAGACCTGTGGTAAAATGTACCTTTCTGTACCTTGGTTTCCCCACTTGCAAAAGGGAGGCATTAAATTGTACATATCTCAGAGAAATCTTGTGAGGATTAAGTGAGATAATCTGTGTGAAGATTTTGAAGTAAGCCTGGTACATTGTAACTGTTCAATAAACATTAAGGAATACACAGGAGATACAGAGAGGCAGTGTGACGTAACAAGAAAAACTGAGTTTGAATCCTGGCTCTACCACTTGCTGGCTGTATTAATTGGGACAGATGCTTAACTTCTTTGATCCTCAGCGTCCTTATCGGGATTGTTGTTTACAAGGGTTAGAGATAATGTGTGTAAAGTATCTGATACAAAATAAACACCCAATAAAATTATTGTAGCAATAATGAATAAAGAGTTAAGCTACTAACATGGGGTAAAATAATACAGGGAAGAACCCCTGAATCACCTATAATGTGTAAAGTGTGACATTTGTCAGGGAAAAACACCAATACAATCAGAAGGCCAGATTTGAATAATTTCTTTTATAGAACTAGAACTTTAGATAGTTTCTTAAACTTATCATTTTCTTCATTTACAAAATGGACATAAGTACAGTAACTGCCCTGCTTTCTACACATTTTTTAAAAAAAGATATAATTTACCGTAACAATCACCTTTTGAAGGTGTACAATTCAGTGGTGTTTAGTGTATTCACAAAATTGTGTCACCACCACTTCTATCTAATTCTAGAAAATTTTCATCACTCCAAAAAACAAACCTTGGGACTTCTCTGGCAGTCCAGTGGTTAAGACTCCATGCTTCCAAAGCAGGGGACACAGGTTCTATCCCTGGTGGGGGAACTAAGATCCCCCATGCCTCTAGGCGCAGCCAAGAAAAAGAGCAAAAACCAAATCTCATTCTCTGTTTCTCTCCTCCTCCAGTCCCTTGCAGCCCTACTTTCTGTCTCTATGTATTTGTATGTTCTGAACAATTTATATAAACTGAGTCATGTAAGATGTGGTTTTTTGTAACTGGCATTTTTCACTTAACGTAATACTTTCAAGGTTCATCCATGTTGTGCCATATATCAATACTTTATTCCTTTTTGTGACTAACATTCCATTGAGTAGATATACTACATTTTGTTATTCACTCATCAATTGATGGGACGGTTGGACTGTCTCCTTTTTTTTACTATTATGAATAATGCTTGTATGAACATTAGAATACAAATTTGTGTGTGGACATATACTTTTTTTTTTTGGTTGTGCTGGCTGTTCGTTGCTGCTGTGAGTGGGCTTTCTCTGGTTGTGGAAAGCAGGGGCTACTCTTTGTTGAGGGGCCCAGGCTTCTCATTGCAGTGCTTCTCTTATTCCAGAGCACAGGGTGTAGTTGCCCTATGGGGGCTCTAGAGAAGGCTCAGGAGTTGCAGTACATGGGTTTAGTTGCTCTGCAGCTTGTGGTATCTTTCTGGACCAGGGGTCAAACCCACGTCCCCTGCATTGACAGGTGAATTCTTTGGATATGTTCTTTTAATTCTCTTGGATATATACCTAGGAGTGGTATTGCTGGATCCCACAGTAACACTATGTTTAATTTTTTGAGGAACTGCCAAACTGTTTCCCAAAGCAGCAGCACTAGTTAATGCTTCCACCAGCAGTGTATAAGGGTTTAATTTTCCCACATTCTCATCAACACTTTCTATTACAACCATCCTAACGGATGTGAAGTGGGGTTCTCTAAAGATTAAAGATGTTGAGCATCTTTTTACGTGCCTACCGGTCATTTATATACCTTTTTTAGAGAAATGGCTATTTTAGCCATTTAAAAATAGAATTAGTTGTCTTTCCATTGTTGAATTTTAAAAGTTCTTTGTATATTCTGGCTACTAGTCCCTTATGAACACCAGTTATCGTGTATATCAAATGATACGGTCTCTTTGAGAGCTTTATAAACTGCAAGAGATGTCGCAAGTTAACCAAAAGCGCTGACGAACACGGAAGGGAGACAAGCCTATGGTTCCACGTTGGAGGTCGAGCCCCCAGGCCTCCCTGGCACAACCTGCGTTGCTAGCCGGCGCCCGCAGTCTCTCCACCTCACGGCGCCCCGCCCCCCGCCCTTTGACCCGCGCCGTTTCCGGTTGGAGACGTGGCTCGAGGACGCCATCTTGGGAAGAGGCGAGTTGGCGGCGCTCCTGTCAGGGGGGCAGCAGGTCCGGAGCGGCCGGTCCTCCCCTTCCCCCGACCCCAGCCCTAGCCGCAGTGGAGCCGGAGCGCGCGGGTGCGCCCCACTACCGCCGTCACCATGGTAAGACCCGAGCCGGGCTCACCTCCCGCGTCCGGCCTTGCTCAACCGTTCTCCCTGCTACCGGCCTGTGCTGGGGCTGGAGGAGCCCCGCCCCAAGAGCCGGGAGCCGGACACTTCCTCGGGGCTCTGGGGGCTTCTCCACCCTGTGATCGACTCCGCAGGAGATCCGAGGGACCTGACTGCAGTCCCTCTATCGTCGCGCCCACAGCCCTCCCCCGCCATCAGCTAGGCACCCTCCTCTGCCGGGATTCGGGCCCTAAAGCGGGCCCGGGGTTTTTGCTCTGCAAGAACCTACCTCTTAGTGATGGGTCTTGGACCCCACGCTGCTGACCTGGCCTCTGGTGTCCAGCAGGTTCAGTGGGTGCCTCGGCGCCCCAAGTTGGGCTTCTGTCAGGGGTTCACTTCGTTCTGTAATCAACTCACCTCTCATCCCCGGTGTTCCGTAGGCCGTGGATGTTTGAAATCTAAATCATTAGTGTTGAGGACTTTTTCTTTGGTTTGTTGGAAAAGGAGAAATAGAGGAAAGTGCATAGGGAGGCACAGAACGGGAAGGAGTAACTTCTGACAGTGATACGGCACTAATTGTAGGACCCAGGTAACCCAGAAACCTGCTGCCCGCTTCTGTAGATGTTAGGTGTGTCCATTTGTCGGTGTGATTGGGTATAATAGAGCATTGGGAAGATGAGAGCCAGTTGTGGAGAACACAGGTTTTCTGTCTTCAAGGAGCTTATAGTTCAGGTGAAGTGTGGATGTGGCATATCGTAATCAGATGTCTCACAGGAGTGAGAAGGGGTTTATTCTTTGGGACCTTTTACTTGTCTTCAGTTGAATTATCTTCGCGTTCTCATCTGTGGTGGTGGTGGTTTAGTGGCTAAGTTGACTCTTTTGCGATCACATGGACTACCGGGTTCCTCTGTCCAGGCAAGAATGCTGGAATGGGTTGCCATTTTCTTCTCCCATCTCGTCTGTAGTGGAGAAAGTTAAAATCAATGCTTGTGAGAGATGAAACAAAACATAGTGCTCACTCCACTACGTCCGGCTTCATCACTACGGTTTGTGAACATTTGTGAAGTAGAAGTTTTTTGCTTCCAAAGAAGCTAGTAATTTTTAAAGTGCACTTTATGTCGTTTAATCTTTTGAAGGGTGTGCTTTTCTTATTTATCTTTTTGACACTAGATTAATAATTTGATTTAAAACATCTTCCTACACATTTCAGAGATGACAATATATAATTTGGTGCCAGTTATACTAAGTTCTGTTCACAACCTTTTTAGATGAAAACTTGGTGGGTGAGGAGATTCAGGCTTGGGCATTAAATCGCTGAACAGTTTTCTTCAGCTTCAGGCATATAAATTGCATCAAGCAGGTTTGTCTCATAAAACTTTTATATTGGACATAAAATTTCCAAAAACTCCTTTCTTCATTTCCACTAGAAGGCTTAGTATTCGGGTAGTGATTTTAAAACTACTTTCTTTTTACATCTTAGATGTACATGTAGTGCATTTCAGAGTATAACATTAAAAGCAAAATTAAAAGCTTTATTATATAAACCAAATGTAGATAATCTTAACAAAAACCTTGTTTTGTTGATAAGTTCTTGGGAACGTCGTGCTATTTTTTTCCCCAGTAGTATTTTTAATTCATCGATACCCAGAGGGCCCATAGGGCCCTAGGTGTTACGTGGTAAACATAAAAACATAAATTTTGCATGTTATTTGGACACTGCATATACATACAGATGTGTCACATTTAAATATGCCTATAGTTCTGAATTATTTGGAACTTGGTATGATCCAGATACCTACAGGTTTGTGTACTCTGGAGAACAACTTATCTCAGTACATTCTGCTCTGTTGAGTCTTAAGGCATTATTAAGTATTTTTCTGTGTAATATTTATGGGTTCCGTTCCTTTACAAAGAGATCCCTGGACAAAGAAATGTCCAAATAGGGTAACAGTTTGCAAAGATTTCTTGAATCTAAAAGCTGTATCCAGAGTTCTAAAAATTGATCTATAATAAAATTTTCAAACATGTAAGAAAGTTGAGAGCTTTACAGTGAACACGCATGTAACCACCAGCTAGTCTGTAATTAACATTTCACTATTTTTGCTTTATCACACATCTAATTATTCATCCATCCTGTGGTCATCTTTTTTTTAATGCATTTTAGGGGCTTCGCTGGTGGCCCAGTGGCTAAGACTCCACGCTCCCCATGCAGGGGGGGGCCCGGGTTTGATCCCTGGTCAGGGAACTAGATCCCACATTCTGCAATTAAGAGCTCATACAGCCAAATAAATAAATATATATTTTTAAAATGCACTTTAAAATAAATTGTAGATATCAGTATGTAAATGTTGGTTTTTGAATAGTAAATTTCCTTTAGCTTTAGTGACTGAACTTGGTGCAAAATGTCCTACACTGCAAAGTCCTAGTAGAGAAATAAAATGAACAAATGGAAAAACAAATGATTTATGATGACTTTGTTATAAAATCAAATACAAAAAAAAATCTTTTTTCTAGTTTTCATCAAATTAATGAGAACGTGTTCTTACTTTCTTAACATTTGTCTGGTATCATTATAGTCAGTTTTTTTCCTTAATAAGTTTATATTTGAATGAACTTGATATTAAGTCTCATTGTAGCCCTAATCTGTGAAGTCTTTGCTTATCTACAGAGTGCTATTCTTTTCTTATTTACTAAGTATGGGGAGTGAGTAAATCTATTGTAGTGATCTCATTAAATATCAGTGATCACAGTATGTTCAGTTCTCAAGAATCATTAGTTATTAGAAAGCTAGATTTGGGTTTCTATGGCTGAGATTGGGGGCTGGGACAGGGGGCACTGAAATCCTACACTGCTGCTAAGTCACTTCAGTCGTGTCCGACTCTGTGCGACCCCATAGACGGCAGCCCACCAGGCTCCCCTGTCCCTGGGATTCTCCAGGCAAGAACACTGGAGTGGGTTGCCATTTCCTTCTCCAGTGGATGAAAGTGAAAAGTGAAAGTGAAGTCGCTCAGTCGTGTCCGACTCCTAGCGACCCCATGGACTGCAGCCCACCAGGCTCCTCCATGGGATTTTCCAGGCAAGAGTACTGGAGTGCGGTGCCATCGCCTTCTCCGGAAATCCTACACAGTAATAACTAATTCCCAATTAGGGGGTGTTTTTTCTTTTTCATATGCAATACAGCAGCTGCACACCTGTTGTATTCTTTATGTATCTTTTTGATTGTTGTTTCAGAGGAGAGCAAAGAATGAAAATAATTTCTTGAGTTTCTGTTGATTTGCCATCTTGTCTATTCTCCAAATAGGAAGTACAGTGCAGAAACTGAGAACAATGTCCTTTTATTTTTATACTCTACTACAAGTTTTTTGTTTTAGGACAGGAACTTGGTGATGAGCTTAAAACTCTTACTGAGTAACTTCAAGTTTTGGTTTTGTTTTGTGCTCTATGTTTTATTGTAATCTCCCCCGATTTGATATTATCTGTAATCATTTCATGCAAGCAAGAAAGACAAAATGATCCTTTATGACAGTTGTAGAAACTAGCCTTAATATGATCATGAAGTATATAGAGATCATCATTACAGTGAATTACAAAGAACAGAGTTACTGGCTAATTGTGGAAGTGAGGAATACTGAAGCATTTAGAGGTTTGAGGAAGTCTTTGACTTTTTTCTTTAAGGAATTGGTCATATTTTTCCTGTTATTTTTGGACCTCTATAGCTAGTAGAGATGAAGGGATGATAATGGCAGCTATCTGACACACGTACACTATAAACATACATATGGTTTGTTTTGGTTAGGCAGTTTGCCTTTCGGCAGCTTAATATTAATGCAAAACATGGTTCCAAAGTAGTTATCACTGGAGCAGTGGGTGTGAAATGGAAACATTGCAAATTTTCTGTTGCTATAGTTTTCAAATGCTTAGAGTTACAGTATCATAGAGATGCAAAGGCACTTTCACATAAACTAACCTCAGAAGGCAAAGAATCCACCTGCAATGTGGGAGACCTGGATTCGATCCCTGGGTTTGGGAAGATACCCTGGAGAAAGGAATGGCTACCCAATCCAGTATTCTGGCCTGGAGAATTCCATGGACAGAGAAGCCTGGCAGGCTACAGTCCATGGGGTCGCAAAAAGTTGGACACTTCACTTCACTTCAACCTGTATTTTAGGTGTATTTCAAGAAGCGATTAAGTGACATCCAATGTAATATAATTAGTGGTAGAGGCAGAACAGAAATCTAATTCTCCAGCTTTCTTTATTCAAGGAACTTGAATAGGAGAGTGTTGTTATTTAATCCAAAAACAAATGATAATATATTCAAAGTATTTTAAGTATATTAAGAGAAAAGTTGTCTAACAAAGTTTAACCTATTGGGGAACTTTATTTTTTAAAACAATCCTGAGGAGATCATCTCCATAACTCTGGGCCCAGAGGGACTCCCCTGGTGATCCAGTGGCTAAAACTCTGTGCTCCGGATCCAGGGGGCCTGGGCTTAATCCCTAGTCAGGGAACTAGAACCCACATGTTGCAACTAAGATCTCGAATGCTGCAAGGAAAATTTAAAAAAAATCCCTTGTCAGCTAAGACCTGGCACAGGCAAATAAATAAATATTTTTTAAAAAAACAAACGCAAGGACTCTTGAAAGTTTGTTTTAGGTCTAAATGCTCTTTTCCAAAAATGTAAAAAACAAGCAAAATAACTGTATAGAGAATTATACTTATTCACTGTTTCCCAAAGAAAATCAGGTCAAATTATAGTAGGAAAAATTAACCTTTTAGTGTATACTGTATTTTAATAATTGGTAAACATTGATATGAAGAGAAAATTATTTCAAGGCATTTAAGAAGACGAATGTTGATTTAGAATAGGTTAAATTTCTCTTGTTGACCATACCTCCCAACCAAGTTATTAACTGCTGCGTTAACATGAATAATAATGAATAGAAACCTATGTCAACTTTGTGGGAACTGTGATTGTGATGTCTTGGGTGTTTTGAAGTTGAGAGTCATACTTAGTCTTGGGCACTTCGGTCCTACTTTGGGAGCCTTATTTGCTTGTGTCTGAATGATGGAATGACTCAAAAGAGAGGACCTACTATTTTACCCTACTGCTCCTTCATCTTTACATAGTCAAGTTTCCTGATTGATCAAAGCATAATTTAAGTAGTGTTTGTTCCATCAAATCTTCATGATCTTGTGAGCTAGAAGTAATCTCTTCTTCCTCTGAATTCCCATAGTGCATTACTTTACACATTCTGCCTAGTTTGTGTCTTATCCCTGCTAGGCTGCTGCCGCCTTTTTTTCTGAGGTGTAATTGACGTACAGCATATTACTTTCATATTTACAGGATAATAATTTGATATTTGTATATATTGTGATATGATCATCAAAATAAGTCTAGTTAATATCACTATACATAGTTAGAAAATAATTTATTTTTCTTGAGATAAGAACTTTTGGGATCCTACTAGATTTCTTAAGACTGCCAGTCCTACTAATTTCCTCATTGTAGTCCCAGAGAGCATCTAGTATGTATAGTAGGTATCCAATAAATAATTATTTAGTTAATTCTTATAGTAATACAGCCAAAATGGAGATTGCCAGTACTATAGTTAGCCTTTGACCATGCCCAATTGATAAAGCAAAGTTTGAATGGATAGCATACACCTCTCTGGTCAGAGGCTGTCTTTAATTTCTTTTTCCCTTTAAATGTTGCCTTGATGTTAATTTTTACCTAAACTCTTATCCGTATGGTATGGAGGTGTTTTGAATTCTAGATGCCTGAGAAGTACCCTGAAGCCTATAAACATTGTTTCTAATAGAGTTACTGTTATTAGATATATTAAATATGGGCTTTGTAGTTAAACAGCATATATATATATATATATATATATATATATAGGTCTGAAGGTTTGGTCTGAGCAATCCTTTCTCTGGGTAGATTTTTGACTTCAAGTGTTTAAATTGTGCTATGCTTAGTATTTCTACTGTGGCTTATTTTATTCGTCAAAACATTGCAAAATTCTCGGATGGGGGAATCATACTTTGTAGGACTGTGGTTCTCAGCCTTTTTTTGGTGAGGAGGCCCTTTGTAAGTATTAAATTTATAATGTGCTCCCATTTATTAGTAATATTTCTCACTGCATAAAGTGATTTCTCTATGGATCATTTGAGAATTACTACTCTAGAGGATCTATGAATTTTCTGACATTAAATGTAAAATTTTTTAGGGAGTATGTATCCATTTTTAATCTGTTAAAATATTGCCAAATCCATAAAGGTAAAAATCCATTGCTTTGAAATGACAAAGGTTTTAATAAGATACATTTCTTGGCAAGTTAATAGTGATGCTGCTTTACATTGTGAGTATATGTGGTATAAGTTGTATATAAGTGTTGTGGTATAAGTGCTTTGGCTTACAGTTTTATTATTCTCATTTGGTCCTCATAATAACTTGTGAGATTGTCAGATGATGCTCCATTTTCTAAGGGAGGAAACTGAGGCTGAGAGGTTGAAACATAACTTAAATCAGACAGATAGTAAATAAAACAAAAACTAGGATCCAGATCTTCTCACTTCCAGTCATTTAACTTTCCTGATATGTTAACTTGATTCTTTGCAAATTTAGAACATTATTTCTAATTCACATAGTCTTTGGGAAAAGAAGAAACCAATGTGAGATAATCTCAAATATAAGGAAATTCTTCATTTTCCTGATGAGAATATTAAAGAAACCTTTTTGGAGTATATAAACTTTTAGGACTGTAGCACAAATATTTAAAGTATTTAAAAATTTACTTACGTTCTTAAAGTATTTAAAAATTTACTTACGTTCTTAAGGTATTTAATAATTTACTTAAATATACTGTTGATTTTTAAATTGAAAAATAATTCATTTTTTTCTGTTCTTATCTTCATGAAACGATTTATCCAAATTCTTCACAGGCATCATTGTCACTAGGTGTGCTTTTTGAATTACGGTCTCCTAGAACTTTGACATACAATTTTTAATATTTAGCACTTTTTGAATCCATGTACCATATTGATACTTTTGGAAGCTTTATTATGAGTCATAAAAACCCATTTGTATTACAGTAGAGCAGTTGATTTTAAAAGAAATATTTATTGGAAATTCCCTAGCAGTCCAGTGGCTGGGAGTCTGGGCTTTCACTGCCAAGAGCCCAGGTTCAGTCCCTGGTTGGTGAACTATTTTAAGATCCCGCAAACCTCGTAGTACAGAAAAAGAAAAAAAAAATCATTACTGACATCCAACACATGAAATTGTGAGTTTTGATCCTCCGGATAATTTATAAATCAGAAGGTCTTTTATTAGTACATGTAAAACTAGCACAGTTTGAGACTGAGGATAAAATCTACCCTACACAATTCATGTAGATGTTCAATGTAAAGTGATTGAGAGAAAGTCTTTAATATGAAAGACTAGAAGAATTTGAATCTATAGAACTCTTTTTTTTTTTTTTTTAAAATAAATATTCCTTGTCTAAAAAATGCTTTTAGTGAGTAATTAGCTTCCAATTAAAATAAATAAATTTATATTAAAAAATACTTTTAATGGATATATCATACCTTAAATTTATCAATAATTTCTTAATGTCATTAACTGTTCATTCACTGTTCATATTTTCCCATTTGTCTTATAATTTTTTTAAACAGTAATTTGAATCAGGATTCAAGTAAGATTATACAATGTGATTGGTTGACATGTCTCTTAAGTCTCTTTTAATCTATGGGTTTGCCTTCCATTCCTTTTTTTATTCACGGACTTCCCTGGTGGCTCAGATGGTAAAGTGTCTGTCTACAATGTGGGAGACCTGGGTTCGAGCCCTGGGTTGAGAAGATCCCCTGGAGAAGGAAATGGCAATCCAGTCCAGTACTATTGCCTGGAAAATCCCATGGACAGAGGAGCCTGGTAGGCTACAGTCTATGGGATCCCAAAGAGTTGGACACGACTGGGCGACTTCACTTTCACTTTCCATTTCCCCTTTCCCAGTCCCTGGTAACCACTCATCTACTTTCTGTCTCTGAATTTGCTTATTCTGGATGTTTCACGAAAATGAAATCATGTGAGATGTTGCCTTTTGTATCTGGTTTCTTTCATTTAGTGTAATATTTTCAAAGTTCATCCATACTATAGCATATTCTTCATTCCTTTTTATAGCTGAATAATATGCCATTGTATGGATGTACCACATTCTGTTTATCCAATCATAAGTTGGTGGATATTTGGGTTTTCACTGTTTATTTACTTATTTAGATACACAGATTTTTAGTTTTTTTGGCCCTGCCTTGTGACTTCCAGGATCTTAGTTCCCTGACCAGGGATTGAACATGGGTCATGGCAGTGAAAGTGCCAAATCCTAGCCACTGGACTGCTAGGGAATTCCCGGTGTTCACTTTTTATTATGTATTAGGTAGGTATTTTGAATAATGCTGCTGTGAACATGTGTACAAATTTTTATGTGACGTAGTTCTTTTATGAGGGCTCCTATTGGGACAGAAATCTTACTTTATTTGGATATATGTGTCAAATATGACACATACAAAGACATACCTGCTGATCACTCATAAGCTAAAGCAGCAACTACCTTTGCTTTTTTCTTTTTCTGCCAGAAATATGCAGATGGTTGGAACATGAACCTCATATGATAAAAATTAATGTGAAAGCAAATTTTTGAGTATATTTGGTTTTATTCTTCTAAACAAGTCTAAGTCTCTTGACTGGTGATAATTGTAGGTCAATTTCTTCTTCAAGATTAAGGTATTACTGTGTGTGTACCAGGGCTTCCCTGGTAGCTCAGCTGGTGAAGAATCCACCTACAATGCAGGAGCTGCTAAGTCACTTCAGTCGTGTCCGACTCTGTGCGACCCTGTAGACGGCAGCCCACCAGGCTCCTCTGTCCCTGGGATTCTCCAGGCAAGAATACTGGAGTGGGTTGCCATTTCCTGCTCCAGTGCGTGAAAGTGAAAAATGAAAGTGAAGTTGCTCAGCGTCCCACTCTTTGCGACCCCATGGACTGTAGCCTACCAGGCTCCTCCGTCCATGGGATTTTCCAGGCAAGAGTACTGGAGTGGGTTGCCATGTCCTTCTCCAGGAGACCCCGGCTCAATTCCTGGGTCAGGAAGATCCCCTGGAGAAGGGATAGGCTACCCACTTCAGTATTCTTGGGCTTCCCTGGTGGCTCAGATGGTAAAGAATCTGCCTGCAGTGCGGGAGAGCTGGGTTCTATCCCTGGGTCAGGAAGATCCCCTGAGGAGGGCATGGCAACCCACTCCAGTATTCTTGCCTGGAGAATCCCTGTGGACAGAGGAGCCTGGTGGGCTACAGTCCATGGGGTTGCAAAGAGTCGGACATGACTGAACGACTAAGCACACGTGTTGTACCAAGAATTATAGGAGTCCTTGCCCTTTTTTGAAGAAATCTTTATTTCACACTATTAAAGACATGAATGGGGACAATGTGGGGAATATAGTCTATAATTATGTAATATTTTTATATGGTAACAGATGGTGACTAGGTTAACATGGTGAACATTTTAAAATGTATAGAAATACAGAATAACTATGTTGTATACCAAAAACCAACATAGTGTTGTAGGTCAGTTATACTTTAAAAATAGCCAATACAATATTATAAAGCAATTATCCTCCAATTAAAAATAAATAAATTTAATCTTATTGTTAAAAAAATAAACTCGTAGAAAAGAGATCAGATTTGTGGTCACCAGTGGCAGGGACTGGTGGGGGAGGGAGATTGGATGAAGGTAGTCAAAAAGTGCAAACTTCCAGTTATAAGCTAAGTAAGTACTGGACATGCAGTGTACAATATGATCAGTATAACTAACAGTGCTGTATCATATATATATGAAAGTTGTTAAAAGAATCACATCACAAGGGAAAAGTTTTTTTTCTATTTCTTTTTGGCCATGCCAGGCGGCTTACAGGATCTTAGTTCCCTGAGTAGGGATCGAATTTGGGTCCTTTGTAGTGAAAGTGCAGAGTTCTAACCACTGGACCATGAGGGAATTCCGTTTTTTATATTTCTTTAATGTTCTACCTATATGAGATGACAGATGTTCACCAAACTTGTGATGTATATTAAGTCAAATCATCATGCTACATACCTTAAACTTTCAGTGCTGTATGTCAATTATATTTCAGTTAAACTGGAAGAAAAAAATAAAATGAAAGATGTGAAATCACCATATACACTTATAAGTTTATATGTTAATTCTGCCTCAATAAAGCTGAATTAAAAAAAAATTACATAGCAACAACAGCAACAAAATAATAAAGACATGGAGTGGAAGATTTCTTCTGAAAAGAATAGGTCATAACCTTGTTGCATTTTTATTCTTTTTGGGGGATCTTTTACTCCCCTCAGTATATCTTCTTGCCTCTTGCCTGGGTGATAACAGCAACCTCCCAAGTAGTTGTGATGGTGAATGATACATTTCTTAAGTACAAAACTCTTTATTTATTTTTTAAAATTATAAGTATTTTGGGGAAAGATGACTGTTCTGGGACTTTTAAGCGAGCTTATTTACCATTTTTAAAGTAATCAACTGTAATTTTTATACTCTCTACTTTTCCATATGTCTAAAATATCATCTTATATTTTTAAATGTAAGATACAAAGATATATTTTTATATTTTATAAATACAAAAATATATTTTAGACATACAGGGGCTATTTTAGGGGCTTCCCTGGTATCTCAAGTGGTAAAGAACGCCTGTAATGCAGAAAACCCTGGTTCGATTCCTGGGTGGGGAAGATCCCCTGGAGAAGGGATAGGCTACTCACTCCAGTATTCTTGGGCTTCCTTGGTGGCTCAGAGAGTAAAGAATCTGCCTGCAATGTGGGAGACACTCCAGTATTCTTGCCTAGAGAATTCCCATGGACAGAGGAGCCTCGCGGACTGCAGTTCCTGGGGTCGCAAAGAATCGGGCACAACTGAGCGACTGAGCACACATGTTTTTAAAAGGATATAATTTACAAAGCAAGATTCTTCCTGAAAGTATTTATTTATGAAGTAGAGCTACTTTTTTTTTTTAACTTTTGAATTCTATACTACATAACTTTATGCCAGCATAATTAAGGTAAGTTTCAACATAGAATTGATAGACTCAGGAGCATAAAATTGTATTACTCTCTTAAATGTGTTTCTTTCTAAACTTGCAGTTGTTATTTGGGAAATAGAGCAGTTGATAGGATTTATTCTTGAGATTTCATGTGAGAAAATGTGCACAATGTTCATGGGAAATAAATCAATCAGTAAAAATAAAGATCTGTTTGGTAGAGGAAAGTTATTTGTGCAAGATATAGATCAAACACTTTTTCACTATAAATTGTTTTTACCTAGCTGCTTGGACATAAGTGTGATAGTAACTATCTCCCAAATAACCTGATGACCTATCCTTGATGAATAAGGACATTATGTTCTCCTGTAATCACTGTAAAACTATATTGATGTTTTGAAACTAAAAGAATACTCAAATTGACTAACGTGTTTTTTTTCCAGCTGCTCACCTGTAGAGGAAAGATTTCTGTAAAACTGAGGAACCTGACCAATAGAATGTTAATATTTCAGAAATCGTATCCTAGTATTGAGGCTTCTGATATGTGTAAATAGTCTTTCTGTTACTTGTCCTTCCTTATAAACTTCTGGGTTCCTGCAATGAAGAGACTGTTAACACTATACTTAATTTTCTTACTACTCTGCTAATGACATTTGGTCATATCTTCCTTGGTGCTTTGTTTTGTTTAATGAAATGCCAGACTCTGAAAAAAAGGCTGTTGGTCTTGATCATTGCCCAGTGTCAAAACCTGTGTGAAACATTGAGCCACTTAGTTTTTCCTTTTACAGATTGTTTGTGTGACTGGAGGTGAGTTAGTGTGGGTTAATCAAAGAGCAGAAGATAAATTTAGACTCACTAGATTGGTTCCATGTTTTAGGTAAAAATGAAAGGAAAGTTTTGGGGCCTTGTATAACTATTCAGCCTGCTTGATCAGACCTCTGTAGAAATTTGTTTTTCCTTGAATAAGTTTAAGCTATTTATGGGTCTGCCAAAGCAGAGAGCAATCCAGTTTTGAGTCACAGGGTACCGATTAATAATGTGTGTAGGCTTAGAAAAAATTATTTCTTTACTAAGTTTTTCTCTAGGTGTGTTATTGAAAAATAGGAGTAATAGCTTCATTTTCCTCTACTTCACCTTTATCTTATGAATGACATAGTGTAATTAAAAGAGCAATGAAGTAGAATCTGAAAGTCAGCATTCTAGTAGTAGTTATATCACTAAATAACTGAGTGTGGCATTCTACGGATCTGAAGATGTTGAGAAAACACATGTAAAAAAATGATTAGTACTTATTTACATGTTCCTTGCAGGTGCTGTTGGCAGCAGCAGTCTGTACAAAAGCAGGAAAAGCTATTGTTTCTCGACAGTTTGTAGAGATGACTCGAACTCGGATTGAGGGCTTGTTAGCAGCTTTTCCAAAGCTCATGAACACTGGAAAACAACATACATTTGTGGAAACAGAGAGTGTCAGATATGTTTACCAGCCTATGGAGAAATTGTACATGGTACTGATCACTACCAAAAACAGCAACATCTTAGAAGATCTGGAGACCCTAAGGCTCTTCTCAAGAGTGGTAAGAGTCCTGTAATATTGCATTAAGGTTTTTGGAGTTTAAGTTTTTGTGTGAAACTATTTTTTCCCCAAAGCAGCTGATGCTTATCATTTTGCGTGTTCTATGCACCTAGTCCCCATCCCAGCATCTTATGTCACATCTCCTTTTACTGGATATCCTAAGACTGTAAATATTACAAAGGAGAGTATGAAAATTGCTCTTTTGTTTCCCAGTTCCTTAGCGGTAACTATAACCTGCCATTGTGGTTCTGACACTTGTTTGGCCATATTTTTAGATAATATTCTTTCGATGAAATTTGTTGATGTAGCCACACATCTGGCATACAAAGGCTTATGCCAGAGACTTGCTTAAAGAGTAGTGGAAGGAGCTAGTAAAGCGATTCAGGCATATTGAAATATATGTATTTTATAGGATAAGAATTGGAAAGCATAACTGCTGATACATTCTAAATATTTCTTTTCCATTGTTCCTCATGATTAGATTCCTGAATATTGCCGAGCCTTAGAAGAGAATGAAATATCTGAGCACTGTTTTGATTTGATTTTTGCATTTGACGAAATTGTTGCCTTGGGATACCGGGAGAATGTTAACCTGGCACAGATCAGAACCTTCACAGAAATGGATTCCCATGAGGAGAAGGTGTTCAGAGCAGTCAGAGAGGTAAATAGGGTCTTTTTTGAGACTGCTGGTTTGTGTCTTTCTTTTAGGCTTCTCTGTCTGACTTTCCTTTCTTTATTTACTAGTCTGGTCTGAATTCAAAGCTGCATCCAAGTATGTCTCTTTTCGTAGACTCAAGAGCGTGAAGCCAAGGCTGAGATGCGGCGTAAAGCAAAAGAATTACAGCAGGCCCGAAGAGATGCAGAGAGACAGGGCAAAAAAGCACCAGGATTTGGGGGCTTTGGAAGCTCCACAGTGTCTGGAGGCAGCGCAACTTCTATGATCACAGAGACCATCATTGAAACTGACAAACCAAAAGTGGCACCCGCACCAGCCAGGTATAATCTAGTGTAATCACCTAGAGTACAGGTGGTTCTAGAATGGCAGATGAAGGCTATATGTGTGTATCTCAGAGCAATATCTGATTTCTAGGCAAACTATTAAATAATGTGTGCCTTGATAAAGTAAGTTGTAATATTAAATTTGGCTGCATATTGATAATATGGGGATAAGGGAGAAATCTGATGGCGGTGTTTTTCCTTTTGTGTGAAAGAGAGTTCTTCTACAAATTTTACCTTGAAGCTCAATTTCCTATGAGAGTTGCCTTATATTGGAAGAAGAGTTATTTAACTGTTAAAGGGACACATACTTTTAATCTAGTGTTCATAAATGGATTTCAGGGAGAATCTAAACTACCTAAAGTTATATGAAAAAGTTTGTTTGTACATAAGTATATTTATCTGGATAGAAGGTACAAAGTTTTCCTCGGATCATACATGCTTATCAAAGTATACCTTTGGTCTTTGGGTACTTGAAGCTTATGTGGTTCTTTTGTTTGTTTGTTTTTCGGTCATGCCCCTATAGCATGCAAGATCTTAGTTCCCCAACCAGGGAGTGAACCTGTGAACCTGTGCCCTGCAGTGGAAGCATGGAATCCTAACTACTGGGCCAAAGAGAATCTCTGAACCTTACATGTTAATAGTGATCCAGCTGCCAGTTCAAACAAGAAATAGTTTAGTAGTCCACTAAACACTAGGAAACTTTAGTTTATCCCTTGAGGTATTCACATTTCTCTTAAAGAACAGCTTTAGGGAAAGCTTTAGTGATAGGGAATTATTAATTAGTTTTTAACTTTTTAAATCATGTGTGTATTTTTTTTATTTTTGCATTCTTCCACTTAGACCTTCAGGCCCTAGCAAGGCTCTGAAACTGGGAGCCAAAGGAAAGGAAGTAGATAACTTCGTTGACAAATTGAAATCTGAAGGCGAAAATATCATATCCTCCAATATGGGCAAGCGTACCTCTGAAGCAACCAAAGTGCATGCTCCACCCATTAATATGGAGAGGTAAGTGGTAACTTGTTCAGTAGGAACAGACCACATGGTGTTAAAAATTTTTTTATCTCAATACTTTATAAATTCTTTTTGTGTTTTTTAATTTTTCCAGATATAAAAGACTTAAGAGTATATTCTAAACAGCAGGGTTCTACTGTATATTATCACACAGGGAACTACATTCAATATCCTGTGATAAACCATAATGGAAAGGAATATGAAAAAAATAAATATGTATAACTGAGTCACTTTGCTGTACAGTAGACATTAAACACAACATTGTAAATCAGCTACACTTCAGTAAAATTTTAGGTATGAACATGAGATATTCCCCCTCTGCCCTCTTCGAACCATAACTGGGGACTCTTAGCCTTCCGTTTTCTGTTTAGAACTTAACCTTTCTACCAACTCTGTGGTGGTTAAATTAAACAAAAAATAACTTTTCTTCATGCTTAGTTTATACTTTGTCTCTTAAAATGGACTTGAGTTGGAGTACTAGAACAGTGATTCACTCTGTACTATATTTTGGCATGTCTTTCTCTAATTAGGACAAAAATTATAAATATCTTTAGTAGCAAATGTGTTATTTTTGCTTTTTAAGTATTTAAAGCCAGTATAGAATATTTTGATTTGTCTCTTATCGCAGGACTATGGTACTGGTTGGTAACATTTTTAAGTGGTAGTTATCAAGTTCACACTTTCATGACTCAGATTTCTTGTCTTGAAGCCCAGACTTTCTACTGTTACTGATGATTTTGAGGTCAGGTGAAAGATGAGTCTGGGAGGATACCTCTATCAGGTGTGCTTCAAAGAGGAGTATTTTGTGTGTCTTATTTTATATGAAATGAACAGTGTTTTGCTGGGATAAATCTTTCAAATCACTGAAGTTCTGTGTTATTCCTAGTTGTTGCTCTGAGGGAGACAGGTTTGACACTATTTTAATAAGGTGTTGGAGACTATCATGTACTAGAGAGAGCTTGAAACTCTTTTCTGAATGTTGGAATACTTCTTGAGCATGGAGCGAATGCTTATGAAGGTAAATGACACCATGCATTGTCTTTAGATACATGTCTCTGTGGTCTTGAGTCTCATGCTTTTGTTTCTGGGAAGACTTAGAGGTTGGAACAGAATAAAGTAGGATGCCAGCACGGTTTTTTAAACCACTGAAGTTCACCCAGCTAAAACCTGTTTTAGTGAGGAATATGGATAGATTGTACTTAATAATGGCCCATAACAGCAGTACCTTTTATTTTACTTATTTTAAAAACTAGATTATACATTCATGTAGTTGTTCAAAAGTCAAAAGGTTCAAAGGATGTTGCACTAAAACTTCTTCCCACACAGCCATTCAAGGTTCTCTCTTCAGATACAATTAGCATTAATTAGTTTTTGTGTGTATCTTCCAAGAGAGATAATATATGTATAGATGAATAAAAATATGGTATAATTTCTGTTTTTCTCTTGTTATACATAAGTGGTGGTGTACTTGACACATTTTCTACTTGCTTTTTTTCACTGCAGTTCAGTCGCTCAGTCATGTCCAATTCTTTGTGACCCCATGGACTGCAGCCCGCCAGGGCTCCCTGTCTATCAACAACTCCCGGAATTTACTCAGACTCATATCCATTGAATCAGTAATGCCATCCAACCATCTCATCCTCTGTTGTCCACTTCTCCTCCTGCTTTCAATCTTTCCCAGCATCAGGGTCTTTTCAAATGAGTCACTTCTTCACATCAGGTGGCCTAAGTATTGGAGTTTTCAGCTTCAGCATCAGTCCTTCCAATGAACACCTAGGACTGATCTCCTTTAGGATGGACTGGTTGGATCTCCTTGCAGTCCAAGGGACTCTCAAGAGTCTTCTCCAACACCACAGTTCAAATGCATCAATTCTTCGGCGCTCAGCTTTCTTTATAGTCCAACTCTCACATCCACACATGACTACTGGAAAAACCATAGCTGTGACTAGACAGACCTTTTCGGCAAAGTTATGTCTCTTTTTAATACATTGTCTAGGTTGGTCCTAACTTTCCTTCCAAGGAGTAAGCATCTTTTAAGTTCATGGCTGCAGTCACCATCTGCAGTGATCTTGGAGCCCAAAAAATTAAAGTCTGTCAGTGTTTCCATCGTTTACCCTTCTACGTGCCATGAAGTGATGGGACCGGATGCCATGATCTTAGTTTTCTGAACGTTGAGTTTTAAGCCAGCTTTTTCACTCTTCTCTTTCACTTTCATCTAGAGGCTCTTTAGTTCTTCTTCACTCTCTGCCATAAGGGTGGTGTTATCTGCATATCTGAGGTTATTGATATTTCTCCCGGCAATCTTGATTTCACCTTGTGCTTCATCCAACCCAGAGTCTCTCATGATGTACTTACTCTGCATAAAAGTTAAATAAGCAGGGTGACAATATCCAGACTTGACATACTTCTTTCCGTATTTGTAACCAGTTTGTTGTATGATGTCCAGTTCTAATTGTTGCTTCTGGACAACAGATTTCTCAGGAGGCAGGTAAAGTGGTCTGGTATTCCCATCTTTTGAAGAATTTTCCAGTTTGTTGTGATCTACACAGTCAAAGGCTTTGTCATAATCAATAAAGCAGAAGTAGATTGTTTCTGGTATTCTCTTGCCTTTTCTATGATCCAGCGGATGTTGGCAATTTGATCTCTGGTTCCTTTGCCTTTTCTAAATCCAGCTTGAATATCTGGAAGTTCATGCTTCACATACTGTTAAAGCCTGGGTTGGAGAATTTTGAGCATTACTTCGCTAGTGTGTGAGATGAGTGCAGTTGTGCGATAGTTTGAACATTCTTTGGCATTGCCTTTCTTTGGAACTGAAATGAAAACTGACCTTTTCCAGTCCCACGGTCACTGCTGAGTTTCCCAAATTTGCTGGCATATTGAGTGCAGCACTTTCACAGCATCATCTTTTAGGATTTGAAATAGCTCAGCTGGAATTCCATCACCTCCACTAGCTTTGCTTGTAGTGATGCTTCCTAAGACCCACTTGACTTCACATTCCAGGATGTCTGGCTCTAGGTGAGTGATCGCATCATTGTGGTTATCTGGGTCATGAAGATCTTTTTTGTACACTTCTTCTGTGTATCCTTGCCACCTCTTCTTAATATCTGCTTCTGTTAGGTCCATACCATTTCTGTCCTTTATTTTGCCCATTTTTGCATGAAATGTTCCCTTGGTACCTCTCATTTTCTTGAAGAGATCTCTAGTCTTTCCCATTCTGTTGTTTTCCTCTATTCCTTTGCACTGATCACAGAGGAAGGCTTTCCTAACTCTCCTTGCTATTTTTTGGAACTCTACATTCAAATGGGTACAGCTTTCCTTTTCTCCTTTGCCTTTAGCTTTTCTTCTTTTCACAGCTATTTGTAAGGCCTCCTCAGACAACCATTTTGCCTTTTTGAATTTCTTTTTCTTGGGGATGGTCTTGATCCCTGCCTCCTGTACAGTGTCATGAACCTCCATCCATAATTCTTCAGGCACTCTATCGCATCTAATTCCTTGAATCTATTTGTTACTTCCACTGTATAATCATAAGGGATTTGATTTAGGTCATACCTGAATGGTCTAGTGGTTTCCCCTACTTTCTTCAATTTAAGTATGAATTTGGCAATAAGGAGTTCATGATTGGAGCCACAGTCAGCTGCCAGTCTTGTTTTTGCTAACTGTATAAAGCTTTTCCATCTTTGGCTGCAAAGAATATAACCAATCTGATTTCGGTATTGACTATCTGGTGATGTCCATGTGTAGATCTTCTCTTGTGTTGTTGGAAGAGAGAGTGCTATGACCAGTGTGTTCTCTTCGCAAAACTCTGTTAGCCTTTGCCCTGCTTCATTTTGTACTCCAAGGACAAATTTGCCAGTTACTCCAGCTTTCTCTTGACTTCCTACTTTTTCATTCCAATCCCCTATGATGAAAAGGACATCTTTTTGGGGTGTTATAAGGAAATTTTTTCCTGTAATTAAGTGAAAAATCAATTGATTACTGGGAGAAACATCAATAACAGATACACAGATGACACCACCCTTATGCAGAAAGCGAAGAAGAACTAAAGAGCCTCTTGATGAAAGTGAAAGAGGAGAGTGGCTTAAAACACAACATTCAAAAAACCAAGATCATGGCATCTGGTCCCATCACTTCATGGCGCATAGATGGGTAAATGATGGAAACAGTGACAGACTTTAATTTTCGGGGCTTCAAGATCACTGCAGATGGTGACTGCAGCCATGAAATGAAAGATGCTTGCTCCTTGGAAGAAAAGCTATGACCAACCTAGACAGCATATTAAAAAGCAGAGACATTACTTTGCCGACAAAGGTCTGTCTAGTCAACGCTATGGTTTTTCCAGTGGTCATGTATGGATGTGAGAGTTGGACTGTGAAGAAAGCTGAGCGCTGAAGAATTGATGCTTTTGAACTGTGGTGTTGGAGAAGACTCTTGAGAGTCCCTTGGACTGCAAGGAGATCCAACCAGTCCATCCTAAAGATCAGTCCTGGGTGTTCATTGGAAGGACTGATGCTGAAGCTGAAAACTCCAATACTTAGGCCACCTGATGTGAAGAAGTGACTCATTTGAAAAGACCCTGATGCTGGGAAAGATTGAAAGCAGGAGGAGAAGTGGAAAACAGAGGATGAGATGGTTGGATGGCGTCACCGACTTAATGGACATGAGTTTGAGCAAGCTCCAGGTGTTGGTGTTGGACAGGGAAGCCTGGCGTGCTGCAGTCCATGGAGTTGCAAAGAGTTGGACACGACTTAGCAACTGAACTGAACGGATAAATTTATGAAGTTAATGACAGAGCTGTGGTTATGTGAGAGAATATCGTATTCTCACAAAGTACATTCTGAAAAATGTTTAGGGGTAAGGGACCATGATGTATATGATCTGCATGTAAATAATTCAGGAGAAAAAGTAAAATATAGTTACATAGAGATGCAAATGATCAAACAAATGGGATAAAATATTAGCAATAGATAAAAAAGTATACATATATTCGTGTTACCATTTTAATTTTTTTTTTTTTTTTCTTTTTTGGCCACACCATGCAACGTGTGAAAACTTAGTTCCCTGACCAGGGATTGAACCCACTCCCTGTGGGTGCAGCATCTTAACCACTGGACCACCACAAAAGTCCCTGATTTTTTAATTTTTGATATTATTTTCAAATAAAAAACTTTGTCAGTTGTTCCTCTTTTTCTTGTAATTGCTCAGTATTCATTTTGTCGACATACTTTTATGTATTTAAGTCGTCCTCCTAGTGATGGACATTTGTTTCTAAACTTTTGATATTGCAAACAGTTTTTCAGTGAATAACATACATTGTTTTGTACAGGTGCAGACTTACTGTACAATGAAGAATCGCTAAACCTAAGGATATAATGCTTTATTTTATTTTCTATAGTGATAAAGTATTCTTTTCCTTTTTTAAAAAATTGAAATGTAGTTGATTTACAGTGTTGTATTCATTTCTGTTGTACAGCAGAGTGACTCAGTTATGCATATATAGATATAGGAATTCTTTTCTATTATGGTTTATCCTGGGAGATTGGATATAGTTCCCTGTGCTGTACAGCAGGACCTTGCTTTTTATCCATTCTAAATGTAATAGTTTGGCGTACAGCAACAAAGACCCAAAGCAATCAAAAATAAATTTTTAACAAAATGTAATAGTTTGTATAATGCTATAAATTTTGATACATATGGCAGCAACACCTTAAAACAAGTTGCTGGTGGCTAATCAACATTAAGCCCCAGAGAAAGGGAATTCTGGTTTTTACCTTTCTGAACAAATTCATTTTTCTTTCTCTACAGTGTGCACATGAAGATTGAGGAAAAGATCACATTAACCTGTGGCCGAGATGGAGGATTACAGAACATGGAGCTGCACGGCATGATCATGCTTAGGATCTCAGATGATAAATTTGGCCGAATTCGTCTTCATGTGGAAAATGAAGACAAGAAAGGAGTACAGCTACAGGTGCATAGAGGCTTTTAATAAGGGATTATTAAGGTTTTGTCTACTTAGCACAGTCTTGTTCAGCTGGAGTTCCTGTATGAACCATAGAACACAGATGATTATTTATTTTATGTAACTAGTACCATTCTAAATGCATAGGAAAAAAGTTAATCTGTTGTCTACAGTGGATGCCTTGAGTCGATAAATGCCTTCCCAAGCCAGTTGTGAGTGATTGACAGCAGCTGTATTAGTATGGCCTTTTAATATTGAAATTGAGTGAAAGGTCATTTTGAAATCTAATAAATGACTTCATACTCACAGAGGTACAAAGAGATGCTTATTTGTTACTATTATGCAAAAGTAAATTCATTTAGGATTTTGCTTGAAGTATAGTTAAAGAAACAACAAGTTTTAAAACTTAATGGGCAGGTATTTTATTAAAACAAATTATGACACTGCACATTCTGCTACTCTATAAACTGCCAGTGCTTGTTTTGTTAGCTGAAGGGTAGTATCTAATGGTATATTCGAAATGTACATAGAATTCTTAAAAATAAGTATGTTCCACCTATGTGGCTTCTTTCTAAGAAGCCTTTATAACAGTTGTTCTTGTTACATTTTATTTACTTATTTTCAAAAATTTTATTTATTGATGGTTTGGCTGAGTCTTTGTTGCTGCATAGGCTGCTCTCTAGCTATGGTGTGCAGGCTTCTCATTGCAGTGGCTTCTTTTGTTTCACAGTATAGGCTCTAGGTCCACGAGCTTCAGTAGTTGAGGCTTCCAGGCTCTAGGAAATAGCCTCAATAGTTTTGGTGCACAGGCTCAACAGTTGTAGCTCACGGGCTTAGTTGCTTCGTGGCATGTGGGATCTTCCCAAATCAGGGATTGGTCACCTGCATTGGCAGGTGGATTCTTTACCATTGAGCCACAGAAGTCCTGTCTTATTTTATTTTTAAAAATTTTTGGCCATGCTGTGTGGAGTATGGGATCTTAGTTCCCTGACCAGGTATCAAACCCACCTCCTCTCCATTAGAAGTGTAGAGTCTTAACCACTGGTCCACCAAGGAAGATTGTTATATTTTATTTAGATAGTTGATCTTACATCTCTTGTCACAAGAACAAAGCCTTTTCAGAGAAGAAGATGATTTTGTCTGCTTTTTTCCCTCCTTCATAGTTCAGTTCAGTTCAGCTCAGTCGTGTTCAACTCTTTGCGACCCCATGCACTGTGGCGTGCCAGGCTTCCCTGTCCATCACCAACTCCCGGAGCTTGACAAACTCATGTCCATCAAGTCAGTGATGCCATCCAACCATCTCATCCTCTGTCATCCCCTTCTCCTCCTGCCTTCAGTCTTTCCCAGCATCAAGGTCTTTTCAAATGAGTCACTTCTTCGCATCAGGTGGCCAAAGTATTGGAGTTTCAGCATCAGTCCTTCCAATGAATATTCAGGACTGATTTCCTTTAGGAATGACTGGTTGGATCTCACTGCAGTCCAAGAGACTCTCAAGAGTCTTTTCCAACACCACAGTTGAAAAGCATAACCAACACACAATTGTCTTTTGGAAGTAGTGCTTATATTATTTGACAGTAGCATTGCTGGCTTGTAAAGTGTATGTAGTCATCAATCCAAAAGTTTCTTCTTTTCCCTTTTTTCCCCTAATATGACTTCTTTAAAAAAGATTGGTCCATCTTATTTGGCCTGAGTTTGAGCAACTTTAGCTCTCTACACAAAATTGCAAGTAGGGTTTGCACAGAGCTTTTCCCTCTCCTTCGTTAGGGTAAGGTGAGCACTACTGTGTGACAAAGACAGCGGATCAAGCTCTGACCCTGCTCTTCTATTTGGCAAGCTTGGCCTCACCATGAGGCTGCTCCCCCTAAAGTATTGTGTAAAGGACTTGGCTGATGGTCTTTTAACTTTTTCAGTTACAAAATTACTAACTTGTTACTTACAAACAAAATGGTTAGAGTAAAAATTACTTTATTGCTATTTTTAAATGTCTTAAATCTTTAAAAGTCTTTCAGGGACCTCCCTGTTGGTTCAGTAGTTAAGATTCCACCTTCCAATGCAGGGGATGTGGGTTTGATCCTTGGTGGGGGAACTAAGATCCCATGTGCTATGGGGTTGCTAAGTCTGCTCACCGCAGTGAAGACCCAGTGCAGTCAAAATTTTTTAAAACACAGTCTTTGAAGAAGGGAAATCTTTCTTCAAAATCAAAAATAATTGGAATTTTTTAGGCACCCTGTTTTAGATGTTTAGATTATGGGCCATGTAAGACCAAAAAGAATTTATTTCCTGTCTTGTCATGTCTGAACCTCAGAAATTTTCTTTCCTTTCTCATTTCAGACCCATCCAAATGTGGATAAAAAACTTTTCACTGCAGAATCTCTAATTGGTTTGAAGAATCCAGAGAAGTCATTTCCAGTCAACAGTGATGTAGGGGTGCTAAAGTGGAGACTACAGACCACAGAGGAGTCTTTTATTCCACTGACAAGTAAGTGCCTCTGGCCAGTCCTACTAAGCTAGTCTGCACTGAGAATTAGAAATAGCCCTGACTTGTGCACTTTTATCCTTACTGCCGTAATTCTTTTTGACAAAATGACCTTTTAAAATGGACTGTATTTTAATGATTAGATTTAATTTTTAATATCTTTAATTTTGAAACCATTGTTTCCAGTAGTTTACATTAGAATGTTTTAGGGCTTGCTGGTATCAGTTTTGATTTGCAGTCTTAACTTTGCCTCATTCTTTCCCTAATGTTCTAGTATACTTGCTTTGCTTTTGTCTTCAGTTAATTGCTGGCCCTCAGAAAGTGGAAATGGTTGTGATGTCAACATAGAATATGAGCTACAAGAAGATAATTTAGAACTGAATGATGTGGTTATCACCATTCCACTCCCGTAAGTTCCCCACATAATCACTTTTTCTATAGTGAGCTTATAGAACTAGTCTTTTAGAACTCAGTTTTGGAGGCCACACTTAGCTGACTGTCCATGCTAAGATATATAAGATACAAAGGCCAGTTGTGAAAGAAGCTTGGTACAAAAGACTGCATACTAACTGTATGATTCCATGTATAAGACATTCTGAAAAGGTAATACTCTTGGGAGAGAAATCAGGCATTTGACTGCAGAGGAGCACAAGGAAACTTTGGAGATGATGGAAATATTCTGTGACTTGATTGTAATGTGCTTACAAGCTACATTTGTCAAAATGTATACAACTGTATACTTTTGAAGGAGTGCATATTACTGACTTTAAAGCCAAACATACAAAGCTGGTTGTAGTTCTAAAGCTGTGTTTTCAGATGTTGGTCTTCAGTTTGTTCCTGTAGTAATGAAGGTTTCCAGAAGGAGGAGCCAGTTCTCTGTTTTGTTTTGCAACTCTTAAAGAAGAAATTGAGTCTGTCAGACTGAATTCTTCTTTTTTCACCTTCTTTGCTAAGTTACCAGCTAAAGATGAGAGTATGATTTCAGGGTACTATTTTGGTGAAACAAGATAGTTGCATTAGTTTCAGAAAGTTTTCTAACAACTTCATTGAGGTATGGTTGACATGCAATAAACTACATATGTTGAAATTGTACAATTGGATAAGTTTTGACCTATATGCACCTGTGAAACCATGATCACAATTAAAATAACAAAAAATCCATCACCCCCAGAAGTTTAGTTCCAGTAAGTTTTGATGTATGCTTAAATGGCATACTTTCTAGGATCACCTAGAAATACTCTTCTTTATCTCCTCACTAGCATTTCTAGTGACTGAACTATTATTATTTCACCATTGAATCCCTGCTCCTCTCCTCTGCCTCTCAGCATCCCCATGATTAAGTATAGGCCTTAATAATGAATACCTAGTAAGTATATTCTTAGTGTGTTTTTACTATTAAATTGCCCAGTTATTATTACAGAGAAAATGGTTCTAATTTAATATGCAGGTTTATTCAAATTAATTTTAAATTAATTTGAATTAAAATTAAATTAATTTGTAGTTTGATTCAGGTCTTGACATGGCCAGGTCTGGTTTTAGTCATTCTTATTTCCATTTTTTAAAATATGAGTTATAACCAGTGTCCCCCTTAATGGGCTAATCATCTTAATTCTTCACAGCTTGGTTTTTGTTTCAGAACAGTAGATGTCTGCCTTGAACCGTCCTGAGACTTGGGCGTTGGTGACAGGTGTGGGTTTTATTTTGTCAAGATTTATTTTGCGAGACTATTTTTAGGATGCCACAAGTTTTGGGCCTCTCCATCTACCCTATAATTGTGGTTATGGTGGTTTCCTGTGTCTTAGTTCAATTTTGCAACAGTCTCCAGAAGAGACCCTTGGACAGCACTTTACCCTTTTGTCTAGAACTGATCAAATTAGAGCTCAGAACCAGAATGGGAACAAGGGCAAAGGGAAGAAACATACATACAACTGGGACCATAAAAGAGTTAATTGTGTTATCTCACCCTTTATCAAAGTTTTTCTGGTCTCCCTTATTTACGGAGCCCCTAATGCAAACATTGGATGTCACTGGTGAATTAAAATGTGGTAAATTTAGAATGTGTAGGAGTAGGTGACACTGCCTGTCAGCCATGTGTGGGGGTGTGAAATACATCCTCACTAGCCCTGGTTCTCCTGCAGATTTAGGACAATTGTGTATCTCTTTCCCATCATGCTCACATTTTGCCCAGGGGCAGTTGTTCTTTCACTTACCAAATAAAAGTTCATTTCCTGGATTGTAAATCAAATAAACCCACTGCCATCAACTACAGTAAGTTTTGAAACATTCTGAAATCTTTTGAAAACATTCTCAGAGGTCCAAATTCATTTCCATTCTAAATAACCATAGGCATTTTAAGTTCTCCCCCACTGTTACTATCAACCTGTTTTTCCCCTCATTGGCATCTATAAAGAGAACAACACTATGTTAAAATTCCTTCTTGACAGTGCAGCAAACCATCAGTGCAGGATTTTTTGAAATATATCCCACTTCACACATTTGTCAGTCTCGGTCCCCTGCCAGCTCCAGATCTAGTCCATAAGTTGGAACAGCTCATGACTGTGTGCCAGTTACTTACGGTTGCATATATCTGTACCTACAGAAGGGATGAGTGAAACCCTTAACCAGTGTAAGGGTCCTTGAGGTTATTAAGGAGTCTAATTTTTTCTAGGACTGTATAAAAGCAGGAAGAATTTGAGAAGCATAATCAACTTTGGGGCTGGTTTTCCTTGGCAGAGTTTTTCTAACTCTGGACAGCTGACTTGACACGGGTGTTTCTTGTGGCAGATCTGGTGTTGGCGCTCCAGTGATTGGTGAGATTGATGGCGAGTATCGACATGACAGTCGACGAAATACCTTGGAGTGGTGCCTGCCAGTGATTGATGCCAAAAATAAGAGTGGCAGCCTTGAGTTCAGCATTGCTGGGCAGCCCAATGACTTCTTCCCTGTTCAAGTCTCCTTCATCTCCAAAAAAAATTACTGTAACATACAGGTATTCCCTTTTAATAGAAATCTTACACGGGGTAGGTGGTAGAACAGATGTTTAATAGGCAATATGACTTCATAGAGCAGAAAATCAGAAAAAATGATGTCCTCCATGGATTCCATTGCTGTCTCATTGTATTGCGTGCATGCTCAGTTGCTTCAGTCATGTTCGACTCTTTGCAGCCCTTTGGACTATAGCCCACCAGGCTCTTCTGTCCATGGGATTCTCCAGGCAAGAATACTGGCGTGGGTCGCTGTGCCCTCCACGGGATCTTCGTGACCCAGGGATCAAACCCTAGTCTCCTGCATTACAGGCAGATTCTTTAATGCTGAGCCACAGTCTTGGTCAGATTCTTCACCTGCTTTATTTCAGTTTTTTTCTCTAGATCAGATAAAGAAATTGAATGTGATTATATATAAAAGTGTTATGGGTTGTGCAGGAGTCATATCTCTTAGTTGCCTGTGTGTTCAATAATCTCATGTATCTTAGAATCATTTACCAAAGCATTTAGCACATGACTTAGTAATCCCTTTTGTAGTATTGTCACTTGATTTGAACCCAAAGACTGCTTCCCATCATTAATATGGATCATTATAAGCCATTTCTGCTGTAAACTTTGTCCTTTAGGTAGACAAAACAGTGGAAATTTGTGAACTGTTCCTTATTTATTTGTTTAGGCTGCACCACATGGCTTGCAGGATCTTAGTTTCTCAACCAGGACTGAACCCAGGCCCATGGCAGTGAAAGTGCCAAATCCTAACCACAGGACTGCCAGGAAATTCCCTGTAAACTGTTTAGGTCATTATTTTTAACTCCTTGTTTTTCTAGTTTTTGAAATTGCATTACAAGCACCGAGTTTATATTGTCATCTTCCCCTCTGACTTGTTGATTTGCACTCTTACCTTTCCAGATGGTTTCTGTCTCTCCTCTTAAGTGCTTGGAAAGTTATAATTTCCTCTGTCAGTTTTCTCTCTCCCCTGCCCCCACTCAGTTATTGGCTCAGCCCCATCAGTATTGGAGCATATTGTTGAACCCGAGACGTTTTCCTGTTAGGGACCATTTGAAGAACAGGAGAGTATAAATTGCTCTATCAGAATTTCATTAGAAAATGTGAGTCAGTGGTTCAGGTTTTATGTTGGTGCCATTACAGGCACCATTGTTACAGGTAATTCATTAAACTGGATGTTTATTATTATTAATAAAAAGAAATCTCATTAGAACAACCCAGCCATATCTGGAAAATAAGTATGATAGAGTAGCTTAGAGAGACTTTGAGAGAACTTTTAACAAGTAATCTCGAGTTGTTAGAATACTGCCTTTTGGGTCAAAATGTTAATTGGCCATCCTTATAGAATGTCTGTGACCTAATGGGTTTTATAGGGCAGGGCCTGGGCAGTGGCCGCTTACTCTGGACCTTTTACTTAATACCATTCTACATGTCATCCCAGGAGTTGTCTTTTCTGTCAAAGAACAGATTAATCATGTTGATGGGGAAGAGTGATGCTGTGAGCTACAGTTGTGAATTGAACTTTTTTAGTATTTCTGAGTTAAACTTTTAATACTGCTTTGGTGAATTTGGTCTGTTCTGTACTGAGAATTTAGCCAGCACCTTGAAGACCCGCTGTTCTGCTTTACCTTACTCCTTGTTTGTTTTCCTAGGTTACCAAAGTGACCCAGGTAGATGGAAACAGCCCTGTAAGGTTTTCCACAGAGACCACTTTCCTAGTGGATAAGTATGAAATTCTGTAGTATCAAGAAGAAGGAACCGAAAAGGAAAATTTTCAAATAAAGAAGAAGCCAACAGTGGCTGAAGAGTTTTTTCCAAACCCACAAGCCATTGGAGACCCTTTTTTTTCAAACACAGTGCACGATTCTCTGAGCGCAAGGACCCTCAACTCACCCTCAGTGTTTCACTGTCACAGAGACGTTCTTTGGCAAACCAATGACACACCATAAAGGGAAAGGCTGCTGATTTCTTTGGCAGATTTACTGGCCAGCAGGAAAGCAAGCTCTCCAGAGAATGCCCCCAGTTAAACATTCTCTCCCTTTGCCTAAGTTGTTCTTTTATTTGAATCCTTAAATATATTATATTTCATACTTTATTTTTAAAAAGTATTCTCTGTGGAAGATTTTAATCTTTCACACTTCTTTACCTTCAGTTTTTTTCTTTTGTATATCCAGTCAAGCCCTGGGATCATCTGCAAATAGGCATTGTATTTGGCACTCCCGTAACAGGTTGATCTAATCCAGCCTTGATTTGTGGACTATGCAAGTAAACTGCTTGAGAAGTATGAGGTCTACACATTAAAAGATAAGGTTGTCTTATGTCATTTTCCTATATCTGTTCATCCCTCCATTCCTTTGCCAAGCTGTTTTCCTTTCAGGCTTGTCGCTCTGCTTTAGAACACTACTGTGAATCCTATTGTGTAAAGACAGCTGAGAAGCAGCTTTCAGGTGGCATAGCCCCCCCAGCTTCAAGGTGTCCGGGAGGAGAAGGGTCATGTCCAGTTAGGGATTTCATACCCGCAGGTAATCATGTTTGCTGCTGGTGCCACCCAGACTTCCATTCTCCACATTTTGGGTACTTCAGCTAATACATGATAGCTCATGGTCTTTGTAATCCATTCACATTCCTGAGATTGACCACCTCCCTCTTCCTGAATGTTCTCTAAATGTCATCAGTTTTTTCCTTTCCATCTGAAATAAGGTTATGATTTTGGAGGCTGAACCCTCAGAGTCTTTGTGCCAATCCCATGGGCCCTAAACTGTCAAGGAGACTCCAGTCTCACCACCAGGTCTTTAGCCTCTCAAGATGCAGCTGATTATATTGCTATATAGGAATTGCTGATAATACTCCTTTCTAGCCGCCTCAACATTTTTTTCAGCAGCCTATCCTTCCCATCTCTGAAACCCTTCCTTTTTCTCCCCTATGTCTTTTCTGTTGAGTGTCATCGTGTAGTGGTTGTTTCTCAGCGCCCCCCTCATCCATTATTTCTTCAGTGGAGAAGACTGCATCAGCCGGCCTAGCGTTGGCTTTTAATTTGCACTGGGGATTGGTAGAGTTGTTGCCAGGCTGCAGCCACAGGCGGAGGAATAGACAGATGACAGGAGACGACCTCCTGCACTTTCAGCTGGTTGGAGAGTACCACTCCCACTCTGAACAACATTTGGCCTTCCCTGCAAAGAGTGTCCTGTACTTCAAGCAAAGCAGTCACACACAAATGGCCATGGATGGAATTGTTTGCCAAAGAAATTTCTGGCCTTTCCCTTCCCCTTAATCGCATCAGGGAAGAATCCTTATCTCTAGCTTGGTTTCCACATAAGGTTTTTTGAGGAACGGGACTGGGACAAGAAATCTGTCATGTAGTTATGTAGACAAGGAATCTTATTAATTCAGTTTTGTTGGAGAGTTGCTTGTCCATATGATTTTTTAAAAGTGAGATTTAGTTTCACAAAAACTTTTTTTTCTGAAATTACTTTTGGGGTAATATTTAAAATGAGAGACATTTTGTAACCCTGTAAAATACATAGGGAATATAACATTCCAGTGTACACAAAGAAGACAGATTCTTTAATCAAATAAAGTATTATAAAATGAATGTTTTTTAGACTGTTGACCCTCTCATACTTTGGTGTCTTCTTGCTGATTCAGAATGATGTAATGGGATCTAAGATTAAAAATTAATGATATGTTTCTTTTAAGAGGAAATACTAAGAGTATTCATTACCTTTTCTCCCTGTAACAAGTATTGTACCTCCTTGTGTATTTTTCTACATTTGAGATACACACACATGTACTCCTGACAGTAGCTTTTGAATTTGATGACACTGTGGGCTTTTGATCCTCATTTTGTCAGGGGCAGTTGTAGAATCAGAAAAATGAAGCTTCGTCTTGAAGGAGTAACATAGGTGGTGATATTTTGGTGCACTCTCTTCCCCATTAGACAAACAGTGGTAAGTAAGTGATGCAGGCATGAGTGATGAATGCCTTGGGAAATGCCTCAGAACAGGCTGCTTCCTTACTCTCTATTTCAATTTAAAAACTATAGAATGTCACCAAATTGGAAGGCAAATCTCTGATGAATAATAAGTTTCTGGAATGAATAAGTTTTTATCTTAATGGTGAGAGGGAAGATTTTGAATTTTTTTTCCTTAAGAGAACTAGCAAGTATCTTGTCTAATGTTGCTAAAGTGTAGCTTGGCTCCCTGAGGCTGTAACGTTAATCCAGTGAAATGAAGCACACCAAACCCACACCATACCCTCTGGCAGCTGATACCTCCATGGTGTCGAGTGGACTTTTTGTTGGCTGCTTGTGAGGGAGACTAACAAAATAATTAGATCTGACTGAGCATTCTGTTTGATGTAGGTAGGAGGTTTGTGGTTCCTGCTCTGGGTTAATTAATTCCACATAGAGGAGGTAGGGAGGGAATTGAGTTCCTTTTAAGAAAAGGTCTGTCATTGGTCTACTCAGTATCAAACCCCAAATCAGTCAGCCCATGCATCGCTGCAGGAAACATTGCCCTCAGTTAACATCGTACACACTAGGTAGCCTCTCAGAGATTTCCAGAGTCTATACAGAATAGCTTTTTAAAAAGTTACATGGGACTTTTTTGGCAGTCCAGTGGTTAAGACTCTGCCCTTCCACTGCAGGGGCTGCAGGTTCGAGCCCTGGTTGGTGAGCTAAGATCCAAAAAAAAAAGTTTATATCTGCAGGGCTCATTGGAGGAAGAGGAAAATAGAAAGTCCCCATCCTCAAGAAGATTGAAATTGAACTGGAAGCAACAGCTGTACCTCCTTAAAAGTGTAGCTTTCTTGCTAAAGCAGACACACATCAACTGCCACCCGGGATACTCAGTGCAGGTCTCTAAGGGTGAGGGCTTTAGTCTGGTAGGTTTTAAAGGAATTAAGGAAGCAAAAATGCAGAATTGACTCCCCTGTGTTATGCACAACTCTCATTGCAACCATCCTTTCTTGCCATTCCCTCTTTTTGCCCCCTTTGGTAAATACACCTGCAGCTGTAGAGCTGCTCTGAAACTCCTAGAAGATCCACAAGTAGGTTGGCTGCTGTGTACTGCTCCTAACCCAAGAGCAGACATCTCTACAAGAGTCAGTTTCACCTCTCACCCTAGGGAGTTAGTGATTGATGAGGAGACAAGTCTTTAGGAAGTTTACTTTTCCAAACTGAGCTGTTGTCCCCTCTAAACACAAGAGGTCAAGCAACCAGGCAGTTTAAAAGCTTAGGCCACTCCCCTATCCCCTACCTGCACAGGCCAGAAAGTTTTTTGCCTTGCTGTTCATAGGGCAGGGGTTATGGGAACTTCCATAGGTGTAATTCTGTGATCAGGTTGATGTGCTGTTTGGGAAAGAAGTGTTACAAATTCAAAGCCCTGAGAGAAATGGAAATAGGTCTTGTTTCCCACTTTTTGCCGGAATGAATCCTTGTTCGTTTCTGCTCATAGGAAGGTTCAGAGCCACGGAAGGTAGACAAGTCCAGTCTTCCATCCTACACAAAATTTCCACTCAGCTTGGAAGTATCTTAGCTGTGAATAGAAGTGTAGATTGCATAATTTCAAAAACAGGCTGAGAAGAGAGTTTCTGCTCTTTTCAGCTACTGAAGGTTTGAAATTTCTCCCCAGGTTGGATGCAGTGAGGAGTTAGTTACTTGGCATCATTGGTGCCACCACACCTACACTAATGATGCCTGAGTTCAGGATTCAAAGACGCCAGAAGGGATAGCTTCCTGGGGTAGGGTGTGTATCTACAGAGATTGCTTGCTGTAATGAGCAATAATCACCTCTTTCTGAGGCTGGAGGGAGTACAATTTGAGAGGAGGGACAGCTGGGAAATGTGCTGTGGCTAGGACAGGGTGGGTGTGGAAATCCACTCCTGGCATTCATAACCAAGTGCAGAGGGCCTTCAAAAATCCACTCTTCCTTCCACACCCAGCCTTTGCCCTCTCCCCCTGCTTCCACCTCGGAAAGTCTGAAGCATGCTTGGAAAGCTGTTTTCTGCTTTCTTCTCTCTTCCTCCCCCTTTCTGAGCTTCCAGCTGCTCGACCTCTTGCGTAACTGTGTGAGAGCACTGAGTCTTTTTGATGGGCTCCAGATGTGGAGCGGGGTGGGGGTGGAGGGTGGTGATGGTAGGTCTGAAGTCCCCTGAGTGCTCTAACTGTGGGAACACAGGGCCCCGACACAGCGGGAGCAAGGACACACTGCACAGAGCCTTTGTCATGGGCTCAGCGGACTGCTGGGCTGGGAGGACAGCAGTTGGGTGATATTTCAACCCCCTGCTTTAGCATCTGTGACAGGCTTGATTATTCCCCAAAATTCCTCCTGACCAAGACAGTAAGGAAGAGTTGGATTTGTGAAGCACAGTTAAGTGAAGTCTGTGAGGCACCCCAATCTGAGCCTCTTCCCTCAAATGCTGGGTCTTGGCACATAAGATACAAGTTTGGGGTTTGTTTCCTTTTTATTTAACAGAATAGCCTGAAAATTACTGTTGTGATCTGCTTCATGAAAGGTGTTCAAAGTTAAAATACTTTTATGATCCTCAAACGATATGAAGAAAGAATAAGAGGCTTCTACTCTCAACACTGCTCCCCCACCCCCAGACAGATCCTGGGGCTTCCTGATACCATGGCACATGCTGAAGCCTGATATTTTGACCTCTGTTAGCTACAGCAGGTAGCTGCAAAGAGCCATCCACCCCCTCCTGCTTCTAGTCCCGTTGGTTCCAGCCTCCAGCTGGGTGTGGGGAGGGTCCCCCTGCTAGTGCTGGCCCTGTCAATGAGTGACCAAAGGTTCCTGCAGTTCAGCCTCCTGCTGTTCCTGGGTTAAACAGGGAGGGTGCACAGTAAAAGCACTGAATCAGAACAAGATTTGTCCACCCAAAGAGGACAAATTATTTTCTGCTGTCCCCTGCTCACTGGAATGTCACAGCCTTGGGGGCTTTCTGCTTCCTATCCTTAAGGGAGGAACAGTCTCAGGGATCCCTCCATTGCAGGTTTCAAAGGTCCAGTCTGGCTGAGTTCAGATCCCTAGGTCCTCCCCCATCAGTCTCCTGGGGCAAGAGCTGGCTTTACAAGGTAAGGATCGGCTGTCAGCTTGGATTTCGGTTGGTGGTTGAAAAGGAGAATGACTTTCTCCCAGGCTCAGTTTCCAGGCTTCTCTAAGGTTTTCAGGTCCTCCCCACCCACTTCTTCCTTATTAAACCCTTACTCCTACAGAGACCCAAACTGCTACAGGATGCTGTGCTCAACCAGTTTGAGCACCAGTTTGCCTCCCAACTGTAATCCCGCGCGTTGTGGTGGGGGTGGAGTGACACGGGGGCAAGGTGATAATTCCATTCGGTTTTTCTATGCTTTACAGTTGGCGTGGCATTTTACCATGCCTTTTTTATATGTATCTTTAGAAATATCTGTGACGCCCTATCTGGACGGTTATTAACCCCATTTACAGCTCGTCCTGGCGGAGGGGCTTGGAGTAGGATGAGGAGAAGGGGCGACAGAGGGCAGACAGACCTGGATACCTTCAGCAGATATTCCGAGATGTTAAGAACATGTTGTACGGCTGCGACCATGAAGTTCACTGGGAGCTGATGGAGGATTCAGGCATCTAAAGTGAAAAAAAAGAGTAGGGGGCGGACTAGAGAGAAACGGGAAAACACCCTCAGAAGAGCCTTAAGGCCTAGGGGTGGAGGGTGGTCCAGGAGAGTCCGAAAGAGAGGGCGAGTGGGGCCAGGGGTGCGCACTTGGTGGTGGTGGTGGAGAGCCCAGCTGCAGAGATGAACAAAGCGCGCGCTGTGCAGGCGTGGGGGGAGGTGCTGCTATGGGAAAGGCTGGGTGGGGGGACCTTGGGCTCCAGTCCCACAAGGGCGTCTCCTCTGGCTGGCCAGAGGACAGGACGGGGGACGGGGGCGGGGACTAGCGGGGGGAGGGGGTGGGTAGGAAGGCGGGACCCACTTGCTCTCCTCCTACTCAGCGGGCTTCCAGGGAAAAGCAAGAGTGTCCTTCGGAGCCTGGGGCCGCGGTTGCCGAGCTGGGCAAAAGACCCGGTGTGCCCCTCTCCCCTCGAGGTGAGGGCGCTCCCTCCCGCTACGCCTGCGGGTCCCGCTCGCTGCGCGGCTGGGACGGGATAAGAGGAAGTCCCGGGGACCTGGCGAGAGCCCTCAGACCAGCTCTGGGCTGGAAGATCCCGGAAGAACCCGGTCGGGGAAGAGGGGCGCCGCAGGTGAGTGTGTAGGGACACCCGGGGCTTTGTGCTGAGCGGGCTCCGCTGCTCTCCCGGGAGCGGCTTGCTCCTGCCCTCCCGAGCCGCTGCCGGCGCCGCCGCCAGAGGGGGCCCTTGCGCTCTGCCCCGCCACCGCCGCCCGCCGCCCCGGGGGGAACGCGGATCCTTGTCCCAGGACTTTCTTGCGTGCGACTGGGCGACACTCGTGGGGTCTTGTACGCCTGCTCCCCACACCTCCCTTCTCCCGCCGACAGAAGGACTGAGAGCCCTGCGCCAGGACAGCGGGGTACCCTGGGGGCATCTCAGCTCCCTTCCCGGGCTGGGCCGCCTTGATGGGACAGGAAAGGGATGCGGAGTCGGGCTTGGAGGCAGTGCTGTCCTGAAGGAACCACTGGGTGTGTTCAGGGGATGGGTGGCACATCTGGGGCCTCTTGGGCCCTGCCAGGGCCCCGCGTCTTTAGCGGTCCAGGAGGCTGGAGGGGGGACCGTGGGAGCCGTGAGTCTCCGGCCCTTGCCACGCCCGCATAGTCCAGATTCGAATCCCTTGCGGAGTTCCCCCGTACCGGGGCTGAGCCAGGTCATCCGGGCTCCTCGGGGAAGGGGAAGCGCGCGGGCGGGGGCGGTGGGGGACTGGGAGGGGCCGCGGGGTTGCCGAGGCTTCCACGGACGCTTCCGCCGAGGCGCGCGCTAGCGGAGGCTGGGCGGGGAGATGCAGCGGCCCGGCGGGGGACCCAGGGCGCCGGGGCGGAGCTGCATTCTGGGTCCGTTAGCTCAGCCGTCCGGGAGGCTCCGGGGACTGACTCATCGGGCCGGTTACACACAAACACAACCTCCCCCACCACGTCAGGCAACCCACGCGCAGACACACTCGGCGCCCCACCCGGCATCACCCACGCACCCTTCCCACCGCGCACTCCACGCAGACACGCCCGTCTCTCCGCCGTGACACGTGTGGGGTCCAACACACACCTAGACCTCTACCCACTCCGCACGCACGCCAAGCACCCGCCGCTCTCGCAGGAAGCCCACATCCACATCTGCGGCCCCCGCGCACACGCAGCCCGGGATTCACACACCCACCTGCCGCTCACGCCCATCACACACAGTCCGCACACACGAATGCTACGCGCGCGGCCCCCTCCCGCAGCCGCCCGCGGGGAGCCGGCGGTGTCTGGGGGCCGCGCCTTTCCCGGACCGCGCAAACAAGCGGCCCCTTCTCCCGGCACGGCCAAAGAAAGGCCGCTTGTCCGGCGTCAGCGGCGGGCGGGGCGGCCCAACACTGCTGCCTTGTCCCACCTGGCGGAGGGCGGCGAGGGGCAGCAGGGAGCCCTCCGTGCGGAGGCACCCCACCTCCACTCCGCACACAAATAAAATCACAGCCCCAAACTACACTCGCGCCTCGTTCCACCGCTTGCTCCAGCCCCGGCTGCCCGCCTACAGTCTCTGTCCACAGCTGGGTCCCCAGGCCAGCCCTCTGGACCCCTCTTTCACTCCAGAGCCTCACCTCCCGTCCCCACGCCGGTCTCCTCCTCCAAGGCCCTGGGTACCTTCGACTGCTCCCCCGGACCGTCACCCCCTTACCTTGAGCACTCGTCTGTCCCCAGTCTCCCCCATCTCCCTCGTCCCCCCAGTCGTTCTCCTTCTCGGTCCCTGTCTCTCCTCTCCCCCTCCGCCTCCCCTGCGTCCCCTGGACTCCATCCTGTTTCCCACCTTCTTCCCCTCCTCCCCATCCTCTGCCCTAAGTCTTCTCTCCGCAACCCTCCTTTTCCCTCACTCTTCAGTCTCCCTCTTTTATTTTTCTCTCCAAACCCTTAATCTTCCCTCCCGTCCCACCCCTCCGCAGACCCTCGGTTTTCCATCTCCTAAAGTTCTCTGAGGGCTTCCCAGGTGGCGCTAGTGGTAAAGAACCTGCCTGCCAGTGCAAGAGATGTAAGAGACGTGGGTTCGATCCCGGGTCGGGAAGATCTCCTGGAGGAAGAAATGGAAACCCACTCCAGTATTCTTGCCTGAAAAGTCCTGTAGACAGAGGAGCCTGACGGGCTACAGTCCATGGGATCGCAGAATCGGACACGACTGAGCGACTAACAGTCAAGTTCTCTGCGTCCTTTCCCCTACGTCCTCCCCGGCCCCTGCCCGGCTCCGGCGCCTCGCCCGCTGGGCTCCCGGCCTCAGTTTCCTTCCCTTCCCGGCCCCTTCCTCTGCCAGCGACCCTTCCTCGAGGGCAGACGCGGGCCGAAAGGATCCCAACTCGGCCTCGCTCCTGGGCCGTGCGATGCCCGGGCCACAGGGGACCGCTCTCCTCCTGGGCCGGCCTCCGGCCTTTCTTCTGGGGCCTGATTTGGAGGCTGGACTTCCTCCAATCCCTGTTGGTTCTGGACCTTTACAGTCGCTCGCCAGGGCCTCCCGCGCCCCTCGTTAATGGACCGACCGAGTCCCCCGAACTGGTGACTCTGGGAGCCCCACACGGGCAGAGAGCTGGGGTCCAAGTAGGGCAGAGGATCCCCGGTGGCCTGGATGCCCGGGCGTTCGCGCTGGGCCGGGAGGCCGCAAGGCCCGGCGCGGGGTCACCTGCTGGAGCCCCGGCCTCGCCCACACGGGGCTCTCTAGACACCCAGGCCTCTGCCACCTTGCGCCCGAGGAGGCGCTTGGAGGTCTCAGCTCGCAGTGGGAGAACGCTATCGAGGGCCGGGGCTGACAGCGGCGCTTCCCCAGCCCCTCCTCCCAGAGAGCCAGACACCCACCGCAGGGGCCTTTTTTTGGCAGCAGGCGGGCGGGGTTTCCCAGGACTGCGGCGGAGGCGGGAGGGGTGAGTCGGGTGGGTATAATTACAGCCCAGGGCAGTGGGCAGCCGGGTGGGACGGAAGCAGGTCGGCCGCTGGGGCCGCTGCGGGGCGCCCCGGCGCAGCCCGCTTAGCTCTCCCCGCCGGGGGAGCGGCGGGAAGAGAGGGCGCCCCCCGGTGGCGGCTCTCCGGGCCGCTGTGCAGCCCCTGGGTCAGAGCACCGCCCGCGGGCTGGAATGCCTTGATCTGGTGTATCTCCACTCCACCTGGATTGAGTTTCGGACCTGGAGCCACAGCCTCGCGCCTCCCTGTCTCTACATCTTTTCTTATCTTCTCCGTCTCTCCCTACACCTCTCTCCTTATCTCTTCCTGTTCTTTCACCTCCTTATTCCCTTCTCTTCTCTCCTCCAATCACTCTTTTCCCCCATCAACCTCGTTCCTTTACAGGCTTTATCGCTACTTGAAATCCGTGGTGTAAATAAGTGAACACACTCACGGCTCCCTCACAGAGTGATGGCGACAAACTTGACAGATGAAGAAACTGAAGCCCAGAAAAGTGAAGTGACTTAAGTTCAGGAAGCTCATACTAGTAACTGGCATATTTACGGTGCTTGGCACTTCACAGAGTGGCATTTGGTATAATACCTGAATCTCTAGGGCTTTCCTTTTGGCTCAGCTGGTAAGAAATCCACATGCGATGCCAGGGACCTGGGTTCCATCCCTGGGTCGGGAAGATCCCCTGGAGAAGGAAATGGCAACCCACTCCAGTACTCTTGCTTGGAAGATCCTACGGACCGAGAAGCCTGGTAGGCTACAGTCTATGGGGTCGCAAAGAGTCGTGGGACACGACTGAGTGACTTCATTTCACTTCACTTCACCCACTCCAGTATTCTTGCCTGGAGAATTCCATGGACTGTATAGTCCATGGGGTTGCAAAGAGTCCAACAGGACTGAGCAGCTTTCACTTTCTGAATCTCTAAGACAATCATCTTAAACAACAACAACAACCAAACTAATAGTTTTATTGAGGTATGATGTTCATACCATAAATTCACTTAAGTATACATTCAATGATTTTTAGTGTATTTACAGATCTGGGCAAACCATCATCACAAATAAGTTTTAGAACATTTCTGTCATGCCCCCCAAATCTGCCCATTTATAGCTCATTAGATGGTCCCTCTGACAGGTCTAATTGGTTCACGCATTCCACACCTAGCCCCAGGCAAGCAGTAATCCAGACAATCTTCTTTTTAAATATAAATCATTATTCCACTTTTATAGAGAACGATTGACACTCAGAACAGTTAAATAACATGCCCAAGGTCTCTCAGCTAATAAATAAGAAAGTCAAGATTAGAATTTAAGGCTCTTGCATCCCAGTGTAAAGCTCTTTCTGTTACCCAGTGATGCCTTTCCTTCACCATTGTTCATTGTTTTTTCTTACCCCCTCTTTTGTATATGCTTATATCCCTAACCCACTCTCTTGCCTCTTCTCCCTCAGAAAGCTGAAGGACTTCCCTGAGTTGAAAGAAGCCGTGCAGCCATCTTTGTCCCTGGAAATTCTTTCCTTGGCCAGATCTCCTGGGGAGGTGCCAGGCCGGCTTGAGCCTTGGTGTAGGTTAACGGCCTTTGCCTTCCCTCTTCCCAGGCAGACTTGGGGGTGGGCCTCAGGCCCTGTTCCAGCTTCTCTTCCTCCAGCTTGGGTGGAAATGGTGACGGAGACGATTCAGTCCAGGTCCGGAAGGGTGGAAGCTGGGAGGGTAAAATTAGTAACACTATTGCTAAGGCCTTTGGGCCCCACTGCCAGGGTCAGACACTCCTTGGAGTGCTGGCTCCTGCCCCCACTTCCTCTCCAAGTCTCTTAGAAGATGGCTGGAAGAGAAAGTGGAAGGGAACCCTGCCTTCCTGGGTCTCCCTCCCTCCCTTTGGTCACACTCTCGTCAGCTTCCCCAGTAACATTTCAGCAGTCAATAGGAAGTTTCTCACCTCAGCAAGCTGGCCAAGGGATGGGCATGTAGGCACATATTAGTACACAAAGCTCCTTCCTCACAGTTCTCAGGTACCAAAACTGTGAGCCACAGAGGGGAAGGCTCTGGAGCTCTGGAGTCTGTTTTACCTCTGGTTCTAAGGACCTCAGCTCCCTATGGTACCAAATCAGGTTGAGAACCCAAGAGTCCTATATTCTCAGTGTTAGTCACCACTGGGGTTTTTTATTTTTTATTTTTCCTGATTGTGTACGGGGGGTTAAGATGCTTTCTGGGGAGGAGAGGATTCAGGAATTGAGACAGAGATGGCAGGAATAGTGGCATTTCCCCCTCGTGTCTCCTTTAAGAAAACATCCTTCTGAGACCCCTGGGAAAAGAAAGGGGGAGAGGCTGTGGAAGGGAGCGCCCGCTCAGCCATGCCACCTGCTTGGGGCCCCCCGTCTACCAGTGTCCCTGGAGGGGCCGCCTTGAGCTAGCTTTCCTCTCTAAGGTAGATTTTCCCCACTTTCTTATGGCTTCAGGTGCCCGAGGGTCCTCAACTGCCAAGGCCTGGGTCCTGGCTGTCAGAGGCAAGAGAGACCAGCGTACAGTCTGGGCCCTGTAGGACTTTTCGGGGGTGGGGGTCAGGGCCAGTGTGGTGGGGTAGCATCCATGCTGACCTGTGTTGTGGCTGAAGACATGGCACCACCCCCCTTCCCCCCTACACGGCCCCCATCGAACCCCAAACTCCTGAACTGCCCCCAGGTCTCCTTAGCAGGAGCTTGCTGCGAGCCGTGGTGCCATTGCCCCTGCCCTGAGAACACTGCTGCAGAACCCACTCCTTGCCCCTTTCTGCCCCGGCATCCCTGCCTCACCTGTTTTCTGCTGTGTCCACAGGAGCTCTGGGGCCCCAGGAACATGGACACTCTCAATAGGAACCAGGTGGGCCCTGGATGTAAGACCCCGGGCCTGGTGCAGGTGAGAAAGGTTAGGGCCATGGGGCAAGAAGGTGGTCTGGTGGGGACAGGTCGGCTCCTCTCCCTCCCTGTGGTCCCAGCTCAAGAATGAGAACCACACTACCTCCATGCTTGTCCCCAGGTCCCCATAGCTAAGTCTTTAGCTGAATTAGGTTAATTGGTTCACCCAGAAAATACCTTTTGAAAGTCAGGAAGTGGTTTACAGATTGACTCGGAGCTGTATCTGTTTCCGCCCTGCCCTCTCTTGTAATTAAGTTTAACAGGGGCAAGCCGTGGCCAAGTGGATTGCCGTGGACAAGTCTACAGGGATAAGTCTTGATTGGTCTCCTCTGTAGCAACCTCCCCCCCAACTCTTAGCAAGCACCTCCCAGTTCTCCTTACTTTCTACTTGTTTCTGTCCTAATAGACAAAAGGGGCAGTTAAACCAAGACTTGAGATAAATCCAGTGGGACGAGTTAGTGGCCTAGATTCAGGTCTAATTACAATTTAACGGAATACTGCTCTGCACAAGATTTTGTGCTAAGCCTTTCAACGCCTACAGAGCCCTTTAGAGAGGGCAGGTGCTGGAGAGAGTGCTCGTGTGACTAGGACTAGCGTGGTAAGGTGCCAGCCTGGACTCTCTCATGATGCTCATCCCTTACCTCCACCACCTGCAGAAAGGACCCTTGGACCTGATCGAAACAGGCAAAGGGCTGAAAGTGCAGACGGACAAACCCCATCTGGTGAGCCTGGGCAGCGGGCGGCTCAGCACAGCCATCACCCTTCTGCCACTGGAGGAAGGTGAGTCTGGGGTGCATCCCAACTGCCACCCCTCCATCCTTACAGACATTCCTGCTTGGAAATCCAGGCATGCGGGGGCCCCTCTTGCTACCTGCTGGCAGTGTTCACCTCTCCCAAATAGGAGGCCATGTCACAATGCCCACCCCACCCCACCTCCCGCCCCCTAGCTTGCTTCCCTTGTCTGTGCCTCCCCAGACTAATTCTGGCTCCATGACAGGGATTAAAGATCAGCTTAGAAATCAGGAGGAGAGCCCTGAAATAGTAGAGCTCATGGCTCTTGGCAACCAGTGTGGCCAAGAAGAAAGGGGGCTCTGCTCCAGGGCCATGCCTGGCCAAGGAGAAGGTGCTGGTGGAGCTGGAGAGATGGGCAAGATGGGCGTGGGGCAGACCTCCAAGTTAGGCCCTGGCACAGCCCCCTCCACCTTGCAGCTTCTGCCCTTCCTGTCTCCTCTCCTGGCGGCATTTGTTGCCCGGGTGATACTACATTCCCCACATTCTCCAAATACCAGTCCAGGAGCTCTCTCCCTCCAGGGGCCAGGAGAGAGGGGGTGTGAGGAGGGCAAGGGTTGCAGGTGGCAGAAGGGAGGGAGAGGAGGGGGGAGGGAGAGCTGGAAGAAAAGGTGGGGGAGGATAGGAAGGAGAGAAAGGTCCTGGGGAGGGGGGCTTGGAGGGACTGAGGGACTTCTGCAGAAGAAGCTCCTACTAAGTTTGCGGATCCTCGGTGTCCTCTGGGCCTTTCTGTTTCTGCGGCCGAGATGGGCTTCTACCCCTCACTGTCTCCACCAGGCTCAGGGGCCCCACAGGGTGGGCCGTGATTCTCCCCAGAGTAGGAGATGGCAGTCGAGTCCCACCGTGGCCCTCCCAGCCCCTCCCTGCCTCCTCAGCCTGGACCGGAATCTGACAGTTGCCTCCTGTCTTCAGGGAGGACCGTGATTGGCTCTGCAGCCAGGGACATCTCACTGCAGGGTCCAGGCCTGGCTCCGGAGCACTGCTACATCGAGAACCTGCGGGGCACCCTCACCCTCTACCCCTGCGGCAATGCCTGCACTATTGATGGGCTCCCGGTCCGGCAGCCCACTCGGCTCACTCAGGGTAAGGTCTGCCAGCCCTGAAGCCAGGGAGCCTCTGTTTAAAAGCTTGTGCGTGACAGGTGCAGGGGAAGCCTGCTGTTTTGGTTGCCATGGTAACTGCCTGAGTGGCCAAGTTGGGGGTGGGGTGCTCAGGTGCATCTGGATCAGGTGCATTTCAAAACCCCAGCCAGCATCCAGACCGGCTTTTCTCTGGTTGCCCCACCCTACCTCTCACACCATAGTGGGAAGAGAGAGAAGAGGTTCCACTGCCTGCTCTCGGAGGACACGGGGAGCTGTGCAGTGGTCGCTAATGGTTGTTAGGCGAGAAGAGCTGAAGGAGCAGCGAGGGGAAAAATGGCATGGTTCCACGATGCCAAGAGGGAGGTGTTCTAAAAAGCTGTTGAGGTTGGAAGATCAGGACAATGGGGATGGGACAAGGGCAAAAAAATCCGAGGACATGCTCACTCCTGTTAAAACACTGTTGACAACAGCGTCTGGGTCACGAATGTCTTTACCACCCCGTTTCCCAAAGGAACAGGTCTCTTTGTGGTATAAGGGAGCTCTAAAAACTGGGCCTCCTGTTACTATGGTGATGAGGCAGGTAAGGAAGGGCTTGACCCAGGTAGCACTCTGATAGATCAGGTGTGTTTGCCCTGGGCATCAGTGTATACAGTGAAGCATCATATTAGGGGGATGTGAAAAGTGGGCTTGGGTAGCCGTAAAGGATGGGAGCTTTGGACTAAGCCCGGCTCTAAGTAGGAGGACCAATGTCCTGGCAGTGTTTTCTGGGGACGCTTACCTCTTACTGGGCTTCCCAGATGGCTCAGTGGTAAAGAATATCCGCCTGCCAATGCAAGAGACACCGGAGACGTGGGTTCCATCCCTGGGTCAGGAAGATCCCCTGGAGGAGGATATGGCAACCCACTCTAGTGTTCTTGCCTGAGAATCCCAGGGATGGAGGAGCTTGGTGGGCTACGGTGCATAGGGTCGCAAAGAGTCATACATGACTGAGCCACTAAGCACACTCACCTCTTACTGGCAAGAAGCTCCTTGGCAGGGGAAATCCCACTCTCTCCACTGTCTCCCTCTCTCCTGCTCTTCACACCCCGTGGGGTCTCTTCCTTCATGGCTGACCCAGAAGACCTGCCCTTGGGTGTGTGATATGAGGGGACAGCTGACTCCATCAGCAGCAGCAAACCGGCCCTCGTCTCTTCCAGAGGGCCTGTTATCTCTCCCTTTTATCTGACTCCAGCTAAAGAGGGACCCCCCCACCCCAGTAAATTGGGGCTTTGGCCGTGCTGCCATCTGGCTGCAGACTGTCCTCTTCCATTTCAAAGAGAGCATCTTCCCCAAGATTTGGGTACATGAAAGTGAGACAGCAGAGCAGCAAGGAGAGGCAGGGGCAGAGTTCAGAGAAAGCTGGAGAAAGAGCCCACCCCCAAATCCCTCATGTTCCTGAGCAAGAACGCTCTGTCCCTGTGTGTTGTGAGCAGGGTGGAGGAACCCATGCTCTGTAGGTCTCTCCCGCCTGGTCTTTCCAGGGCAGCATTTAGCTCCGTGGGAAGAGGGAGGGCCTGGGCTGAGATGGAATTCTCAGGCATTTCCTGTGGCCCAAGTGACCCTCAACTCTTCCGCAGCCAGAAGCCCACCCTGCCAAGTATGTACCCTCCCACTCTCTCCTGACCCTAAACCCCTTCCCTTTCCCTGCCTCCCACCCCATAGCCGCCTTGTCTAGGCTAGCCTGTCTCAGAAGCTTGGCAGCCTGGGGAGGGGTAGGCAGAGGCACAAAGGAACGGGTGTTCTTCTCCCCAGCACTACCCCTCCTCTGGGCTCCAGGAGCTAAGGGTTTCCTTGTCTCATCTCTGGGGCAAGGCACCAAGCCCAGCCCTGCCTGGCCCCACTCCGGACATTCTTGGGAGTGCGTTTCCCTGGAAACTGGGTGGCTCGGGGGTGCAAGTGCTATCTCTGTAACTGTGTAACTGGAGTGTGTTTATGTATCTCCGGATGTGTTTGTGACTCTGGACTTGTGTATCTCTGTGTTTGTGTCCTTCCCTGTGTTTATGGATCAGAGTGTTCAAGTGGGGAGCAGGGTGAACTCAGGGCTGGTGGTACCAGACCGTCCACGGGTGTGCTCCGTGAAGATAGGAGAACCCACTGACCACTGGCCTATCTGTGGGCATATGCGCAAGAGAACCATTTTCCCTGCCTTGTTCCCTGATCCAGCCTTGGTGGGGGAGGGGACCCCTCTTTGAAAAACCAGAGGACTACCCTAGAAATAACAAGGAGCCCTCTCTGGCTGTGCCGGTCATTGGCTGCATCATTCTGGGCACTGTGCCCAGCCATAGGCAACTTGGAGAGGCACACGTCATAACGAGCAGGGTGGCAGTGACAGGCTCTTCAAGCAGGAATATGTCTGGGCCAGGGGACGGGTGGGAGGGAAGCAGGCAGAAAATAGATGCCAACCCCAACTTGAGTGAAAGCTATGGCCACGGGGCCCTGACGGGAGGGAACCAGGAAGATCCTGCTTCCAGCCTTGTCCCCAGGTACCTTGGGACATCCCAGGCAGCCCTCTCTCTACAGAGCAAGAGGCAGATGGAGCTGGGAAGATGACCAAGGAAATGAGGAGGAATCTTAATCTGGGTCAAGGCTGCCCCACCCTGAGACCACAGTGCCAGACCACATGAAAGATCCGGGAGGGGACCCAGTAGGGAAGGACCCAGAAAGCCACGCAGCGCGGGGCCCAGGCTGTCTAGACAGAAGGTCCCCTACTTTCTGGGAGCCATTTGCTGCCAGCCCCTGCCTCTGAGCCTCCTCCGAGTCTCCTTTGCTCCCCGGGCCCCTTGCTGGTGGGTACGGGCTTCTGGGAGCCAGGATTCCTGAGTAATACAGCTGCCTCCCTCTGGGATCCAGGACGATGAACTGCTTCCTCTTCCACCCAGCTGTCAGTCCTTCTGTGAAATGGGAGGGAAGTCTCCCACAGACTGTCCTCAGACTGTCCTCTGCGATGAGACTGATAAAGATCTCGACTAATAAAGCTCAAAGGAGGGAGAGAAAAAACAAAAGCTCCTAGCTCCCCACTTCTGTGTGCCTGCCTCCTGCCCTGTTTCTCCCTGGCAGTGTCCTCTGTGTCTGTCTGGGTCTGTCCAGCTGGTCGTCACAGTTTCCAGACCGATGAATCACATTTCCTGAGGAGGTTTTTTTTTAAGCCTCCCCCTATTTTGCATTTGACCCTATATGGTTTTCCTTTTTCCTTCAGAAGGGGAATGAATTGCCTGTGCATATGTGAGTGTGTGCATGCATGTGCGTGCATGCGTGTGTGAGTGTGTGTGTGCGTAGTATGGCAGTGTGGGTAGGTGTTCAGCGAGGGTGAAAAAATTGATTGTTTCTCTAAGGAGGTTGACTTTTTTTTTAAGTTATGGAAGGAAATGGCTTTTTAAAAATATTTCTTTATTGGGACTTCCCTCGTGGTCTGGTAGCTAAAACTCTGTGCTCCCAATGCAGGGGTCTGCTTCCCCTGGTGCAGTCAAATAAATAAATAAAAATATTTTCAAAATATTTATTTACGTGGCTACTCCTGGTCTTAGTTGCTGCATGTGGAATATAGTTCCCTGACCAGGGATTGAACCCAGGCCCCCTGCATTGGGAACGTGGTGTCTTAGCCACTGGACCACCAGGGAAGTCCCAGGAAGTGGACTTTTGATTTCAGAGTCTCTCCAAGACTGAGTGAAAGGCTATCTGTGCCTGAGTGAGTGTGGAACCAAGAGAAGGACTGGTGCCTGTGGGGTTGTGTGCTGGAGAATAAATGTGTATGAGACACACTAACTGGGGTGTCTGTGTGATTCAGAGTGTGCACAGTTGAGTGGTGTCTGGCTGAGCAGGTGTTGGTGTGTATTTGAGAGAAAATGTGTGGGGCTGTGTGAGCTCTGAGCATACAGAGGACGTCTGATAGAACACAGCGTGTCCCTTAAGGTTCTGGTGTCCAGACACCAGGTCCTGGAATGCGAGGAATTTTCTGGGACTGAGGCTGGTTGGTGGTTACTTGCCTGGCCCAGAACCTCAGCATGGTCCCAGGGGTTCCAGAGGTGGGTGGCACTCTTTCCAGGCGGTAAGGTACCTCCTTGGGGTGGGCGAGCTCTTTGCTGGAGCTCTTTGCACACTTGGTTGTGGTTGGGAAGGGGTGAGTTGGCTTCCGGAACCCAAGGAAATGGGCTGGCTTGGAAGAGGCAGTTCCTGGGTCCAGTTTGGGTCATGGGGTGAGGTGGACTGCTGAGAGTGTGAGGAGTGGGGGTAGGGCAGAAGAAGAGGTGTATAGGGTGGAGACAGGAGCTAGACTCAAGATTGTTCCCAGAGCACTGCCTCGGCCTGAACTCCCACTTGTCACAGTGGCAGACTGAGGGCCAGAGCTGGACCCAGTGACCTGGCTGGATTCCTGGGACTTTCACTCTTCTCTAATATATTGTTCTTCAGTCACTCAGTCGGGTTGGACTGTGACCCCTCGGTCTGCAGCACACCAGAATTCCCTGTCCTTCACTATCTCCTGGAGTCTGCTCAAACTCATGTCCATCCAGTCAATGATGCCATCCAACCATCTCATCCTCTGTCGCCTCCTTCTCCTCCTGCCCTCAATCTTTCCCAGCATTGGGGTCTTTTCCAGGGAGTCAGCTCTTCACATCAGGTGGCCAGAGTACTGGAGCTTCAGCATCAGTCCTGCCAATGAATATCCAGGGTTGATTTCCTTTAGGATTGACTGGCTTGAGGCTTCTCTCTAATACGTGGAGCCATGGAATGTCAGAGCTTAACCTCTGCTGTCACCAAGGCCAGCCTGCCCACGCTGACCTGGGGGCCGGCCTGGCCCCTTCCCGGTGTCTGGTGACTTCTCACCGCAGAGGGCTCTCAGTGAGACCCCCGCTTCTCCTCACTTCTGCCTCCTGGCTCCTCACCCTCTGGCCTCTGTGTCCCTCCCCTTTCCTTCTCTCTGTCCTCTCTCGTGAACGCTTCCTCCCCGCCGCACTTCTGCCCCCACCCCGGGCTGCGGGACCCCGGCGGGCTCCATGGGCGCGTGCCCCGCCGCGCCCCGCCCCGCTCCCTCCATCCCGCTCCCCTCCGCTCCTCCATCACTTCCTCTTCCCCTCCTCCTATCCTTTGTCCCTCCCTCCTGGCTCCCTTCCCCCGCCGCCGGTGGCCGGCCCGCCCCTCCCCGGGCATTGGTGGCTGCTCGCCGCCTCGCTGCCTCGCCGCTCCGAGCCGGGAGCCGGCGGCGGGAGGTCGGCCCGCCCCCTCAAAGGCCCGGGGCGGGCCGGGGACCTGCAGGGCCGGGGTTAGCGGGGGCAAGCCGTGCGGAGGTCCGAATTCGGTGGTGAGTCCTCAGCCCCCCAGCCGCCGCAGCCCCGGCAGCCCGGCGCTGAGCAGCTCTGGCTGGGAGGGGCGTGGAGGGGGTGGGGAGGCATGCCAGGAGGGGGATCGGGTCCCCAGCCCCACTTTGGGAGCCTGAGGCTGCGAGACTCGGGTGTGTGTGTGTGAGAGAGGGAGCGAGCCCTGAACATATCCAAGTGGGGCGTCTGGGTTCGGGGCCACTCCTCAGCGGGGCAGGCTTCATCTTTCCTAACCCGCGCTCGGTGGTCCCCTCCGTGGGACCTGCCTCTCCATGGGGTAGAGGGTTCCTGGTTAGGACTAGGGGAGCCTGTCTTACGGCGAAGAGGGGTCTCTGATGGAAGGGGCCAAGGCCCTTTCTCTGGTCTTCCCCACACCCAGCCTCCTTTCGGCCAGTTCATTCTGTTTGTGTGGCCAGCAGGGCAGTTGACTGTCGCTCTGAGTGTGTGAGACTGTCTGCTGTCTCTGGGTGCGTCTGTGTGTTTCTGAGTGTGTAGGTGTGTTTGTGTGCAGTGTGCATCTCTCAGAGAAAGGACCCACCCTCTCCTTGGCCCCGTTTCTTCCCCTCCAGATGTGCAGCTCCTTTACCCACCTGCACGCAGCTGGGCCCTGAGCCCCTTTGGGGAGGGGGGACAGGAAAACAACTTTCCCTGGATGAGGAGGGGTTCTGGGGTTTCCTGCGTGGGCTGACCTTTGGCGGTGCGGGGCAGGAGTGAGCAGAGAGGAGGTTTCTTCCCAGAAACAGGCTGACCAGGCCCCCGGGGGCACGGGACAAGAGTAGGGGCAGTGCCTGGGGCCCCTGAGTGCAAATAGAAAGTTAATTTGGGCAGGAGCTGGGCTACAATCAGTCCTGCTGCCCTCTTGCCTGCTCTATTAATACAGATCCAGCTCTGCTGCCTGGCATCACCTATTTATAGCTGGGGAGGCAGCATGGCCACACCCCTCTTATAGAGGAGGGTGAGGGGCAGAGGAGGGGACAGGGGACTCACAGCTAGAGGAGCCAGAGCTGAGGGTCCCTACCTGCCTACACCCTCCTTGGGTGGGCCTGGCACTGATGGGCTGGAATCCACCCAGACTCCCCGGTCCTTCCCAGTCTGGACTGTGTGGTCAGGCTCCTGAGCTGCCCCCTTCTGCCCCCCCACCCCCCAGTCAACCTAGGGTTGAGTGGGTCTGTCTAGACCCTGCGAACTCATCATTAATTAGCTTGTTAAATGGCTGGAAGGAGGGGGATGGGAATGGCAGGGTTCTGTCTGAAACAGCTGTGGTTGTAATTAGGTGGACGGTGTGGCTGGCTAATATTTATTCTGGTTATAATTACTCTGTGATCAGCTCCTCTGATTGGTGGCTTGGCAGGGAAGGCTCCCTCCTTTCCTAACCACCCATCAGCCTTTAGAATTGTTTGTGCCCGCCCGCCTGGGAGGGCCTGTGGGTATACCAACGAAGTGGGCGGTTTTGTCTAATCTGTTATCTGCTGTGGGCTTCTTAGCCTGCTAGCCCCCCATCCATGGCAATACCTAGGATCCCTCCGACAGGCTGCTGAGCTTCTCAGTTGGGGGGCCCGCCAAGGTACCCCACATGGCCCAGGATGCCCTATGCCCCTGTGGCCTGCCTGAGTTGAACTGTCTCAGCATCCAGGAATGTAGAATTCCCTGCCAGTCTTAGCTCAGACTGGCATGAAGCTTGGGGTGCCAAGTGGCAGCAGATTGGGTAGATAGGAGCCTGGGGCCAGGGGCCAAGGATGTGGACAGATTTGGAAGGGTGGGTGGTAGAGAGCACCAGGTCTCTGGCTTCTCCCAACAGAGCATCTTAGGCAGAAGTGCTCCAGCCCCTGGTGTGGCGGGAAGAGGAATTCTGCCAGACAGGCTTAGGTGCTGTGGGCACACCTGTCACCGTGCACACTCCCAGTGCCCCCGGCTATGTTTTCTGACTCCCCTATGCCCTCCCCCTTCCATGCACTCGCACTTCCTGGGCAGGATTGGGCTTGTGTCTACTGCCTGGGAATGTGCTTGGCCGAGGCTGGGCCCATTGGCCTAGGCTTGGCTACACTGCAGGAGAGTCCACGGAGCGGGACAATGTCAGGCCACAGAATGCTTCGACAGAGGGAAAGAGGGTGGCGGTCGCTCTCGATGGTCAGAAAGGGTGGCCGGGGCATCTGACGGATCCATGGTGTGTTTCCCCATGTCCTGTCTCAGAGCTTGTTTGTGATCCTGGAAGTTGCCACCTCTCGAACTGACCCTTCCACCCAAGTGGCAGATAGATGGATCATGAGTCCAGGTTGGGTGGGGGCATGTGGGGGTCTGTGTTCTCTGGAGAACCTTCTCCATTGACAGAGCACTGACATACACTGTCTCTTAACTCTGCAAGTCAGTGGTATTGTCCTCATTTTTCTGCTGAGAGAATTAGACTCAGGGAGGTGAAGTGACTTTCCCCGAAGATCTCACAGGTGGTAATGAAGAAAGTTTAGGACTAGGACTTAGAAGCCAGTGCTCTTTCCATTCGGCCGTGTGCTGTGGAGCCGGGCTGGGGCCTCAGGCACAGGCTGAGTCAGGGGTGGACCATGTGGCTGCTGGGAGTCCAGGTGGGGATGGCTCTTCGGAGCCTGGGGTGAGCCTGCCGGCGCTGCGGGCTGAAGGCTGCCTCAGCCCTGCCCTGCCCCTCTGAGCGTGTGCTTTCTCTGCAGGCTGCATGTTGTGTCTGGGTCAGTCCACCTTCCTCCGCTTTAACCACCCAGCTGAAGCCAAGTGGATGAAGAGCATGATCCCGGCAGGGGGCCGGGCCCCTGGCCCCCCGTATAGTCCTGGCCCAGGTAGGTACCCACTTGGGGCAGGTGGCTGGTTTGGTGGCACCCCGTGGACAGTCCTCCCCCTTGCCGACTCCAGCCACACTTGTAGTGTCAGGGCGGGACGATACCCATGATCTGGGCTTGCTGCCACCTGCCATGGGCCGCTGGGGGAGAGTGCCAGGCAGTCTGGCCACGGGGAGAGATCCAAGAAGTGCTGCTTGGCTGGAACTGGGGAGAATCATGTGCCTGAGGGATGGGGGGGGTGCTCTGCCAGTCTGTGTCCAACTGCCCTGGACGGTGTCACCTCGGTATCTGGGACCCTGACCCTCTTATGTTACCACCAGGGATCCTCACCCTTGAGGGCTGCCTGAGGGTGCAGAAGGAAGCATCAGACTGAGATGTTGTGAGCTCTGGGAGCGGGGGGGGGGGCTCCCACCTGCTTGTGATCTTGTCTTTGGGCTCTGCCCCACCCCCAGGCCATGCCATGCCATGCCAACTGATGACTCAGTGGAGCAGCTGCACTTTGTGTGTGAATTATTGATCCCTAGAGGAGAGTCGGTGATTGTCCCAGGGAACCAGCACAGCCCCCACGTCAGCCCAGCTGCCTTGGGGGTGGGGTGCAGACCAGGAGGCTGCCCATAGGCCTGCCACCCCAGACTTTGCACAGGCATTCAGATGGCTGTTGGGTGACAGGGGTCATCGTGGTACTGGGACAGGTGGACACGTGTGTCAGGGACATCTAGTGGGCTGGCATCAGTGGTTTCAATGGATTGCCTGGGGATATGAGGAAAGATGGGTGCTCACTGGGATCACCAGTATCCATGGCAACTCCTCTGCCTTGGTCCCACACAGCCCCCATAATTTTGGACCAGACTCAGGCTTGCAGAGGCTTTCCCTTCTCCTCTGTGTCCTGTATACTAGGCCCTTGGGGGCTCAGAAGCCTGGGTTCCCAGTCCACTCCCTGGGTAGCTCTACCCTACCTTAGATTGTCATGCCACTCCCTCAGCTGTTTGGGGCAGTGGTTCCAGAGACTCGTGGTTGGTTGACGAGGGCTGGGGCAGGGCAAAAGTAGGCTCCTGCTGGTGTGGCTTAATGGTCTAATTGGGGGCCCTGAGCTGCATCTAGTTGCTGGCCAGCCTGGCTTCCAGGAACTGGCCTTCAGGGCCAGGCCCCTCCCTTGCCTCTGATTGGATAGAGTGCTGCCGCACACACCGTCACCCAGCCCTGGAGGCTGTGTGTGTGTGTGTGTGTTTTCCTGGGTCTCGGCTGCATGTTGACCCCCTGGAACTTCTGGCCCGCTCCCTAGCACACCCCGCTGCTCTTTGTAGAATGCACACCCCGCTGCTCTTTGTAGAATGCGTGCTTGCCCTTTCTGATGGAGAGGTCAAGGAGGTTGGGGAAACCAAGACAGGGAGGAACCTAAAAGTGCCTGGCACTGTTGTGACCTAAGTCATAAAATGTTAGAGCCAGAAGAGCCCTCTTCCTTTAGAGGAGGCAGAACCAAGGCCAGGCGATTTGGGGAAGGTGGTGCAGCAGCAGTCAGTGGCAGAGCTGGCCCCAGGATCTCCTGGCTTCTTTTCTAGGGCCTTGGCAGCCCCGCCTTGCTCGCAGGAAGTGGGGAGCGCTGGCTGTTGTGTATATGCAGCTCCCTAGGGCCCAGGAGGTGAAGATAGGGCCTGAGGCTGTTTGCATTCCCTTCACAGAATCAGAAAGCCTGGTGAACGGGAACCATACCCCGCAGCATGCAAGCCGGGGACCCTCTGCCTGTGGCAGCCACAGTTCCCTGGTGAGCTCTATTGAGAAGGACCTGCAGGAAATCATGGACTCACTGGTGCTAGAGGAGCCTGGAGCTGCTGGCAAGAAGCCTGCCGCAACATCTCCACTATCACCAATGGCCAATGGCGGGCGCTACCTGCTGTCCCCCCCAACCAGCCCGGGTGCCATGTCTGTGGGCTCCAGCTATGAGAACACTTCTCCAGCCTTCTCTCCACTCTCCTCGCCAGCCAGTAGTGGGAGCTGTGCCAGCCACTCACCCAGTGGGCAGGAACCAGCACCTTCCCTGCCCCCCCTGGTGCCCGCCCGGTCCTCCAGCTACCATCTGGGCCTGCAGCCCCCACAGTCCCGACCGAGCGGCGCTCGCCCCTCTGAGAGCCCTCGGCTGGGCAGGAAGGGGGGTCACGAGAGGCCTCCCAGCCCTGGTCTCCGAGGTCTGCTGACAGACAGCCCTGCAGCCACCGTCCTGGCCGAGGCCCGCAGAGCCACCGAGAGCCCCCGGCCAGGTGGGCAGCTGCCCGTGGTGGCGATCAGTCTGAGTGAATACCCAGCTTCCGGTGCCCGGGGCCCGCCCACCAGCATTCCTGGCAGCCCCAAGTTTCAGCCGCCAGTCCCTGCTCCCCGAAACAAGATTGGCACGCTCCAGGACCGCCCTCCTAGCCCTTTCCGGGAGCTGCCAGGCGCTGAGCGGGTGCTGACCACCAGCCCCTCACGCCAGCTGGTAGGCCGAACGTTTTCGGATGGCTCAGCCACACGCACCCTGCAGCCTCCAGAGAGCCCCCGCCTAGGCCGGCGGGGCCTGGACAGCATGAGAGAACTGCCTCCCTTGAGCCCATCTCTGTCCCGCAGGGCTCTCTCCCCCGTGTCCACCCGGACTGCCCCAGATCCCAAACTAACCAGGGAAGTGGCAGAAAGCCCCCGCCCCCGGCGCTGGGCAGCCCACGGGGCTTCACCGGAGGACTTCTCCCTGACACTGGGGGCCCGGGGCCGTAGGACACGGAGCCCCTCGCCCACACTCGGGGAGTCCCTAGCACCCCGCAAGGGCAGCTTCAGCGGCAGGCTGAGCCCGGCTTACAGCCTGGGCTCCTTGACTGGGGCTTCACCCCGCCAGAGCCCCCGCGCCCAGAGGAAGCTCTCCAGCGGGGACCTGCGGGTGCCTGTCACCCGGGAGCGGAAAAACAGCATCACGGAGATCAGTGACAATGAGGATGACCTCCTGGAGTACCACCGGCGGCAGCGCCAAGAGCGGCTTCGGGAGCAGGAGATGGAGAGGCTGGTGAGCGTATGCCAGGGAGGCTGCGGGCATCACAACAGGGGTTCTGCCAGGGTGTGGGCGGGCCAGCTGGCAAAGAGGGAGGGGTGTGTGGACAGAGCCTGGGCTTCCCAGGCTTCTCCACTTCCAGGATACACCGCAGTGACCTGGATGCCAAAGCTTTGTCCCCTGAAGAACTTCCTTTGAGGTCTCTAAGGCCTGACTTCAAACGCATGCTAACTTTGCATTTATTCTGTGACACAGTGTTTGTTTTCACGTGTAAGTTAACATTTCACATGATTTACTAGAATACAGGGAAGCTCTAGGAAAACACACCATGTTTAGGATGAAGCTTTGTACCTCTCAGTTTGAGAACGCAGGGCTTAATGACTAGAAGGTTGAAGCCCTGAGAGGGGAGTGGATTTGTTCAAGGTCACACAGCACGTCCTGGCAGAACTGGACTTGGAACCCATACCTCCTGTCTTTCTCTCCTGTCTTCTCCAGGCTTTTCTTTAAAAAAGCCTCTGGTCCCTCTTTCTTGCTTCCCTTTGTTGTGGTGGTTGTTTAGCCGCTTAGTCATGACCGACTCTTTATGACCCCATGGACTGTAGCCTGCCGGACTACCTGTCCGTGGAATTTTCCAGGCAAAAATACCGGAGTGGGCTGCCCTTTGTTTCTCTTTGGCCTCTCAATGGGTGGGAGCTGCTCACCTTAGCCTACGCAGGATCATCTGAGATGGGGGGAGAAGCAGAAAACACGGTAGGCAGCCCTGGCTGATCTGTGGCCAGTCTGTGTGACAGTAATTGTGTGTGTGTGTGTGCGCACGCACGCACACGCACGCATGGGTGTATTTGGGGGCCGGGTGTGGCTCTGGGCAGCTGTCCTGGAGATGGCATCTGAGCTGGGTGGGGGCTGGGATTCCCCAGATAGCGCAGGGAGCGTGGGGGCTCTGGCTGGTGTCTGTACCCTGGAGCACATGCACAGGGAAATAGCTTCTGCCCTCTCTCCCTTGTGAGCAGGAGAGCAGGGTCCCTGGGGGCCCCGGGACCCAAGGATTAGTTTAAGGAGAATCAGAACAGAGGAGGTTTGTCTGGAGCCCTTTTGGAAGAAAGAGGCTGGGACAGCTTTGGGTGAGGTGAGGGTGTGGGACAGTGTGTGTGTTGGGGCGGGGGTGTCGGGGAAGGATGAGGCAGGACCCCCCAGTCTCTTCCACGGCCGTATCTTCTATGTTTTTGCCTTGGCCTAGATGAGAATGCTTGACCCGCCCTGGGGTCTCATTCTGGAGGGGGGATAATGAGCCTGGCGCAGGCAGAGTGGTGGGCCCAGCCTCCCTCAGCTCCACTCAGCCTTCCCGCCACTGCCCCACCCCACCCCCAGGTGCCTCACCAGCCCTGACCTGCCCCACCTGCCACTTTAAATCTCAGAGGCTGCCTGCCCTGCTCCTCCCACCTCAACCGGGCCGCTTATCTGTGTCCTGGGGCAGGGGCGGGGGCACTGGCCCAGCCTCCTGGGTGCTGAGACTCTGTTCCTGGTTTTCATGCCATGGAACTGGGCAAGCAGCAGGAGGGAAGCTGGGTAAGTGTCTGGGGGAGGTCCTGACCAAACCGTGGTGAGAGACACCAGAGGTGGTGGGACGCCAGGGAGTCAAGGGAGCCTGGGGGAGGCTCCAAGTCTGGGGTGTAATGAGTGGAAGACGGGGCATGCCTGTACTGTCCCGTCTTCACCTCCAAGGCCCCTGGGAGGTGTCTGGGTGGGCTTTGTACAGGGACGGGGCAGATGGAGTGGCTGGGCCAGGGACCCAGGCAGCAGCCCCCCATGCTGGCAGGGGGCCGAGAGCTGCCAGGAGGTGGCAGGGAGCTGAGACAGGAGTAGGGCCGCGGCAGGGTGTGCGTGCCCTGAGCACCTTGCTGTGTGAACCCGCGTCAGGCCCCTGTGGGCCCCCGCATCTGTGTCCCAGCCGCGTCTGTGTGGGCGCCCACCTGTCTGTGTGCTAGACTGTGCTTATCCGTGTGAGTGTGTGCCAGTGTGCGTCCGTGCGTGTCAGGGCGGGTGTCTTTGTGTGTGCCTGCCTGTTATTGCAGGCCGGGGCTCGTGCTGTGTCCTTGTGTGTGTCAGTGCTGCTATGTTGGGGTCTCTGTGGGTCCTGGTATCTTTGGATCAACGTGGATCCGTGTCCGCATGAACACCTGAAGTGTTTATCTGTATTCTCACCATGGTCTTAAGTGAGAACGTGCTCACCAGCGTGCGCTCCTGAGTGTGTCCCTGTGTGTCCACCAGGAAACCCACCTTGGGGCAGAATGAGAAGGGAGACAGGAAGGCAGGAGGCGCTGGTCACCTGGGCAGGGGGCGCACAGCCTGGTTCCCCCCGCCTGCCCTGGGGCGCCCGCCCTCCTTCCATCAGCCTCCCCAGACCTTGGGCCCAGGGCTCTCCTGACTTGATTCTGCATCCGAGCTCCTGACAAGATGCCGAGCCTGGTTCTGGGCAGCCTCCTGGCCCCAGGACCGTCCGCTCATGCCCTGCTCTGTCCGCCCTCCCAGGAACGCCAGCGCCTGGAGACCATCCTGAACCTGTGCGCCGAGTACAGCCGGGCTGACGGGGGACCTGAGGCCGGGGAGCTGCCTAGCATAGGGGAGGCGGCCGCAGCCCTGGCCCTGGCCGGCCGGAGGCCCTCACGAGGCCTCGCGGCGGGCACTGGGGCCCCGGGGCGCGGCAGCGAGGAGCCTGGAGGCGCCGCCCAGCGCCTGTGGGAGAGTGTGGAGCGCTCAGACGAGGAGAATCTCAAGGAGGAGTGCAGCAGCACTGAGAGCACCCAGCAGGAGGTGGGACCCAGTGGGGGCTGGAGCGCGGGGTCCGTGGCTGGGGGCTGGGGTCCGAGGAGGCAGGCACGCAGTGGGTACCAAGACCCTGCGAGCAGGCAGTAGCGGAAGTCGGGGACACTCAGGGCTGAGAGGTGTAGAAATGAGGAGGCAAGGAAGAGGGGCAGGTGCTGATGAGTCTCCCAAGCCATAAATATGCTTTATGACCTACCTTTCCTCGGGGCCCCACCCAGGCCTGGCTCTCAGCGTTGAGTCCTTATTCCCTGCAGCCGAGCCATGTTGCTCTTCTTGTAGGGAGGGGAATTTCCTCCTCTCAGTCCAGCTGCTCCTTCTGAGTGTCCTGAGACACAGCGATCCATTTTCTTAGTCTCGTCCTGGGAGGCTCTAGGCTCCCCCAAGCTGACGGCCCCCCTCCCCTCCAGCACGAGGATGCCCCCGGCACCAAGCTCCAGGGAGAGGTGCTGGCCCTGGAAGAGGAGCGGGCTCAGGTGCTGGGGCGAGTAGAGCAGCTCAAAGTCCGGGTGAAGGAGCTGGAGCAGCAGCTGCAGGAGTCGGCCCGAGAGGTGAGAGCAAGGGCCCTGGGTGGGACTCTTCCCAGGCTCAGTGATAACCCCAAGCGTGGCCTGAGCTGCCCTGAGTGGCCTTGACATGGACCCTGCTGTGATCTGCAGGCTGAAATGGAGCGGGCGCTTCTGCAGGGGGAGAGGGAGGCCGAGCGGGCGCTGCTGCAGAAAGAGCAGAAGGCGGTGGACCAGCTGCAGGAGAAGCTGGTGACCTTGGAGACGAGCATCCAGAAGGAGAGGGACAAGGTAACCCACAACCTGGCCTGGCTCCGTGCTGGGCGCCAGCAGCCTGGGAGAAGAGGAGAGGGGCCCTTTACCCCTTACCTCACTGTCCATCCCGCAGGGGCAGGGGGCCTTGTCCTCGGTGGAAAGTACCGGCGTGGAGGGTGCTGCCAGGGTCTGGGCTGGTGTCTGGGGTCTCCTCTGCCTGGGTTTCTGTTCTCCCTCTGGGTGCCTGGGTGCCTGCCATTCTGGGCCCTCCGTGCCCCTTCTTGGAAGTGTCAAAGCCCCTTCTTGGGTGGTGAGCACTGCCCAGGTGACCGGTGCTGGGGATTGATTCAGGTCCAGCCCCCGCATTGGAGGCCATCCCCTCCAAGCAGGGCTCTGGGACTCAGGACGTGAACTTTGGGAGATGTCCCGCAAGTCTCTGCTTCCCCTGAGCCTTCAGGATCTGCAGCCTCCCATCCCAGGGGGTCCCAGCTCCTGCCCCTGCCCCTTTCAGATTTCCTGCCAGCCTGCAGGGGCCGCTCCGTCCCACAGGGGCCGTGCCAGCCACTCCCAAGATGCCCAACAACGTGCCAAAAGCTCCGAAGTGGAGAGGGGCCACCTCTTTCCGGACTTGACAGTATTTTTCCAAGAATTAATTTTCCTTCTGGATTTTTTGGAGAGTGTCTTCCTCCTGCCCCTCAATTTTGAAGCTCTTAAAAATTCGTTGACCTTCCCATCCTTTTTAAATTTTTTTATTTTTTGAGCTTTGGCTCTGGCCCCCAAAACCACACTCCCAAATTCTGTGCCAAATTAACTCCACGCTTACCAACCAGGCCTGCACTAACGCCCTCTCTAATCACTGTCCTGGGCTCTCCGCATGCCCCTAACTGCCAGTGCCACCCACCCAGGCAGGGCTGAGCCATGCCTGCTTTTGCACTAACTCCATGGGCACCTGTGTGCCCTTGGCCTCTCCCGTCTAATGTTGCCTCCTTCCTTTCTTGGTGTGGGACCCCAGGGTTTTGATCAGAAAGGAATGGACAGCAGGTACAGCTGAATTTTCTCAAGGGGGCATTGGCAGGAGGGGTCCAAGAATGGGGAAGGCTGGCTTGGCTGAGGAGCCTCTCGGCCTGAAGACCTCCTCTCAGTTGGAAAAGCCAGGGTGCGGCCTCCATAGCCTGTTGGCCGTTTCCTGTGCAGAGGAGAGGCAGGCTGAGGTCCAGCCATCATCTGCCTTCCCTCCTGAGCAGAGGGGTAAGGAGGTCAGTGGTAGTGGCATGGCCGGGGAGGGTGTGGACAGAGGCTCTCTGCCACCAGTGGCTACCCTTCTGAGTTTTCCTCTGGGGCTTCCCAACTGCAGATACTCCAACCAGAGGGTGGGAAGAAGGGGTAGGCCTCTTCCCTATAGGGCATCGTAGGCTGAGTCCAAGCCTGGGGAAGTGCTTAGATCTCAGAAACTGGCCTGATCATGTCCCCCTCTCCTGGATGGGGATGGGAACCTCATGGAACAGAGGGGTGGGTAGAGGAAACAGGAGGACTCTGGGGTGATGCTCAGCATTTTAGCAGGAATCTGCCTAGCCTCATTTCTCATTGCCCTGGCATTGCCTGAGGTGTGGACTTTGCCTTCTCTCTGGGCCCAGTTATTTGAGGTGGTGGTGGTGATGGTGATGGAGATGGTGGTGGCCATGGTGGCAGCAATGGAGAAGTTTCCCTTAGCTGCCCGCCCCAGGCCATGGCCCCACTCTGGCTTTGGAATCCGTAATCACAGTCTCTCCTCTGCCTGTCCTTCGGAGGGGGTGACTCACCAGCCCCTCCCCTCATCCCCCTTCCCGCCCTCAGAGGTGTCATCTCACCCCAGACAGAGCCATCCACCTCCTCTCTGTACCCACTCCTGGGGCTCCTATTACCATGGCGACGGCCGAACTAATTGCAACCCTCATCCTGCTGAAGTTCAGGCTGCAGAGCCAGCACCCCACCCCCACCCTGGGCAGGAGTGGGGGAGGCTAAGGGGGTTGGGTTGGGGTCCCCTCCGCTGCACTGCTGCACTGCCGTAGCTTCAACATCCTCGGCTTGCAATTCACACCCAACCCCTGGATTTAACCCTCACCAATTCTCTTTTTTTCCAGGGCTAAATTTTGGTCTCTGGGCAAGTGGGAGAAGGGGAGGGGCAGGAGCTGGAGGCTCCGGGTTTGTGATGTGGAACCAGCTTTGGCTTTGAGCGGTTTGGAGAGAAAACAGAGGGCCTCTTCGTAGGACCCCCCCATCCCCCAAACCTCTCTAGTTCAGGGGACTCCAAGAGACCAACATTTCTGCCTGGCCCACACCCTTGCTTCGGACACCGTCGCCTGCACCTGAGTCCGGTCTCGCACCCCGGCTCCTTGCCTTTCCCAGTCTGCACCTCCTCCTCTTGACTGTCTCCTCTTTCGATCCTGCTGCTTTTCTCCCCCGCCTTCTCTGCTCCCGCCCGCCCCGCGCCCCGCCCCGCGCCGCCGCGGCCCCGGGCCGGAGTTGAGGAGTGTGTGTTCTGTTTCTCCCCTGTGCCCGCCCCCTCCGCCTCCGGCGACCAGGAGAGGGCGGAGCTGGCCGCGGGACGGAGGCACCTGGAGGCCCGCCAGGCGCTCTACGCCGAGCTCCAGACGCAGCTCGATAACTGCCCCGAGTCAGTGCGGGAACAGTTACAGGAGCAGCTGAGAAGGGTCAGTTTCACCAGCCCCCCTCCCCGCCCCCGAGGGCCGCCCGCCCGGAAGAGAGGAGCGGTGGGCCGGGAGCGCCCGGGCCCTGCAGTACCTGCCGGACGCCAGGGTCGGTGCTGTGGCTTGGAGGGGACAGGGAAGGATGGGGGTGGTTGGGGATGGAGGTTCTCCTTTCTGCTGCTGCAGGCCGCGCTGCCCGGGAAAGCGGCAGGGCCGAGCGGAGGAAAGAGGGCAGGGTGGGGGCAGGGCCCCGCCTCCGTTTCCCCGGGTCCAGCCCCCAGAGCTCTCCCCTCTGTGGCCTGGCCTTCCAGGCACAGAGTGGGATCGTGAGCACTACCCGACCCCCTTTGTCACTGTCATTCAAGGAGGCCGAGGCCCTGGAGACGGAGACGAAGCTCTTCGAGGACTTGGAGTTCCAGCAGCTGGAGCGGGAGAGCCGCGTGGAGGAGGAGCGAGAGCTGGCGGGCCAGGGACTGCTCCGGAGCAAGGCCGAACTGCTCCGCAGCATCGCCAAGAGGAAGGTGCGCCCGCCCCATCCCGGGCAGTGCCGGCTTGACCTCACCTGGCTGAGCCTCGGTCTCATCATCTGTAAAACAGGAACAATAACACCCTGTTGTTATCATTAAAGGAGATGATGTATGTGGAAACAGCATAGGATGTGGTGATCATAGTAAGCACTCAGGGAACAACAATAGCCATTGTTTAGAAACTCAGACACGCGCCCCCTCCCCCCCCCCCCAACTTCCCCGCCCCCCTCCAGTGGAAGGTGGATGGGGCTCACATTCGGAGCTGGGCACTGGCTGGGCCGGGAAATGAGAGATGGAGATGGAGGACAAGGAGGAGGGAGCTGAGGAGGAGGCTTGCCCCTTGTGGAGGTCTCTGTCCGATGCTGAAGTGCTGGGACACAGACCTGAGATCTGGATATTAGAGCCAGCCTGGGGTCCTAGAAAGGCATCACTTGGGTTCCAGTCACAGCTCAGCCCTGGTTCAGCTGAACTGTGAAACAAGGGGACTGGGTATTGCATCTGTCTTGGTCAAGTCTGGTGCTTTAGATGCTCTAAAATCGACTCCTGATCTCAGCCAGACCCGGACAGGGTGATGGGTGAGGATGTGTTAAGTAAGAGTTAGGAAGATGTGGGTGAGGAGACGGGGTTGGATGGCCCAGGTGTGTTTGTGGATACACATGTGTGCATGTGCACTTTGCCAGGCTGGAGGGAGTAGGTGGGAGGTGAATGCAGTGAGATTGGGGAAGGGTGTCAAAAAGTGGGGCTTGATGGCTAGTCTGAGTTTGGTGGTAAGTGGGGGAGTCACTGAACTTCCCCCTGAGTCCAGATCCCTTGCTTCTCTCCCTGAGCTGCTCTGCTTTACAAATGCATTTACCTATCAGTGAAATGAGCATAAGGGCACCTGCCTCATAAGATAGTTAAGTAACACATGCAAAGCAAAGCATTTACCAGTGTTCTTCAGTCCTGATAGGTTCTTAGTAAATGACAGATCTTGCCTGATTACCACTTGGTCTGCTTCAGTCTGTTTGGACTGACCTCAGATTTAGTACAGCTCCCTTCTTCCCTCCCTTCTCCTATGTCTTGCTCTTAATGGTGCTAGTTTAAGGCCTCCTCTTTCAGGAAGGCCTCCTGGGATAAACACAGCTCATTTCCACTAGCCCCCATCCTTCTCTCTCACTTAGTATCTTTTCATTCCCTTTTAGCACAAGATTGTTGAGCCAGGCACTACACTAAGCCCTGTTGGGGATATGGAGACAGAAAAGACACTGACTTTGTCCTTGGATCAGACAGCTGGGGCCGGATGGTGGTGATGAGAGATACATATTCATGAGTAGCAGTAATCCAAGGCAAATGGTGATATGGAATAATTTGAGCATAGAGCAAGGAGCAAAGAAATTGAGTGATAATAAGGGGAGATGTTGGAGAGAAGATAGTGTTAGGTCTGGTCTTGGAGGAGAAGTAAGCTCCCAATGGGTGGAGAAGACAGCAGTCCTGGCAAAAGGCACCATATAAGAAAGGCCCAGGAGTGGACACCCGGACGGCCAGTGGTACAGCAGGGCCAAGCTGCGGGCATGCCAAGGGCTCAGGGTGGGAGGGAGGCTGGAAAGCAGGCCCAGGTCCAGGAGCCCTTGAGTGCTGGCTGAGGGGCTTTTGCTTTATCCTGTGAGTAGTGAGAAGTCGCTGAAAGATTTTGAGAAGACTGATCTACCCTTATTCATGGATTTAAAGAAAATTATTCACGTACTATACATTCTGGGCTTTCCTAGTGACTCAGACGTAAAGAATCTGCCTACAAGGCAGAAGACACAGGTTTGATCCCTGGGTCAGGAAGATCCCCTGGAGAAGGGAATGGCAACCCACTCCAGTATTCTTGCCTGGAGAATTCCATGGACAGAGGAGCCTGGCGGGCTACGGTCCATGGGGTCGCAGAGAGTTGGACACAACTGAGCAAGTAACACACAACTAACACACATTCCAAAAAGGCTAGAAAATTCAAACAAACGAATGAACCTCAGAGGCCGTTTTAGGAAGCTGTTTGTGAGACGGATCAGAAAGGTAAGAGAGTGGAAACGGGCTGGTGAAAAAAGTCGAGGCCGGGAAAGCAGAGGGCCTGGCTTGGCCTGGGCAGTGGGTTGGGGGCTTGGGGTTGGGTGGAGGACCATTCAGCATCTCCAGGATTCAGGACCTGTTGACTTTGGGGGTCGGGGGATAAGGGGTTTGGGAACTTCAGTTCTGGCTGGTATGCCTGGTGGCCCACGGCTCCCTTTTTGAGGCATGAGAGAAGGAGCTGACCACAGCAGCTTGCGTTTTCTGGGGATGAGAGGCCGAGCGGAAGTGCTGGTTGATTCCCTTCACCCAAGCCCAGGGCCTCTGGGCAGGAGACACAGCCAGGCCTCACCTTGGGCTGCCTCACCCATTGTTCCCATCCTCTCCAGGAGCGCCTGGTGGTCCTGGACAGTCAGGCTGGACAGATCCGGTCCCAGGCTGTGCAGGAGTCTGAACGCCTAGCCCGGGATAAGAATGCTGCCCTGCAGCTGCTGCAGAAGGTAGCCCTGTCAGACTGGGAGTGAGCGGGGAGGAGGGCCAGGGCGGGGCTGGGGGAGTGGGAGGTGAGTGCAGGGTGCTGGGTGGAGGCTGGCCAGCCATGTGGGATCCCCCTTTATTTGGGGCTCCTTGCTTCATTCCCACTCCTGATTCTGCCGCTTTGGACTTGCAGGAGAAGGAGAAACTGGCTATGCTGGAAAGAAGATACCACTCGCTTACAGGCGGCCGGCCTTTCCCGAAGACCACGTCCACCCTCAAAGAGGTAACGTGGTTGGGTCAGCCCCAGCCTCATGAGCCCAGGGGTCTCCTGGGAGGCTCTGGAGAAACATGTGGCACCTTCGCCCCAGGGCTGAGGTCTAGTGTGGGGACATTTTCCTGAACTGGAGAGATGTTCAGGAATGTCTGTGAGGTCTGGGATTGGATCCTCCATGGCTGCCAGCTGCTACTTTTCAGCTACCGCTCTGGCTCCCAGGAGCCTGCTGATCTTACCGTTTCAGGTGACTGCATATATCTGGGGGATTCAGGAGGCGTGGGTGGGGAAGATGGCAGCTCCGGATGGGGCCGGGCAGATCCAACTTGAGGGGAAGTGTACAGATCTCGGGGTCCTGATCTTGGAGCTCCCTGGGCTTCTGTCTGGAGCTGGGCTGTGGGCTTGGACGTGGGCACTGAGGCTCCTTCAGCCATTCTTCCCTGAGTCTTTGCACGCCTGGTGTGTGAGGTCCCACCTCATGCCCGGTTTTCCGCCTCATTGCACAAGCAAATTAGGCTTTAGGTGGGGTGGCTGGGCTGAGTGTGGGGGTGAAGCCCCTCACCCGTACCCTCTCTGTAGGCTGATCTGCTCATCTCCGAGTCCTCAGAGGTGGGGCTGGGGACGGCAGCTCTGGGCCCCTTCCCAGAGTCTTCTCAGGCTGGGGCCTCCTCTCTTCCCTTAACCCCACCTGCTTCCACTCAGCTCTGCCTCAAAGCACAAGAGGTAATCACAGCTCACTGCCTGTCTGCCTGCTTGATGAGCTTCTGCCCGCGACTCCTCCCACTCGCCACGCTGAAGGGCAAGTGGCAGTAATCCTTTGGCCAGAGTTTGTGGTTTGATAGGTGCCTGGGCAGCTCATGCAAAAATCAGAGCATCAATTTGTGTATCAATTTGCATATATTCAGCATGCCATTCATCAGTTGCCACAACACACTGGACCTTCCAGCTCATTTTCCTGTTCTGTGACCCCTGGGGGACAGTCTGCCTCTGGAGCTAGACCAGGGTGGGCTGCCCTGGGTGGGGCAGGCTTAGGATCCTGGGCTTTGATTCCGCATGCATTTTGGGTGCCTGCTGTGTCCCCCAGACCTGGATAAACTCAGGATTCTAAGGATATGCTCAGGGAATGCAACAGTGCCTGTCTTTCCAACCCATGATCTACCGTATGAGCATCTTTCCAAGTCCTAGCCTTTGCGCAGTGGGCCTGCTTATCTGCCTGGGCTTTTAACTGCTCCCTGCTCAGGTCTCTTTCTCAGGGCCCACCTTGCTCAGGCCCTCGTGGTGCCCCCAGAGGACCCACGGGAATGGCGTGGCTGGCGCTCAGTAGTGCATGTGTGTGCCCCACCGGGGATGCCCAAGGTGTTGGAGACAGAAGGGTTCTCTGGGAGCTGGGTCCTGATCCTTGGTGGGCTCGTGACTTCTTCACCTACCCCTCACCCAGGGCAAACCCAGGAATGGGTGATCAGGGGTCCATTCAGGGCCCATTCAGGCCCTGCGGCAGGGCCTGGATGCCAGGGCAGCCTCATAAGTGGAGGTCAAGAAGAGCCTTCCCTGGAAGTCCCAGTGGTCAGGACTCTTGCTACCGAGGCTGTGGGTTCAATCCTTGGTCAGGGAACTAATATCCCACAAGCTGTGGAGTGTGGCCAAAAAAAAAAAAAGACTTCAGATAGTTCTTTTTTTTTTTTTTTTTTGACTTCAGATAGTTCTGCCTGCCCTTTTCTGCCCTCCCCACAACCCCCCTGACAGCCCTCTGTGGCCACAGCGAGCTCCCCATCCCTGCCTTGGATTTTGTTTGGAATGGAGTGTTGGCTCTTTGGCATGAAGTGTGGGGTCGGGTGCCTGGTGGAGTCCTGTTAACCTGTTCTCTGCCCGTCCCTCCCCTCGCACCGGGTGCCCTAGGAGTATGTGAGCCTGGCAGAGGTTCTCCACCTGTGCTCCCGCTTGGACCCCCATGCTTCTGCCACTTCCCCCAGCGCACTCGCTCAGCCCCTGCCCGACAGTGAGGTACCAGCCACCAAGTGAGCCCACCTGTGCCCACGGGCCTGCTCGTGGATGCCCTGCGTTGCCCCGGGGTGTGGGGCAGGGGTTGGGCAGCAGGGTCTGTTTTCAGCAGTGACGGAGAAGGGCCGCTGGCGTAAGGGGAGTTGGGAGCAGTTCCCTCTCTTGCTTTCTCAGCTCCTGAGGGCTCGAGGAGGGAAGGCCTTCCGCTCCAGTGTGAGGGCCTCCTGCTGAGAGGACCCTGGCTTTCCCGGGCTCTGCAGGTCTCCTTGGCTCCGTGTGTGCGTCCTACCCTTGAGCAGGGCCACCTCTTGGGTTCCAGTCCCATTAACCTCTTGTATTCCCTCCCGCGTCCGGCCTTCCCCCAAGTACGTGACGCTTGAGCAGCTAAAGGTGATGTGGGGCACCTCGCCAGTGCCCACAGGCCCCGCGCCGGGCCTGCCTCCCTGGGCCCCTGCCTCCCAGGACCTGGTTCCCACCACCTGCCTTCCTCCCGCGCTGCCCTCTTCCTCCTCCTTCGCTTCTGTCACGCCTTCGCCCCAGGTTGGTGGTCTGTGTCCCCGCTACCCGTGCGGCCCACTCGCGGTGTGGCTCTGTCTGTGTGTGCTTGCCCCCCACGCAGTGGTGTCTCCGCCCTCGGCCAGCCCCAGGGGCATGCTGTGTGCCGGGCGGGCTGCGGCCGGCTGGCATCGTGGTTGGCGTGGTCCGTGTCTGTGGTCTGGGAGCTGTGCCCCGTTTCTCTTTGCCTTCAGCGCGTTTGTGGCAACTGTTTCTCACTGTGTTTTCTTCTCTTTGTGCTCTCCTTTCTCCCATCCTCCCCGTTTCCCCTGCCTTCCTGTCTCCCCATAACGGCCTGCCTTTACCCTTCCTCCGACCTGGCCCTTTCTTTGCCCTTTCCTCCTTCCTCCTCCTCCTCTCTCCGCTCCCCTCGTTTCTTGATTTCCTGACCTTTTCCTCTCCGTCCTTGCCCACCCCCGCCCCTGCCCCCTGTCCGCCTCCCCTATGCCCCCTCCAGATGGAGAAGCTGCTGCTCCCTGCTGTAGACTTAGAGCAGTGGTACCAGGAGCTGATGGCCGGGCTGGGGACGGGCCCTGCTGCCGCCTCCCCTCGCTCCTCCCCCCCGCCTCTGCCCGCCAAAGCTTCCCGCCAGCTGCAGGTAACCCCTCCCTCACTGCCCAGCCCTGCTCCTCTCGGCTCTGGGTACCTCCTGCTGACCCTTCAGCCGCACACATGGTGGGGGATTAATCCAGCCAGTGCAGCAGGGGCTTCTGGACCCCGAGCGGGAAGTGAGGGTCCCCTCGAGGATGGCCGTCCTGGCCCTCGAGTCATGGAGGGCCAGCCTCCCGAATCTGAGGGTGATGTGCTGGACGGTCCAAAGGGGGCTTGGGGAGCGGCGGTGCCTGTGCAGCACTCAACACGCTCACTCTGTCCCGGGCAGCTCTCATCCCGGAGCCTCTCGCCCAGTCCTCACACGCTCCTGAGCCTGTTGCCCCTGGCACTTGTGTGTCCTGGGAGAGTCGCCGGTCTTTGTTCTCCTGGTCTCCCCAGGGATGACTCTCGGAGGCGGGAGAGAGTGGGTCAGAGACTCTCAGGTGATGGCCCTGAGTTCATGCCCCGGACTCAGAGTCGCCATGAGGGGGTCTACTGGAGCCCCAAGCAAGCTGCTGACCATGGTGTGGGGCAGGGTATTCAGGCAGCCTTCTGCCCCAGGTTCCACTCCAGTGACCGGCCGTGGTGCCTGATCAACCCCCTGCCCCGCCCACTCAAGATTTGGTCCTAGAGTGAAGACACGGCACCTCGAAGGCCGATCTCAGCTGAAACTCCACGTTCCCTTTAGGAGTCGTTGGCACGGCCTTTCTATTTTGTGCCCAGCTGGGTTGAGGTTTTTACATGTTTTGATTCACGTAATCTCTACCACAGGCCTTTGAGGTAGATAACGAGAACTCTCATTTCACAGATCAAACACTTGGGCCCAGAGCAGATAAGTAATCTCTCCAAGGCCACACAGCTAGGAAGTGGCAGGGGTAACACGGAGAGTCAGGGTTCCTGGCTCCAGAGACTGTGTCACCAAAGACTGAGTGCCGAGAGGGAGGCTGGCAGTTATTTAGTCTAGCCCTGCCCCCTCCTTTTGCAGATAAGGAGGCTGAGGCCCAGAGTGGGGAGGTGCGTGGCCCAAGGTCACCTACGCTGTTAGTTGGCAGAGTTGGGACCAGAGGGAGCCCTGGCCTCAAGTCGGCCTCCTGTAAAACTCAGCCCGTCTGTGTGAACTCCTCACGTGGGTCGATACACGGTCCTTTCTACCATGCGGGGTTGGACCCAAGGAGGAACAGCCTGGAAAGGAGGCTTGGCAGCCGCCAGGAACGTCTGCCCACTGGGCTGGCCCCAGAGGCTCAGTGCTGTGGTCAGCGAGAGACCAAGGCCTCAGGGGCCTGGTGCTGGGCACCTTGGATCCCAGCCCGCTCGGTGCCATGGGAGTGGTGGCCGGTGGGGGAGCCGGAGGTCCCTCAGCAGATGCCACCTCCCCACTCCAGGTTTACCGCTCCAAGATGGATGGCGAGGCCACCAGCCCCCTGCCCCGCACCCGCAGTGGGCCACTCCCCTCCTCCTCTGGCTCGTCGTCTTCCTCCTCCCAGCTCAGCGTGGCTACTTTGGGCCGCAGCCCCTCACCCAAGGTCTGAGAGCAGTGGGTGGGCTGCGTGTGGTGCAGGGTGGTGGTGGTGGTGGTTGGGGGGCGGGTTTGGAGATGGCCACACTGGGGAGGGACCGCAGCCATCCACGAAGCCTTATGGGTGGGCGGGTGTCTTCTGAGCCTCGGGTCCCAGTGCCCCGTTTCCCGCCCTCCGCCACAGAGCACTCTGCTCGCCCAGAACGGCACCAGCAGCCTTCCTCGCAACCTGGCAGCCACACTGCAGGACATCGAGACCAAGCGCCAGCTGGCCCTGCAGCAGAAGGGTGAGTGGCCGCCGCACCAGCCCACTTGCTATCCCAGGGGCCCTGGACATCCGCCACGCCCTGTCACCCTAGCTTATCCATGCCCACACCCTTCCCAGGATGTGTTCCCTTTATGTGGGGAGCAAAAGGGATCTGGACTAGAGACCTGAAGAAGAGAGACTCCTGGAGGTTTATCCAAAGGCTAAGGGGCAGGAGACTCAGGGTTGCCGGGCTGTGGCGTCTTTTCTAGAGAGCCCAGCAAGTAAGGGGAGTGCTTATTGACCTGAGTAGAACTAGACGTTGCCCTGTCTGGAGGCAGGGGGTTGGACTTGACGACCTCCAGGAGTGTTTCCCTAACATGTTAGTTCGCGGGAACACCCAGGAGTGCTGGTTGCTCGTGTGCATTTTGGTTGTTTCGAAAGCCCATGTCTGTGCCTCTCTCTCCTCTCATCCCCTCTGTGTCTCTGCCCTGCCCTCTGCCCGGGGCCCCCCACTCCAGTCGAGTCGCTTCCTGCCGAGCCCCTCCCAACCGACGACCCAGCAGGTAGAGCGTTGGTCACCAAGGGCATTGCTTTGGCCGGGTGACCCCTGCCCGGGCCTCCGCATGATGGATTCTGCCCAGGCCCCCTCTGCCCGCGGGCAAGACCCCCAGGCTGAGGTGTCGGGTTGGCCTCGCGAGCTCTCTTCTGCCGCAGTGGAACTCCGCCTGTCTCCCCTCCCTCCTTTCCTGCGTGCTCCTGCTTCTGCATTGCCGCGGGGTGTGCACTGACGTGGGTGCTCGGGCTGCTGGCACCCCTTCCTCTTCCCAGCAGCAGGGTTGGGAGCATGCGCCCTGCCAACCCGTTCAGGCCTGGGTTGTGAGCTGGAGCCACCGGGCCATCATGCCGCCGGGGCGACCCCCGGGCAGGTTTGGGGCCCTGTATGGACTCAGCATGTGGTGCGGATGCCAAAGCCAGACCGCATGGCTGCGGCCACTTGTGCGGGCGATGAAGCCAGGGCAGCCGGACCCAGAGCTGCGGGGGCTTTGGGGAAGCGGGTGGGGGCGAGGGGGCTGCTCCGTGTTACCTCTCCCCGCTCGCCACCTCCCTCCGTCTGTAGTGCTGCCGGCTTCCTCCCTGGCTGGGTGGGTGCCCACCGTGACATCCCCCGTCCCCCCATGCAGGGCAGCAGGTGATCGAGGAGCAGCGGCGGCGGCTGGCGGAGCTGAAGCAGAAGGCCGCGGCTGAGGCGCAGTGCCAGTGGGATGCCCTGCACGGGGTGGCGCCCTTTCCCACCGGGCCCGCGGGCTTCCCGCCACTCATGCACCACTCCATCCTGCACCACCTGCCGGCCTCGCGGGAGCGAGGCGAGGAGGGTGAGCACGCCTACGACACGCTGAGCCTGGAGAGCTCCGACAGCATGGAGACCAGCATCTCCACGGGGGGCAACTCAGTCTGCTCCCCTGACAACATGTCCAGGTACCCGGCCCTGGCCACTGACTGGCATGGCCTCTGTCCTCCCCACGCTGGGGCCTCCACCTCCACCGGCTGCCTCCTCTCCCCCTTCCCTCCTCAGCGCTAGCGGCCTGGATATGGGGAAGATTGAGGAAATGGAGAAGATGCTGAAAGAAGCTCACGCGGAGAAGAGCCGACTGATGGAGTCGAGGGTGAGGCAGACCTGGGCCCTGGGGCTGCCCTCTGCCCGCCGGGGGCCTCCGCCCCTCCTGAGGCCCCTTCCCCACATTGTTCTCGCCGCAGTCCCTGAGGAAGAGAGTGTTTTCCAAGCCTGGGTTCCTAAAGTGGGGGATCAGGAGGCTTGGCGAGATGACAAGTTTCACAGCCCTTAGGAAAAGGGGAGGAGCACGGTAACCATTGTCCAGCTGTGAATTTCCTGCACGGGAACTTCCAGTCTTTGTGTGTTCGCTTCTGGGGACCTTTGGCCACCAAGAAAATATTGATGCCTGTCTACCTGAGTGCCAGGTCACTCCTTTTGGAGACGGTTGGGAACTGGGGCTTGAAGGATGAGGACAGAGAGAAGGCAGATATCCAAGCCAGAGCAGAGGTGTTGGCTGCGGGCACGTCACGTTCCCTGCCCACGGACCTGGGCTGGGGCACAGCCAGGCTGGGGAAACCGTGCCCAGGGAGGAGGCTGAATAAAGAATCCTGAAGACGTTCGGTCTCTATTATCCGGGGCACTCTGTGTGTCTGGAGAGGAGAGTGGGGGCCCGGGAACAGGAGACCAACTGGAAAAGAAGGCCTCTTAATCTTAAACTCCCTTGAAAGGAGGGCACATTTGCAAACATCTCTTGGCAAAAGGAGAAAAAGGAGATTCCTCCAAATTTTGAGCTAGGAAGAAATGGTAGATGGGAGTTAGTAATGTGAAGGTTGTTACCGGTGTTGAAGACATAAAACATCACCTATGTGCTTTGTATTTAATGATTTGTTTTAATGACTTAAAATCTTTTGATAATGGCTTTCATAAGTTCTTTTTTTTTTTTTTTTCTGTAAAATTTGAAGGTCAACTGTGAATGTTTGGAGTTTCCAAGGGTCTTCACTTAGTGATTAGGGCAGGATTGCTGAATCCATTTGATGTCGGAAACAGTTGTTTCGATAACCCATGTCCTAGGAATTCAGATACAGATTTTAAAAGCCCCTCCCCCTTTTCTTTAATTGAGTGCTTCCATCTTGCCAGCATCAGTGATGGACATTTGCCTACACGATTGCATTTAATTTTCCCTACAGTCCAAAGGAGTAGGCACTCTTGGCCGCATCTTACAGAGGAGGAAGCTAGGCTTAGGGAGTTTGGTGGGGTCCAGCGCTCACAGTGGTGGTAGAACCAGGGTTTGAAGGCAGGGTGGTCTCACTTTAAAGCATTTACCCTTGTCAGCACGGTCCCTGGAGAGGAGGGTGGGCTTGGATGACCATGGCCCCTCAAACCAGGCTGCCCTCTGAGGTGGGTGTCTCCTGTAGCTCTGGCCCAGCCCAAGGAGGGGTGTTGGGGGCTTGAAGTTAAGAGGGCAGCCATGGGCACTGAGCCCCAGCCTTGGGTGCAGGAACGTGAGATGGAGCTGAGGCGGCAGGCCCTGGAGGAGGAACGGAGGCGGCGGGAGCAGGTTGAAAGGAGGTTGCAGAGCGAGAGCGCCCGGAGGCAGCAGCTTGTGGAGAAGGAGGTCAAGATGCGGGAGAAGCAGTTCTCACAGGTGAGTGGATGGGGGGTTGGGTGGGGCTGTGGAGGGGTCTGGATAGCCCAGGTACCCGTGCTGGGTGGTGGAGCCTGTTCTCTCCAGGAAGTTTTGCCCAAGCAGGATTCTACCTGGGACTTGCTTGGCCCCGAAGAACGGGACCCACTAGGGTCTGTTTAGGCTGGTGTGTGTGTGTGTGTGTTTAGGCTGGTGTGTGTGTGTGTGTGTGTGTGTGTGTGTGTGTGTTTAGGCTGGTGTGTGTGTGTGTGTGTGTATGTGTGTGTGTGTGTGTGTGTGTGTGTATATGTGTGTGTGTGTGTGTGTGTGTGTGTGTGTCTGCCCCACATCCCTTCCCACATCCCCATGCCTTCCTGCTCCGAGTGCTTGGTGTCTGTCCTGGCCTCAGTCCACCAGACCTTTTGGCTCCAGGCCCCACTGCCAGCGGCTGAACCTACCCTGACTTGCGGTGTACATCTCCAAAAGAGAATTGTGCCAGCTTCTCCCTGGTCAAGAACCCCATCCTTACACAGAATCCAACCCGGGGGTGTTTCATTAGCTGGGAGCCTTGAGCAGAGAATGAAGGCAGAAGGAGAAGTTAGGCAGGAAAATCTACCTGCATTTCCAGTCCCAGATCCTGGGCCCCTGGGAGAGCCCGTGAGACTCAAACAGGCCATCCCTTCCTGTGGGGTCTCCATGGGCCTCCCCAGGGGTGGGGGATCCTACCCCGCAGTGACTGGTGATCGTAGCTCCTTGATTTCCTAATGATGCAGCGACATAAATTCTAAGGGGTAGATTGTCTGATTTGAGAATTCAGAAATAATGAGAAACTCTGGGAGTTTCACCTCGGTGCTTGGAATCGTTGTCGTATGCCTAGTTCCCCTTTCCTGTCTCTGGTCTCTCGGGGGCTCAACTTCTCTACCCCCTGCCCTGGGGCTCAGGTGGGGCTGCAGAGGCCTCCAGCTTTGGGGAAGCCAGTGGAGTCGGCTCATCATTTCCGGGCACCTCCGGAAAGTTGAACGTTTTGTTTCTTCTTTAAATAATCTATGGTATTTCCTTTTCATACCATTCTAACATTCTTCCTAGAAATGAAGAGTAGGAAAAAAATTCCTGTTGACTGAAAATTCTAGATAAGTATCAGAAATTTTGAGGTGGAATAGCCCTCAGAGATTCTCTAGTTCAAAGGCATTGTTTACACATGAGGACCAAACAAAGCCACCGCCCCACACCCCCACTCCCCGCCCCCCACCCTGGGAAGACCAGGCTTCGTTCTGGGGTTTTCTTCCAAGACCGCATTCTTTTGCTTTGTTGCATTCAGGACAGGAGGGGCAGGGACAGGACGGGGCGGCTGTGTCTGGGAAACTGAGGCACAGAGCTGTTCAGCAGTTTGCCCAGGCCTGGGTGGAGTCAGCACAGGCGCACCAGGTCCTTGCTTGGGCCAAAGCCCTGTGAAACCAGAGTGACAGAGTAGGGGTTCAGGACTGAGGCTGAGGGGCCTGGAAAAGGGAATGACAGGGGAGGGAACAGCCCCTACTCATCCCGCTCTCTGTCCCCAGGCACGACCCCTGACCCGTTACCTGCCAATCCGGAAGGAAGACTTTGACCTGAAGACCCACATCGAGTCGTCAGGCCACGGTGTGGATACCTGTCTGCACGTGGTGCTCAGCAGCAAGGTACAGGCATGTGGGGCTCTGGGAGGTTGGTGGGGACCCCACGGTCAGAGGCCCCTCCTGGGTCCTTGGAATTGTGGCCTCAGCTCCTGCCCTAATACCAGTGGTCTCTGTCCCGGGACAGGTGTGCTGGCTTGAAGAGATGCTAGGGACAGCCCCGCTGTGATATAGGCACAGGTGATGGGCTGACATTGCTGCTCAGGGAAGAAGGTTTAGGGGGCTGTGCATTTGGGTCCTGCCTCATCCCTGCCTCCCGCCAGGTCTGCCGTGGCTACTTGGTCAAGATGGGCGGCAAGATCAAGTCGTGGAAGAAGCGCTGGTTTGTCTTCGACCGGCTCAAGCGCACCCTTTCCTATTACGTGGGTGAGTTCCCCCAGACTGCCCCAGGGCTAGGGCCCCTGGGCTCTGTCACCCAGAAGCTTCCAAGTGGGGCCAGGGCCTTGAGCTGGGTCTTGTTCTCCTCTCTCTGAAAATGTACAAGGCTCACCTCATTTGCTTTGTTCAACCATTCATTTTTTTTTTCCAGCAGTATTACGAGCATCTAATAAGTCCCAGGCAGTATCTTAGGCTCTGATGATAAGCAAGGGGGCCACAACCCTCTCCCCTGGAGCCTGTTGCCAGGACACAAACAGTGAACAAAGAACGATGGGGGTGCTCTAGGGCACCCCAGATGCTGTGGGTGCATGGAGTCCTGTGGATCCCTCTTGGGCAAGTTCCCACAGAGACTCTGAGATAAGCAGCTGAGCAGTGCCCGGGGGGCAGCACCCCCCAGCCGTCCTGCTCTCTCAGCACTCTGCACCCAGCCTCCAGCTTGGTTTCCCAGCCCTGGAGTTCCCTCTGGACAGTTCCCACTTGGAGGCTAGAATATCATATCATAGCCCCGTCAGGACAGGCTGTGCTGTGCTGCAGAAACAACCCCATCCTAAGATCTCAGGAGCTCAGAACCAAAGTTCTTCTTACTCCTGATCTGTGTCCATGTTCGTCATGGGTTGGTGGGGGTCTGCCCCGTGTCGATTCTTTCTCTGCTTCAGAGCATGCCTTTCTGGAATGCTGCTGGCTGCAGTGGCAGAAGGTAAAGAGAAGTGTGATTGGGTTTGCACTGGGTTAAATTCCCCAGCTGGAGTCTGTCCCCAAGTCACTAGCGGGCCTGTTCAGCCAGTCACCTGGCCGCACCCAACCACAAAGCCAGGAGACCCGTCCTGCTCAGCGCCGGGGGGGGGGGGGGGGGTGGGGGGGGGGTGGGGAAGGGCCGGAAGTGTGTGGTGCTGGAGTCATGCAGCCTGGAGCACCCGGCTTTCCCCCTGAACTGGTCCCCAGACAAATGCCGTCTCTTCCAGGAAGCCCTCCCCGCCCACCTGGGCCCTGGGTGTGGGGAGGCATACGGGTGTCCCCATGTTTCCACCTAGGCTGGAAACGGACTTTGTCAGGCCTGGGAGGACAACTCCATCTTAGGCATGTTGAGGTTGAAGTGCCCCTGGGGCATCTAAGGTTATATGAGAAGGGTCAGGGTTAGAGGCAGAGTAAAAGTCGAAGCTGTTGCAATAGTAATGATGATGATGGTAGCAGATCATACTTATTGCACATGTGTTTACACCAGATGCTGTGCTCAGCCCTCCATGTGTATCATCTCATTTAGTCGTCATCATAATCTTGTGAAGGAAGCACTGGTTTTACACCTGTTTTGCAGATGAGGAAAATTAAGCACAGAGAGGTTAAGCAACTTGCCTAAGGTCTCTCAGCAGCTGAGAGGCAGAGGTTAAGACTGAGCTTGGACAGTTAGACTTCAGAGAAGAGGGAGAAACAGAGCCGCACCTCAGGGCAGGGCCACCCTTGTGAGGGAGAAGGAAAAGGAGGCTGCGGTAAAGCAGGGTGCAGGAGGCGGGAAGTCACAGGCCAGGTGCTGAGCTGGCGCTTGGCATGTGTGACCTTCCTTCATGTCTATGAAACCAACGGGGGAGGGGAGGGCAGGGCGGAAATGGAGAAGGCAGAGGAGTGGATGTGTGCCTGCCAGCAGGGGGTGTCATGGAATAAAAAAGTATAATTTACAGAAGAAACTGAGACATTACGGTGATGATGGACGCTGCAGAAAGGCCAAGGGTAATGCGCACCCAAAGGCCATTTGATTCAACGATTGGATCTTGATGAGAGAATGGTTTCCACTGCATGCTGGGGCACGAGCCAGATTGCACACAACCCATTGAGGATAGGTGGGCGGTGAGGAAGCGGAGGCAGGAATGTGTTACTATTTCCAGTGAAGGAAGAGCCAGGAGAGAACAGAATGCTGCCGTTCTCCCTGGCCTTCCTGGATCCTGCTCCCTCCTCCTCCGTGAAACCCACATTAGAACGCACCTCTGTGAAGCCCCACCTCACTGGGAGTGGTTCCTGCCCTCCTCTGGGTAACTCCTGCGTTACACAGGGTCCCTCTGCCATGTGACACCAGCCCTGGGCATAATGATGTCATGACAGATCCACATGTGTCGTGCCAGACACCGTGCTGAACCCTTGGAGTGTGTCCTCTCGCTTAACGCCCGTGGCCACCGGTGACCTGTAGGTGTTCCCTTGGAGTCCTGATCACACCCAAGTCACACAGCGAAGTGGGTGTGTGTCTGTGCTTTCTTCCCCCCTAAATCGTGGGCTCTGACTTCCTTGGATCCCAGTTCCTTGAACTCATTTATTCTATATCGATTGAAGACCTGCTAGATGCATAGCAGTCCATATTGGAGGAGCTTGACCTCTGAACAGATAAAGGAGAGTTCATTAATGTTTTATTGTTGTTGTTCAGTCGCTAAGTCGTGTCTGACTCTTTGTGACTCCATGGACTGCAGCATGCAAGGCTTCCCTGTCTTTCACTATGTCCCGGAGTTTGCTCAAATCATGTCCATTGAGTCGGTGATGTTATCTAAACCTTCTCATCCTCTCCCTCTCTCTTCTCCTATTGCCTTCAATCTTTCCCAGCATCAGGGTCTTTTCCAGTGAGTCAGCTCTTTACATCAGGTGGCCAAAGAATTGGGAGTTTTAGCTTCAGCATCAGTCCTTCCAATGAGCATTCAGGGTTGATTTCCTTTAGGACTGACTGGTTTGATCTCCTTGCTGTCCAAGGGACTCTCAAGAGTCTTCTCCAACACCAAATTCAAAAGCATCAGTTCTTCAGCCCTCAGCCTTCTTTATGGTCCAACTCTCACATCTGTACATGACTCCTGGACTAGACAGACCTTTGTTGGCAAAGTGATGTCTCTGCTTTTTAATATGCTGTCTAGGTTTGCCATAACTTTTCTTCCAAGGAGCAAGCATCTTTTAATTTCCTGGCTGCAGTCACCATCTGCAGTGATTTTGGAGCCCAAGAAAATAAAATCTGTCACTGTTTCCACTTTCTCTCTGTCTGTCTGCCATGAAGTCATGGGACCGGATGCCATAATCTTAGTTTTTTGAATGTTGAGGGATTTTAAAATTTTATTAATTTATTTAATTTTGTGCTGGGTCTTCGACGCTGCACGGGCTTGCCTTTGACTGCAGCGAGCAGGGGCTCCTAGAAGTTGCACGGACTTACTGTGGTGACTTCTCTTGTGCAGCATGGGCTCTGGAGCTCCCAGCTTCAGGAGTGGTGGCTCGCAGGCGCTAGAGCACAGGCTGTAGCTATTTGTGGTCCAAGGGTTTAGTTGCTCTGCGGCATGTGAAATCTTCCCAGACCAGGGGTCGAACCCGAGTTTCCAGCACTGGCAGGCGGATTCTTTACCGCTGAGCCACCAGGGAAGCCCTGAATGTTGAGTTTTAAGCCAGCTTTTTCACTGTCTTCTTTCGCCTTCAGCAAGAGGCTCTTTAGTTCCTCTTCACTTTCTGCCGTTAGGGTGGTATCATCCACATATCTGAGGTTGTTGATATTTCTCCCGGCAGTCCTGATTCCAGCATGTGATTCAACCAGCCTGGCATTACGCTGCATATAAGTTAAATAAGCAGTGTAACAATATATAGCCTTGTCTGGTTCCATCACTTCTTGATCTGTATACAGGTTTCTCAGGAGACAGGTAAGGTGGTCTGCTATTCCCTTTTCCTTAAGAATTTCCCACAGTTCGTTGGGATCCACACAGTCAAAGGCTTTAGTGTAGTCAAAGAAGCAGAAGTTTTTCTGGAATTCCCTAGCTTTCTCTACGATCCAGAGAATATTGGCAATTTGATCTCTGGTTCCTCTGCCTTTTCTAAACCCAGCTTTTACATCTGAAAGTTCTCGGTTCACATACTGCTGAAGCCTAGCTTGAAGGATTTTGAGCATTACTGTACTGGCATGTGAAATGGGTACAGTTGTGCAGTAGTTTGAACATTCTTTGGCATTGCCCTTCCTTGGGATTGGAATGAAGACCTTGTCCAATCCTGTGGTCACTGCTGAGTTTTCTAAATTTGCTGGCATATTGAGTGCAGCACTTTAACAGCATCCTCTTTGAGAATTTTAAATAGCTCAACTGGAATTCCATCACCTCCACTAGCTTTGTTGGTAGTAATGCTTCCTAAGGCCCACTTGACTTCACGTTCCAGGGTGTCTGCTCTAGGTGAGTGACCACACCATTGTGGTTATCCAGGTCATTAAGATATTCAGTTCAGTTCAGTTCAGTCACTCAGCTGTGTCCGACTCTGCAACCCCATGAACCGCAGCATGCCAGGCCTCCCTGTCCATCACCAACTCACAGAGTTCACCCAAACTCATGTCCATTGAGTCGATGATGCCATCCAAACATCTCATCCTCTGTCGTCCCCTTCTCCTCCTGCCCTCAATCTTTCCCAGCATCAGGGTCTTTTCAAATGAGTGAGCTCTTCGCATCAGGTGGCCAAAGTATTGGAATTTCAGCTTCAACATCAGTCCCACCAATGAACACCCAGGACTGATCTCCTTTAGGATCGACTGGTTGGATCTCCTTGCGGTCCAAGGGACTCTCAAGAGTCTTCTCCAACACCACAGTTCAAAAGCATCAATTCTTTGGTGCTCAGCTTTCTTTATAGTCCAACTCTCACATCCGTACATGACCACTGGAAAAACCGTAGCCTTGACTAGATGGACCTTTGCTGGCAAAGTAATGTCTCTGCTTTTGAATATGCTGTCTAGGTTGGCCATAACTTTCCTTCCAAGGAGTAAGCGTCTTTTAATTTCATGACTGCAGTCACTGTCTGCAGTGATTTTGGAGCCCCCCAAAATAAAGTCTGACACTGTTTCCACTGTTTCCCCATCTATTTCCCATGAAGTGATGGGACCAGATGCCATGATCTTTGTTTTCTGAATGTTGGGCTTTAAGCCAACTTTTTCACTTTCCACCTTCACTTTCATCAAGAGGCTTTTGAGTTCCTCTTCACTTTCTGCCATAAGGGTGGTGTCATCTGCATATCTGAGGTGATTGATATTTCTCCCGGCAATCTTGATTCCAGCTTGTGCTTCTTCCAGCCCAGCGTTTCTCATGATGTACTCTGCATATAAGCTAAATAAGCAGGGTGACGATATACAGCCTTGACGTACTCCTTATCCTATTTGGAATCAGTCTGTTGTTCCATGTCCAGTTCTAACTGTTGCTTCCTGACCTGCATATAGGTTTTGCAGGAGGCAGGTCAGGTGGTCTGGTATTCCCATCTCTTTCAGAATTTTAATGTTTACTTATTTGACTGTGCCGGGTCTTGGTTGCAGCATGCAGAATTTTTTAGCTATAGCACGTGGGATCTTATTTCCCTGACCAGGGACCAGACCTGGGGCCCCTGCATGGGAAGCTCAGAGTCTTAGCCACTGGATCACCAGGGAAGGGAAGTCTCCTGAAGGCAGGTTCAGATTCAGCACCGTAAGTTCTGTACAAAGGAGCACCCGTGCTGCAGGAGCAAGGGGGAGCACAACCGGGCGCCATAGTGGTGACATTTGCAACAGGTGCTGAAGGTGACTTAGGGGTTTGCTAAGGGAATGTGTTGGAGGCCATTCCAGTGTCGGCAGAGTGGACTGATAGGGGCCCGCGAGAAGCTCAGCCTGGCCAGAGAGAACTGGGGTTGGTGCAGGGGAAGGAAGAGAGGCAAGGCTGGAGGGACGTGTTGGCACTGGCTTGTCGGGGAACTTTGCCAAAGCCAAGGAGGCAGCGGGTTCCAGTGAGGGAGCTGGCAGAGAAGCCTGTGAGCTGAGGCAGCAGGATTTGATTTGCTGTAGGAAGCTCCCCCCTTGGCACCAGGGCAGGGGGTTAAGGGGCAGGGGTGGGAGGGGGAGGGGAGGAGGCGGCAGCCCGACCCAGGACCCCTGCCTCAGGTCTGGAGTGATGGGGGCTGGGGGAGGGTGGTGCTGCCACCTGAGTTTAGTGATTCTGGCTCGCTGCCCGGAGCGGTGGTGCCTGTTCAGTGTCCAACCCCAGATGGGTGACCAGGCCTGTGCCTGCCCTTGCCAGCGCCCCATCCCTCCCACCGCAGCAGTCCTCTGCTCTGTGGGTTCGCCCACCTCCTTCCTGGTACCCTGGCCTCCAGATGCTGTATGCTGCCTTCCATGTTTTTACTGTTTGAGTTGAATAGATAAATGCATTCATGTCTTTCAAAACTCAAAACACGTAAAAAGGTTTAAACTGAGAATTACACCCCCTCTGACTACAGGTAACTGCATTTATTAATCTCTTGTGTGTCCTTCTAGAGTTTCTTTAAGGAAATATATGTTTATAATATAAACATGTATTCTTACCCCTTTTCCTGGGTCTTGAAGATCCCCTGGAGAAGGGAATGGCAACCCACTGCAATATTCTTGGGGCTTCCCTGGTGACTCAGATGGTAAAGAATCTGCCTGCAATTTGGGACACCTGGGCTCGATCCCTGGGTTGGGGAGATCCCCTGGAGAAAGGAATGGCAACCCACTCCAGTATTCTTGCCTGAGAATCCCATGGACAGGGGAACCTGGTGGGCTACAGTCCATGGGGTTGCAAAGAGTTGGACGTGACTGAATGACTAACATTTTTCTTACACAAAAGGTAGCACCCAACACACTCCTTGTTTTCCTGCTACGTTATCTTAGAGGTCTTTCTATCTCAAATATATCAATGTCTAGAAGTTGATATCCAGATGTATTTTATAGATTTTTAAAAAGTATTTTTTCTAATTTATCTAAAAACTTTATTTTTGGTCCATGGATTATTTGAAGTGTGTTGTTTGTTTTTAAAATATTTATTTGGCTTCACTGGGTCTTAATTGCGGCATGGGGGATCTTGTTCCCCACCAGGGATCGAACTTGGGCTCCCTGCATTGAAGCACAGAATCTTCACACTGGACCACCCAGAAAGTCTTTGTAGATTTATTTCGGAATGTGTATATCAGATATTCATTATTCTGTTAAATAGCTAGGTGTATTTCATCACACGGCACACTCTACTTAGCCGCCTCCACTTGATGGATACTCGGGTTGTTTCTGATCTTTTGTGACTATAATTACTGCCATGGTGAATCTTGTAAATGTTTTCTTTTGTACATGTGTGGGGCTTCCCTAGTAGCTCAGTTGGTAAAGAATCCGCCTGCAATGCCGGAGACCCCGGTTCAATTACTGAGTCGGGAAGATCCCCTGGAGAAGGGATAGGCTACCCACTCCAGTATTCTGGCCTGGAGAATTCCATGGACTGTATAGTCCATGGGGTCGCAAAGAGTTGGACACGACTGACTTTCACAGAGAGAGAGAGGTACATGTGTAAGATAAATTTTCCAAGTGCTGAAATTGGCTCAGAGGGCAAACACCTTTCTAATTTTGGTCGAAGAAGCCAAGTGATTCCGAGAGGCTCACCAGTTTATACCCCCGTCAGGTTTATTATACTGCCCGTCTCCCCACAGAAGTGTCAAAAGTGTGCTGTGTTTTGCGTTTATTTTTGCTGCTCTGATAGGTGAGCAGTGGTATCTCAGTGGAGTTCTGATTTGCCGCCTCTGTCATTCTGGGCAAGGCTGAACACTGATACAGAATCTGGGCTCTGTTTCGGAGTCCCGGGAGTCACCCCACTTCCCGGGTGAGGTGTTCCATGTCCGCGGAGCTTGACCTAAAGCACCACAGGCCTCCTGAGCCCAGCCCGTCTTCCTTTGCAGACAAGCATGAGACGAAGCTGAAGGGGGTCATCTACTTCCAGGCCATCGAGGAGGTGTACTATGACCACCTGCGCAGTGCCGCCAAGGTGAGGGCCCTGGGGAAAGGGTGGGCCAGTGGGGCTCTGGGGGTAGCGGCCTCCAGCCTGCCCACTTCAGAGGCTCGGACCCCTTCCTCGTTCTCTTGTAAACTTTCTCTTCCTCTCTCCCTCTCCCAGAAGAGGTTTCTGAGCTTCACTATGGTGACTGAGGTACCCCTCCCCACACACCTCTAACCAGAACTACCGCGTACTAACGCCTCCTGGCCCCCCCGGCCCCTGACCCTTCCTTGACTCTCCCCTAAGTCCCTCCCCTCCCTGCGGGCCGCAGTGTGGAGTGCAGTGGGTGCAGAGAGCAGGGAGCCCCTGTGAGCTCGAGGGGGCTTGCTGGCCTCCCAGCCCTGAGATGCCAGCAGGCTGTCTCCCTCCATGGGGGCGGGCCGTGCAGCGGGGAGGCTGCAGGGGGAGTGGGGGCACTCAGAGATGAGGTCTGGGTGAGAGGACTTTATGGGCAGGGCTGCGGGGAGGCTGGGGCTGTTTGCCTCAGTCCCGCCAGGCCCGCAACGCCTGCTCCAGTCCTCGTCTCTGCTCCACTGGGGCCCTGGGCCCAGCACCCCGCTCGCAGCTCTTTCCATCTGTTCCTTTTTTACTGGGAGGAGACTCTGGTCATCCCTTTGCATCTGATTCTTTTGGTATTCTCTTTGTGCCTGAGGGCGCCAAGGAACGGTGTCCTAGCCTGGCAGGGTATGGCCATGCTGAGGTCCGCGGACTGCCCCAGATGTGAGGAGGGGACATCCCAGCCTGGGATGGTGGGGACTGGGCTCCAGGCCTATGGAAGACTCAGGGCATCCTGGAGGCAGAGAAGGGTGGACGGCGAGGCGGGTGTGAGATGCTTCAGGCTGGGCCCTGGCTCAGATCTTGCTCTCTCCCTCCACAGAGCCCGAACCCGGCCCTCACCTTCTGCGTGAAGACCCACGACCGGCTGTACTACATGGTGGCCCCCTCTGCAGAGGCCATGCGCATCTGGATGGACGTCATTGTCACGGGGGCAGAGGGCTACACTCAGTTTATGAACTGACTGAATGGGGCCCCCTGGACCCAGGAGCCATGCCCAGCCGCCTGCTGCCCCGCCTGCCTCCGGACAGGGAGTTGCACCCTGGGCTCCCAGAGGCCCTGGAGGGTGGAGCACGACTGGGGCTTTTGTACAAGAAGAGACTCTGTAATGTTCTGGAAGGAGCTCGTCCTGTGGGTTTCTGAGCTCTGGCCCCCCCTGAAAAACCAGCCAGGAGATAAAAGTTGAGGAGGGGGCTTTGCTGCCTCCTGGGAGCCCGGAACTTGCAATAGCCTGTTAGGGTCCTGCCCCGGGACCCACCCAGGCTGAGGCGCTGTCAGAGGGGGCCCCTCCTGGCACCTGTGCTCCCTGCCTGTGTTCTCTTTTCTAAAGGACACATTATGGTACCAGAATCTGCCAAAGATCCCCTCTTGCCTCAGCCTCCGTTGCAGGGGCCTTGAGGGCTGAGTAGCACCACATCCAGAGTGGGGTAACAGCTCAGGCGGTGTAATTCTCAAACCCTGCTCTATCCCATTCTTGTGCCGCATTTGTATTTTTTATGATTTTTGCTCAAGGACCAGAGACTGAGTGTCATCCTTGAGGTCCCAGCCCTAGCCCCTTTTTGCAGACCCATCACCACAGTCACCATAGTGACTGCTTCATCGCCATGGTTACATACTAATTGCCATGGCTGTGGCTCAGCCCACTGCTTCAGCTGTGGGCCCATCTGAGGGTACGTGCCATCATCTCTCCAGCCCAGGCCCTTGGGCATCTCCTGCTGGGGATGGGGGAAGGGACTAAACACCTTCACCCTCCCCCCTGCCTGTGTCTTCAGGCCCTGATACACAGCCTGCTGGCTCCCCCATCCAGCCCTCCCCCTTCCACTCGTGCCTTGCTTAGAGCCAGAAGGGACGAAGCCGGGAACTGGAGGCCAGAGGAGGAGCCAACAGATGGGAGAAGGAGCTAGAACGGCCGTCCTCGGGGTTCTGGTATATGGCTGAGTTTCTGATGGACAGAGGGCTGTACAGATGCTCCCTGGAGGAAGTCTTGAGCAGGAGGGGGAGCCCGAGGGTCTGGTTGCCCTCCCCTCAGAATGGGGATGAAATGAAGAGCAGAGGCCCAGGCCTCCAGGTGTCTGGGCTCAGCCCTTTGCGCCTTAACACTAAGCCCACCTCCCTGTCCCCCTTCCCAGCCCTGGCCATGGTTGCCAGGCCTGGGCTGGATGTTTTTCAGTATTTGCAAGCATCTCAGCAGAACAATAAAGCAGTTTTGGACTATGTGTTTGGGAGGCCTGGTTGTGAGCAGCGTGGGGTTGGGGTTCGTGGGAAAGGAGACTAGGTCTGATCCATGATGCAGCATTTCCAGCCTATTAAATGTTCCAGGAGGGACCCAGGGCCCAACCATGACCCCCAGGTCCTTGCCCTGCCCCCACTCCGTTATGACCAAGGACTGGGCTGGGGGAGGGGACAAGGAGGGGGCGGGGTGAGCTTTCCAGGGATAAAGGATCCAGGCGCAGGAGAAGGTAGGGACACGTGTGGAGGTTGAATCGGCAGGAGCTGCAGCCAGGTGGGGACCTGAAGGCCCGTCACTGTGGCAGGAGGCTGAGCAGGAGGGCAGCTGCGAGGCAGTGGGGCGCCAGCAGAGCGGTCTGGGCCCCCGAGCTCAGCCGGTCCCCATAGCGGTCCAGCAGCATCAGAGCCACACCATTGGTCCAGCCAAATCCCTCCTGGAGAAAGGTAAGGTCCATGGGGCAAGACCCCTGGGCAGGCCCCCAAGTCCTCTTATGGGTTGTGGGATCCCCACCTAGAGGCCCAGGCCCCCCCAGCCCCAGGGGTACCAGGGAGCACCAGTCGGGCTCGTCCCTGGGATGCAGCCTCCACAGAAGAAACTGAGGCCCAGAGAGGGGAGGTCATGGCCAGTTATAGGGACAGTACAGCCCCGAAGCTCCCTGGAGGATGTGGCCCACTCACCTGAACTTCATACTCCCCTCCACCACCTGGCTGTCCACCGTTGCTGATGTCATACTGAGGACAAGAGGATGAGCTTTAAGGTCAAGCCCTGCCCCAGCCCCCAACCCCAGGCCTCTAGGGAAGCAAGCAATGGGAGCCCCTTACAGGGAGAAGCTGCTCTGGCCAGCGGCTGAGCCCTGCAGTGCCCAAGAATGACCACCAGGTGCCGCCACTGCCCCAGGTATACTGGGCACTGGCTTTGCAAAGCCCGACAATTCCCCATCTTACCCTGATCTGGAGGACCCCAGGGACTAGGCTTATGGCCAGCTCACCTTCTCATACATGGCTGACTTTTTGGAGTAGACATCAAAGTTGGTTCGGATCCAATTCTGGGCCAGCTGGAAAGCTACTTCCTGGGCTTTGGCTGAAGGAGACTTGGCCAGACCTAGACCCCACCCATGGCAAGACCCTAAATCTTCAGAGCCCCCATCCCAGGAGTAGTAGAGTCCCGAACCTTATTCTCCTCAATGAGGGAAAGAGGCCCAGGTGCTAAGACCTCCTTCCTGGAACCAGAAGCCAAGCTGCTCTTAATCTAGGTTGGCTTAAGGAGAGCGGAGGGTTGGTTCCCCTGACAGGTGGGGGCAGGAGTAACTGTTTGCTGAGAGGCTGAGAGAGCAGAGAAGTTAGAGAAAAGCCTCTGCATCCTTTGTTCTCACCTCCCCAATACCAGGGAGGCCGAGCCTCTATCCTCATGGGGTTGAGGTGGGGTAGGCCCCATCCCTGCCTCCCTACCTCTGATGACCAGGTCCTGCAGGGGGGCCCAGGCATTGGGGAAGTCCCATTGCTGGCCTGTCTTCTGGAGAGAGGTCGGGATTCCATACTGGTAGGTGAGGATCCGGCTGTCCTAGAAGGTTCCAGACATTATCATGACTGTGGGTGGGGGCTGGACAGGGAGCCAAGAGGCTGGGCCCTCCTAAAGCCAGGTGACCCCTCCTGGGCCTTCTCTTCTCGGCTCACAGCCGCCCCCTTGTGGCCGAAGTGGGACCTGCATGCTAAGACACTGGGTGGAGTTGGGATGTGTGGCTGCCACTTGCCAGAGGTCACAGGTCAGAGTCAGGGAGCAAGCAGGTAGTCCTGCCCTGGTGTAGCAGCCCACCTTGCTCCACGTATGCCTCACCTCAAGGTATTTCAGAGCTTTATCCACATCATCTGGGTCAGAGAAGCAGCCGGCCCAGAGAGGAGCAAAGTTGGATGGGTAAAACTCCAGATTCTTCTTCTCGTTCTCAAGGTCATAGTCAAACCAGACCCCTTTGTCCTCATCCCACAGCACGTCCTTCAGGGCAGCCATGCGCTCGGCTCGCAGATTTCTGTACTTTGCGGCTTCAGAGTCATTCCCTGGGGCAACACTTTCTTTAGGCTAAGCCACAGGGCCCCCCGCCTCCCAGGGGGTCTAGTTTGACCCCCTGTTGTCCTCCCCTGGGCTCAGAGGTCCTGAGCACCAAGGGGCCATGCTGTTGTGGAGCAGAGCCCATCGCATTTCATGCCTCTAGCACCGGGACTTCCCTGAGCACGCGGTCCCGAGCAGCTCCCAGGCCCTGCACCGGCCTGTCCTAGGTTTGTCCTCAAGGGGACACTGGCCGGCTGTGTGGATTCCCCTGGCTCAAAGGGCAGGGAGATGGGACAGAGGGGTTTGGATCTGTGGGGTAGGGTGTCCCCTCCTAGGTCCTTACAGTGAGAAAGGGAGAGACACGGCTGCTTTGGGGGTGTGGGGTGAGGCCGGGGAGCTGGAGGTCCTCCCCTCACGGTCCTCCTTGCAGCTCCCCTGCCAAGGCCGAGGCAGGGACCCAAGCGGGGCTCGCACCCTTCTTCCCTTCCCTGCGGGCATGCGCACCCAGTCTGGAGTAGAAGTTGCTCATGAGCCCCTCCGCCTGGCACAAGAAGGCATTGAGGTCAACCGGCACCAGCTTGCTGGTTCGGATGCTGCTGAGCGAACTGGGGTTCGGGCCGCCCACGAGCCAGCGTGAGGAGAAGTCCCAGCCGGACTCGGCGCTGGCCTTGAGCTCGGCCAGCAGAGTGTCCCGGTTCCCTGTGAGGAGAGGGCAGCGACAGACAGCAGGCTGGGGCCTGACGCACGGCCCAGGCCCACGCTCAGCCCCTCCCTTCCTGCTGCTCACCTTCCAGCAAGGTGGCGGCCAGCTCTGCGTCTTTGCTGTAAGACTCTGGCCTGGTGGGAGGAGAGTGGGGGGGCGTGGCACTGCGGCTCTAAACCCTCCATGCTCTTGCAGGAGGCCCAGCCACGCTGGCTCAGCCGTCCTGGGGCCCCAGACGGCCCAGGGCTATCAGCTCATCATCTGAGAGGTGGGACTCAGTCCCCCACCCTCCTGCCCAGGGAAGTCCTGACATTCAAACACGAGGGAACACACAACAAGTTGAGAGGCTGGCCGGGTGGGTCCTCACCTGGGGCCCCCGTAAGGGACTTCGTAGTGATTCAGGATGTAGCTCTTTCCCCCGGAACTCACAGAGATGCTCCTGTTCTTAGTCCAAAAGTCCAGCTCCGAGGCCAGGGTCTCAATGTGGTCCCTGGGGTGGAGCCGGGCACTCTCAGTCCAGGCGCCCCACCCCAACCCCACCCCAGGAGGTCTCAGGAAGGAGGGTGCAGGACCGCACTGGGAGGGGTGCCCACCGTAGGAAGGTGGTGTCATTGGTGTGGGCCACGTAGCGGTCCATCATGAGGGTCAGGAGCGGGGGCTGGCTCCGCTGCAGGTAGTACACGCGGGCCCCGTTGGGGACGTGTCCGTACCTGCCAAGAGGAGGCCTGCTGACCGGCCCACCTGGCTGCCAGAGCCGAGGCAAACCCGCCCCAGGCCCACGGCACCTGCTCCCCCTACCCTGGCTGGGGTGCCCACCCCGCCTTACGTCTGCACCAGGTCCAGGAAGTTCTGCAGCATGCCCTTCACTGTCTCGGGCATCTCAGAGAGGAGTAGACCCTCCATCACCCAGTAGGAGTCCCTGGTGGGGGCACAGACAGCTCAGGCACTGCCCACACCACCCTCTGCCCCACACACCCAGGCGCAGGCCAGGGCACCGAGCCCACTCAAGATGTCTTGCTGGCACTGGCCTCCCCTCACCACCCCTCACCCTCCTGCAACCCCTGGATGCTCACCAGTAGTAGAACTCCACAAAGCGCCCACCAGGCACAATGAAGGGGTGTCTTGAGTAGATCAGCGAGAACTGCTCGGGGTGGCTGAGGACCTCTGGCTTCACCTGGAGTCAGGAGAGAGGACACGGGCACCCTGGGCCCGTGTGGAGCGGAGGCTGGTGGCCCTGCAGCCCGGGCTTGGGCTCCGGTTCTGGCACTGCTCAGCCGTGTGACCTTGGTCCAGGCCTGGGCCATGGGGAGTCTGGTCTGCTGGCCTCCACGTGCCGGCCTCTAGAATCCCAGCAAGAGCAGCGGTGTGCAGGAGCCTGGACCCCCTCAGCCCGGCACCCCAGTGCTCACCACACAGCAGCCAGGATTAGCAGCCAGCTGGTGGCAGTTTCCTCTGGCTCCCAGTGCCCCCTGAATCTCTGTGGCCACCGTGAAGCCAGGCCCAGAGGCTCAGGGCCTCCAGTTCTGGCCCAGGTGTGGATGAAACCCCAACAGCTTTCTCCAGTGAGGTGGGCGTGGATGAGCGTGCCCGGGGAGAGCGCGGGAGCGTCAGAGCAGGGCTCGCTGCTCTACATCAGGTGTTTTCTGTTCATCCCTTCCCAGCCCTACACATGTGAGGGGGTTTAGTGGGAGAGAGGCCAGCCTGTCGGAGATTTGGAGGGGAGCAGAGGAAGGGGCTTGGAGAAGGCAATGGCACCCCACTCCAGTACTCTTGCCTGGAAAATCCCATGGACAGAGGAGCCTGGTGGGCTACAGTCCATGGGGTCGAGAAGAGTCGGACATGACTGAGCGTCTTCACTTTCACTTTTCACTTTCGTGCATTGGAGAAGGAAATGGCAACCCACTCCCATGTTCTTGCCTGGAGAATCCCAGGGATGGCGGAGCCTGGTGGGCTGCCGTCTATGGGGTCGCACAGAGTCGGACACAACTGACGCGACTTAGCAGCAGCAGAGGAAGGGGCTCAGGTTTTTCCCTTTGGGTGGGGGCTGCTGAGAAAGCAGCCCAAGGCGGCACATGCATGACCCGGGAGCCCCGCTCTGTGCAGTGGGTGCCAGGGCCCTGGGGCTGGGCTGGAGGACAGGAGCTGTGCAGCCTTGGGCAAAAGGCTGCCCTCTCTGAGCCTCAGACAAAGGGGAGAAAGTGCGTAACAGACCGTGCTGAGCACAGGCCTGGGCCAGAATCAGAGGGAGCAATTATGGTTCCTGAGCAGAGGCCTGGCCCCAGGAGCTCAGGCAAGAGGGAGCCCAGCAGCAGAGTGAACAGTCACCACGGGGTCCGAAGGGGTGTGAAGGGCAGGACAGGGCAGCTGGGGGTGGAGGATGAGCTCAGTTTGCCTGGGGGAGGCAGGGAGGGCTTCAGGGAGGAAGTGAGGAGTTAGAAGTAGATTGCCCTCCTCCCTCTCAGAAGTTCTTTTTGAAGAGTTCTGTTCAAGGACTACGTTCTCAGGAAATAGGTCCCAGTGTCTTGCTGGGTCCACATCAGGTGTTTTCTGTTCATCCCCTCCCAGCTCTACACAGGTGAGGGCGTAGAGGGAACAGGAAGGGCCCTAGGCAGCTCACCCCTTCCCCACCTCCATCCCCTCTGCGAGGCCCAGAGCACTGATACCTTCTTTCCCAGCTTCTTCCAGAGTTGGTGCAGCTGCCCTGCCCAGGCTCGCAGCCTGGGGTCCAAGATCTTCTGCAGAAACTGGGGGCTGGAAGACCACGGGGCCCACAGGGTTGAGGGTGGCAGCCCTGAGCGAAGGCCCCTCTCCTGTTCTGTGTCCAGGGTTGTACCTGTCTCTCCAGTCCTCGGGGGTCCAGGGCTGCAGCTCCTGCCCCACAGCCCGAAAGTGTTCTTGGACGAACATTTGCAGCTCCTGCCGGGGGATGCTGAGGTTGTGGGTCTGGGCCAGCTCGCGGAAGTGCCTCAGGACTTGGTCTGGGGGACAGGCAGCAGGAGGGGTCAGCGGGACCCCAGGGAGCCTTCCCTGATCAGACACCCCTGCCTGCCTGGTCTTGCCCGCTGCCTTTTGGTGGAAGGTTCAGGAGAAGGCGGGGCCCCCCGGGGCTCTCACCTGGAGCTGAGGACAGTGGCATGTCCACAAACTGCTTATCATCCTGGTAGAGTTTGGCCATCTGAACTTGCCGCAGGAGCTCCCCATGGCAGTAAATCTGGCTGCAGAGAGAGTCGGGGAAGGGAGTAGGTCGGGTCACCACCAACAGGGGAGAAGAAAACAGGAGTCTGGGGCGTGTTGACTGGAGGGGCGAGGACTGTGTGTATGCCAGGGCATGTGCACGTGTGTGCCTGTGCAAGTGTGTGGTAGGGGTTTTTGGGTGGTGGTGACATCAGGGCTGAGAGAATGCAGAGGGTCCTTGTGCAGTAAAGGACCTAAACAGTTGTCTGAGCCCAGCTCGCTGGTTAATTTGAAACAGTATAGAAAGCCAGGTGGACAAGAGGAGGGAGGGCGCTGTAGCTCAGAGCGTGTCCACACCAGGAGTTTCCTGTTCATCCTCTCCCAGCTCTACGCATGTGAGGTGGTTTAATGGGAGAGAGTTCAGTGGATAGGGATCCGGAGGGGAGGAGCAGAAGGGGCTCGGATCGGTTCTCAGTGGCGCTTTGATCAGCAATTGTGGGATGGACCAGCTCTCTGTTCAGTGGCTCCGTGTGGACCCAACTGGAAGGGCTTGTGGCAAAGCACTGTGGATTGTACTCAGTGGCTGCAACGAAAAGTTTGAACCAGGAAATTTCCAGATGTAGTGTACGATACACACCATATGAGAGAGGATCACTAGCTTGCTATTGGATATTGATGGAAACCTCCTCTATGATTGAAAAACACAAAACATTCTTGAAACCATGAAATACTCATAATGCCTTGGGTGATGTCGCTCTGATAAAGAAGGCAGTGCCTTGAGAGTTCCTTAACGATGGAGATGGTTTCCACAGGAGCAGGCTGCTGGGGGAATGCAAAGAGGTACTTTTTGTGTTCAAGGGCAGGTGGCCTCATTCCTGCAGGGCTGACTGGGGAAGCAACAGAGAAGCCACCAGGAGGTGCCCTGTGAACAGCTTTTTATTGACCAAGCAAAAACTTGGTCATTTAGTGATGGAAGTTCCAAGTGGACAGACAGTATCTTGGTTGGAAAGCCACTGCACCCTAACTGCCTGATGGAGATCTTTGGAAAACATAAGAACAAGCCAGCCCCATGGGCTGAATTGCAAGCTGTTTCCCTTGCAGTGGGGCTTCCCCTGGTGGTTCAGATGGTAAAGAATCCACCTGCAATTCAGGAGACCTGGGTTTGATCCCTGGGTCAGGAAGATCCCCTGGAGAAGGAAATGGCAACCCACTCCAGTATTCTTGCCTGGGAAATCCCCTGGACAGAGGAGCCTGGCAGACTACAGTCCATAGGATCATAAAGAGTCAGCCACGGCTGAGTGACTAACACTTTCACTTCCCTTGCAGTGATGGAAGAATTGAATGAAGAAAGCCCCTATGTTTGGCTTTATATTGATTCATAGACATCAATGTGTTCTATTTTAATGCACTATTCAAATTCCCATAGTGTTTTCCAGAGGACCATGCCACAAAAGGGCATCATTTTTATATGCCAGTTTCCCATTGCCCTTCTGTCTGACCATATGGCCAGGCCATAGACCCCTGACCGAGAGTAGGCAAAAACCCAAACACAGCGACAAACGGTATGTTACTCAGCCCACCGAGCTGATTCGGTGTTGTCTTCTTTAATAAGAGTGGCAGTCTTTCAAACAGTATGTCGTATGTTCACCTTGGGCCTGCCATCCATAAACCGAGCAATTCATCGTCAGTCAATCAAGAGCTGTTCATAGGGCACTTGCCTAGGTGACAGTTGAATTTGGTAGTTGCTTAGGTGGTTTCAACATCATTCCTAGGGGAAAAGAGTCTGACTGCTCTTAAATACGCTGAGTAACTCTCCGTTCCCCCAGGAGCAGGGTCCTGCATAAACCATTTCCATTTTCTTATGGAACTCCTCTGGGCATGTCTCTTCGTCTTAGAGCATTTTCCAATATCACCTAAAGTAATATGGGAATTTCAGGTTTCAATATTATCTTTTGACCTTCAGTCATAGGGAAAGCTTCAATTAATATCTGATAGCAAACTAGTAACTGCCTCTCCAGTTGAAATTCTTTAGTCCAAAGTCTCAGCTGGGAGGTGCCCAAAGGCTTTTCCTGTAAGTTCCAGTCTGTGCTCCCCAGAAGAAGGCTACAATCTATGTGGACTCAGGCAATCTTATTGGTTCTCATTTGGAACATTCAATTAATATTGCTTGAGGGATGACTTTACGTGTCTTCTGCTTTATAATACTAGACAGTGGAAACATTCCCCAGTCAGGTATTACAATATCCATTCCTGTAATACATTCAGGTAGAATAGATGCAGTCACTTCCCAACAGAACTGTTCAAGCACCAATTTTCATTCAAACTTTCATCTTGGTTGCACCAACCCTTACATCCCTCACTGTGCACCTCTTAGAACTTCAGCAAGGTCTGGGTTTTGAGTACCAGAGAGGCTAAGTGTTCCTAGTCAATCATGACATTCATTTCCATAAAACAGTCAAGCGAAGGAGAAACAATCCTTTGACATAAAGCCTGTTTAAACATTCCATTTTTTTTCATACTACCTTTCCCCTTCATCCCATCAACTCTTGCATTTCTATATCCTCTTAATCTGACTGTAGCCTCTTTTAGGTCCTCTCCAGTGGCTTTTGGTACCGCAGTGCACGGGGTTCCCATGTCACAGAGTCCAGGAGCCTCCTCTACCCTCTGACCATTTTGCCCACTGCCACGTATCCGGTTTTGGGTCTCCAGTGTGGGGCAGAGCTGAGGGCCCTGACCCAGCCATCAGCCTTTATAGTGTGGGGCAGAGCTGAGGGCCCTGACCCAGCCATCAGCCTTTATAGTGTGGGGCAGAGCTGAGGGCCCTGGCCCAGCCATCAGCCTTTATAGTGTGGGGCAGAGCTGAGGGCCCTGACCCAGCCATCAGCTTTTATCTTGATTATATTTTGGCGCCATAGCCCCAGCAGATTGGAGGTCAGGCTTCGTGTTGCTGCCTATGTCTTGCTCCCAAGTTGCTCCCAAGTAGGGTGAATAAAACAGATTTGTCTTGGGCCTTTTCATTTTGGATGACCTGCAGGCGTTCCCATTGGTTCAGTCAATCTCGAAGGATGCTGCATGAAAACCTTTCTTTTGGCCCTGTCCACAGTCCATGGGGTCGCAAAGAGTCAGACACGAGTGAAGCCACTTAGCGTGCGTGCACGCATGGCTGCTTTATTCATCCCATTTCTTGAAATCAGTCCTTTGATTCTCCCTCTTTTCTTCCTCTTTTGTTTTGCTCCCATAAATGTTTGCTTTATTTACTCCATTCTTCTTTTTTTTTTCCTGTCATGCACCCGGGCTTGCAGGATCTTAGTTCTCCCACCGGGGCTCGAACCCGTGCCCTTGACACTAAAAGTGCAGATCCTAACTACTGTACTGCCAAGGAATTTCTTATTCACCCCATTAAAAAAAAATGTTTATTTATTTACTTATTTTTGGCTATGCTGGGTCTTTGGTGCTCGTTTCAGAGCATGGGCTCTAGGGTTCTCCGGCTCAGTAACTAAGACTCACAGGGATCTTCCCAGACCAGGGATCAAACCTGTGTTCCCTGCATTGATTGTGGATTCTTAGCCACTGGGCCACCAGGGAAGTCCTCACCCCATTCTAAATAACTGTTTCAAGATGCCTATCCTGCTGGGACGAGACCGTTGGCTCTGTCCTCTGTCTATCATATTCTCTTGGGAATCAGTCTAATTTTCTTCATTATTTGTTGTTTCAGAATAATTTTTTCCTTTGGAAATGGCTCTGGGGCTACTGGCTGCACATCAGGGCAGCCAGAAGCAGGACCTTCCCCAGCACATTCTGTTAGCAGAGGCCCTGAGACCAGAGGCTGTATTTAGGACTGACTAGAATCTTAGTTTGGCTTATCTCTCACTTTCATTTTTGCTATTCTAGATGACAATACCAAGAAATTCTATTTTTTTTTTCTTCTTATTTTGCACTTTCTTATGCATTTGGTCAGCGAATACCCCAAGAGTTGGATCCATCAGCTCTAACTTCCATTGGTAACTTTTACCTCCAGTAACTGATCACAATAAAACTGCTATTCTGAACACATGGGTGACCCTGTGGCCATCCAGGAATCAAAAGATGCTCGTTCCTTGCCCTTTCATCTTGCACTTTCCAAACCATGTGTTTTAGTGAGACAAGATCATCCTAGCAAATCACACATGTTCTGACAACAATTACAATATTGCAATAAAATTCTGCCACCAAGAGTTAGCTTGGATGCCACCCCCAGGTCAAAGCTATAGTCCCCAACAAGATTGCCCTCACTCCAGCACCAGTTGTAAGTTCAGGGGTCCTAAAGTTTCCACCACTTCTGACCACTGGCTACAAGTTCAGGAGTTCCCATGAGAATTTGCTAGAATTAAAGTTTTAGTGATTTATAAGAGCAGTTCACAGAACTCAGGAAAGCACTATATTGGGATTGCATTATAGTTCTCATAAGGATACAAGTCAGGACTGGCCAAACGAAGACACATATAGGACAAGGTCTGGGAGAGTCCTGAGCACAGAGCTTCTGTGTTCTCTCCCCATAGAATCAGGACACTCCAACCTCCTGGTGCATTGAAGGTCAACCAAAATGAGGCTGCACTGAACTTTGGTGTCCGGAGTTTTTCTTGGGGTTTTGTTGCATAGGTGCATGCCCGCATGTGTGCTAGGTCACTTCAGTCACGTCTGACTCTTTGCAACCCTATGGACCGTAGCCCACCAGGCTCCTCTGTCCATGGGATTCTCCAGGCAAGAGTACTGGCGTGGATTGCTGTGCCCTCCTCCAGGGGATCTTCCTGACCCAGGGATCAAACCTGCGTTTCTTATGTCTCCTGCATAGGTAGGTGGGTTTTTACCACTAGTGCCACCTGGGAAGCCCCACTGCATAGGTATGATTGATTAAATCATCAACTATGTGATTAAATCCAATCTTCCGCCCTGTCAGGAGGTCAGGCTGGTATCAGGCACCTCAAAGCCCCAACCTTCTAATCACTTCATCTTCTAACATGACCTGTCCTACTTCAGACATCTTAGTAGCATGACCCATCTAGGGACTCATTATGAGTCACCTCGGTCACAGAAGCGATTCGAGCTTAACCTGAATACCAAAGACACTCCTGTCACTTGGGAAATTTCCAAGCTCTTAAAAGTTATATTCCAGGAACTCAGGACAAAGACTGGACAAATTCTTTGTTATACGATAAGTTGTTTGTGCAGTAAACAGTTGACATAGCAGATTGTGTTTATACCCTGTACATTTCAAAGACAGTCTGATAGGTGCCTAAGAGATACCTTCTAAGCTCCTGGGGCCCTACCTGATAAATTTTTGTTTCCTGGGACCTTGGACCATGCCAGATATTTTATCCTATTAATGTGATTTAAGGTGGGGGCTGAGGGCCACCCATTATCATTTTGACCTTTAGACACCTGGAGAATGAGTAACTAGGGTCACCGTGAGGATACACTACGTCCCTGTAACTGATCCCCAGTCAAAATTCACGGGTGCCAAGGCTCCTGTCTGGCCGTGCCTCAGGTGTGTATTAAACTGTAACCATGAGTATAAACATTTGGTGAGTACTAGTGGAAGATATGGGCTTCCCCGGTGGCCCAGGGGTACAGAACCTGCCTACCAATGCAGGAGACATGGGTTCGATCCCTGGGTCAGGAAGATCCCCTGGAGAAGGTCATGGCAATCCACTCCTGTATTCTTGCCTGGAAAATCTTATAGACAGAAGAGTCTGGTGGGCTACAGTCCATGGGGTCGCAAAAGTCAGACACGACTTAGAGACAACAACCATCCCCAGCGAACTTCTATTATTACTTTTCTTGCTTGTTATGTAATAATAACCGTAATAATAACCTTCATGGACCTCATTTTTCTAGTTCACTGCTGCAACTCAGGAGGCATAGCAAGAACTCAATAAACCCATGATGAAGGGAGAGTGGCTGCCCTGTGAGTCCCAGAAGCAGGATGGGGTCGCTCACCCCTGCTATTTGGAGATGGAAACTGTGGCTTTGGAAAGAGGTTTGGTCATGGAGGTCAGAGGTCAAACCCAGGGGCTCCTTGCAGGTCCCTACTCCCACTCTCACATCCAAGGCAGGGAAATTGAGCAGGAAGTTTCCCAGAACAACCCTGAGAACAGGCCTGCACAGTTCAAGGAGCAGCTAGAAGGGAGAGCAGAGGGAGGGAGCACTCCCTGCGTGGCAGGCTCCTGGCCTGTGTCCAGCCGCCCACAGGCTGCCTCATCTTTTCCTAGCGCTGGGGGTCAGTGCCCAGCACAGATCCTGAGACCTGATCTCCTTCCCTTCCCTCCTCTCTGGAGGGCTGACCCCGATGCTTGAGCTCTCCTCGCGGCCCTCCAGACCTGGCCTTCCGGCAGCAACCCCAACTGCCTTCTCCGCTCCTACCTTCCACAGGGTGGGGGCAGGGCCTCCTGGGACCCCAGCCTCAACCCCAGCAGGAGCAGCAGACGCAGCCCCCAGGTCCTCCCCTGCATGACGCTGTGGCTATGGCCGAACAGGAGCGTCAGGTGCCTCCTGCTAGCCGGGCCGCAGCCTGCTCGCCTCGCCCGCCAACCCGGGGCAACCAAAGTCCAGGTCTGAGGCGTGGCCACACGATGAGCTGGGCCACACAGACCGCTCTGTGCTCCTGCCCTCAGTTCACAGGGGCCGCCCCTGCCCCCTGACTTTGTCTTTTCCTCCCCTTTTGTTTCTCAGCCTCAGCTGGGGCCTCCTGCTCAGGCCCTTCCCACAGAGGCGGGGTGAGTGTGGGGAGATGGGACAAAATTCGGCCACACATCTGTGACCCAGATGCCGGTCCCTTTCATGGCCCCGAGGTTCCCACCTCAGGGGGTTACCATTTCCTTTAACATTTCAAACAGAAGGGCTCAAGATTCTGTCCCAGGTACAGTGTGAAAGCCCAGGACCCTTGTGATTATCTACCAGGAAGGCTGTGGGAGCACAGGCAGGAGGAAGACCTACCATGCTCGGGACATTTCCTGCGGGTGTTGAAGATGACATAGGAGTTTGCCAAGGAAATGGACTGGAGACCATTCCAGTGTTGGCAGTGGCAGGGCAGCTGCAAGAAGCTCAGCCTGGCCAGAGAGACCTGGGGTTGGTGCAGGGGAGGGAAGCGAGGCAAGGCCAGAGGGACGTGTTGGCACCAGCCTGTCGGGGACCTTTGCCAAAGCCAAGGAGGCAGCGGTTCCAGTGAGGGAGCTGGCAGAGAAGCCCGTGAGCCGAGGCAGCAGGATTTGATTTGCTGTAGGAAGCTCCCCCCTAGGCACCAGGGCAGGGGTGGGAAGGGGCGGGTGAGGAGGCGGCAGCCCAACCCAGGACCCCTGCCTCAGGCCTGAAATGATGGGGGGTCAGGTGGGGTGGGAAGGTGGTGCTGCCAGCCGGCCCCGCCTGCGTTTAGTGCTCATATGGCCTTGCCTTTGCGACTTGGGCTCGCTGCCCAGAGCGGTGGTGCCTGCTCGCTGTTCGCCCCCAGACGGGGTGGCCAGGCCTGTGCCTGCCCTTGCCAGCACCCCATCCTTCCCACCCCAGGAGTCCTCTGCTCTGCGGGCTCACCCACCTCCTTCCTGGCACCCCGGCCTCCAGATGCTCCCTTTACTTCCTTGAAAGTTTTTTCTTGTCATTAAATAGACACAGCATAAATACAAGCCATTTCAACCGTTTTTAAGCGCACAATTGGATTTACATCACATTCATGATGTCTGGCAACTATCCCCGTTATTTATTTCCAAGCCTTTTTGTTTTTATCATCCGAAACACACTTTATAACCTTTAAGCAGTCACTCCTCAATCCTCTCTCCCCACCACCCCTGGAAGCCACTATTCCACTTTCTGTCTCTATGAATTTGCCTTCTAGATGCTTTATGTAAGTGGAGTCATACAGCATTTGTCATTTCATTTGCACGTTTTCAAAGTCAGCCTATGTTGTCGCATGTATCTGGATTTCTTTCCTTTTTTTTTTAAGCTGAATAACATTTCATTGTATGTTTAGACCACATTTTCTTTTAGAGACAAGTGTGTTTGGGGGAATTCCCTGGCAATCCAGTGGTTAGGACTTGAGCTTTCACTGCTCACGGGCCTGGGTTCGATCCCTGGTTGGGGAATTAAGATCCTGCAAGCCTAGCAGAGCCAGCAAAGCAAAAACAAACAGCAACAAAAAAGTAGAGATGAGTGTATTTTTTAAACACTTTACTGAAGTTGATTTACAATGTCGTTAATTTCTGCTATACAGCAAAGGGAGTCAGTTACACACATACACACATTTTTTCTTATTTTTTTCCATTTGGTTGATCACAGGAGGTTGAATGTTTGTTTCTGAGCTACGCAGCAGGAGCTTGTTGTTTCTCCGTTCTACATGTAATAGTTTGCAGCTGCTAATCCCACATGCCCAGTCCATCCTTCCCCCATCTCTCCTCCCGCCTTGGCAACCACAACACAGTTCTCTATGTCTGTGAGCCTGTTTCTGTTCCACAGATAAGTTCCTTTGTAGACCACATTCTCTTTAACCATTCGTCTGTCATCGGACATTTGGTTCACTTTTACTTTTTGGCTATGTGACTAATGCTGCTATGAACACGGGCATACAAATATCTGTTCCTGGCCTTGCTTTCAGTTCTTCTGAGTATGTATCTAACAGTGGAGTTGCTGGATCATCTATGTTTAATCTATGCTTAAATCTATATTTATGCTTAAATCTATATTTATATTAAATCATATATTTATTAATATGCTTAAATCTATATTTATCTATGCTGGTCAATCTATGTTTAATATTTGAGGAGATGTCAGATTGTTTCCCACAGCAAGTGGATTTTATATCTTCCCACCCTGGAGGCAGGATGGCTCCACTTCCTCCACACGCTCCCAGCACTTGTTACTTTCTGTTTGTTGTTTGTAACGGCCACCCTAAGGGCTGTGCGGTGATGTCTCATTGTGGTTTTGATTTGTGTTTCCCTAATGATTACTGATGCTGAGCATTTTTTATGTGCTTATAGGCTGTTTGTTTATCTTTGGAGAAATGTGTAGCCAACTTTTTTGACCTTAAAAAATTTGTAGTAAGCTTTGAAATCAGGAAGTGTTAGTTCTCTGACCGTGTTCTTCTTTTTCAAGATGGTTTTAGTTATTTGGGGTGTCTTTCAATTCCATGTGCATTAGAAGATGGCCTTGTCCATTCCTGCAGAAAAGGCTGTTGGAATTTTGATAGGAATTGTGTTGTATCTGTAGATCCCATCAGGTATTCAGGGTATCTTAACAATAGTAAGCCTTCTTACTCCCAAACTCTGAATGCTTCTGCATCCATGTAGATCTTTCTTAGATTCAGCAATGTTTTTTAGTGTTCAGCATACAGGTCTTCCATCTCCTTGGATAAACTTATTCCTGAGTATTTTATTCTTTTAGATGCTATTTTTTTTTTTAGATGCTATTTTTAATGGGATTCCTTTTCAAGTTTCTTTTTCAGTTTGTTCTTTGCAAATGTATAGAAACTCAATTGATTTTTGTGTGTTATCTCGTACCCTGAAGCTTTATTGAATCTGCTTATTAGATCTAGTAGCTTTCCTATGGATCCTTTGGGATTTTCTATATGTAGAATCACATCATTTGTGAATAGAATATTCCTCCTTTTCAATTAGAGTGACTTCTATTCCTCCCCCCCGCCCCCCGACCCACCCCGCACTTTACTCTGGTTAGAACTCTGGAATAGTGTTGGATGGTGAAAGTGAACATCTTTGTCTTGTTCCCTGATTTTAGGGGAACGTTTCCAGTCTTTCACCATGAGTGTGCTGCCAGATGTGGGTTTTTCATAGATTCCCTATATTATACTGAGGAAATTTCCTTCTATTTCTAGTTTTTAGGTTTTTTTTTTAATCACGGATGGGTGTTCAGTCAGTCAGAGTTGTGTCTGATTCTTTGCGATCCCGTGGACTGCAGCACGCCAGGTCTCCCAGCCCATCACCAACTTCCAGAGCTTGCTCAGACCCAAATCCTTCGAGTTGGTGATGGGTGTTGAATTTGGTCAGATGGCTTTTCTGCATCAATTAAGGATCATGTGGGCTTTTTCCTCCAACTTCTCTGGTGGCTCAGGGGTAAAGAATCTGCCTGCCAATGCAGGAGACACACTTTGGATCCCTGGTTCAGGAAGATCCCCTGGAAGAGGAAATGGCAGTCCATTCCAGCATTCTTGCCTGGGAAATTCCAGGGACAGAGGAGCCTGGTGGGCTACATGCAAGTCCATGGAGTTGCAAAGAGTCGGACACCACTTAGCGACTTAACAACTATTAATGTTACACATACTATTAATGTACTTATTGGTGTTACATTAAGATTCTTATGTTGAAGCACCCTTGCATTCTCGGGGTAAATCTCACTTGCAATGTGTATAACCCTTTAAATATGCTGTTGGATTTGGTTTGCTAGTATTTTGTTGAGGATATTTTCATCATGTGCATAAAGGATATTGGATCATAATTTTCTTGTGATGTCTTTATTTGGCTTAGGTGTCAGGTAATGCTGGTCTCATAGAAGGAGTCAGGAAGTGTTTTTTCCTCTTCTGTTTTTGGAAGAGTGTGAGGAAAGATCGGTGTTAATTCTTTAAATGTATGGTAGAGTTCACCACTGAAGCCCTTGTTCTTGGACTGTATTAAGGTTCTCCAGAAAAACAAACAAACCAAAAAGAAGAAAAGAAAACAGGGAGATACGAGAGAGGGAGAGAAAGGATTTATTTTAAGGAATTTGCTTACATGATGAGGGAGGCTGGCAAGTCCAAAATCTGCAAGATAGGCCAGCAGGCTGGAGACCCAGGGAGGAGGTGCAGTTCAAGTCTACAGACTCTGTGCTGGTAGAATTCTCTCTTTTTCTGTGGAGGTCGGTCATTTTTCTATTAAGGCCTTCAACTAATTGAGGGTAATTACCTTATGGAGGGTGATTTACTCAATGTCTACTGATTTAAAGGTTGCTACTGCTGCTGCTGCTAAGTCGCTTTAGTTGTGTCCGACTCTATGCGACCCCAGAGACGGCAGCCCACCAGGCTCCCCGGTCCCTGGGATTCTCCAGGCAAGAACACTGGAGTGGGTTGCCATTTCCTTCTCCAATGCATGAAAGTGAAAAGTGAAAGTGAAGTCACTCAGTTGTGTCGGACTCTTAGCAACCCCATGGACTGCAGCCCACCAGGCTCCTCCGTCCATGGGATTTTCCAGGCAAGAGTACTGGAGTGGGGTGCCATTGCCTTCTATCTCACCTAAAAAATATATTCACAGAAACATCTAGAATAATCTTTGACTTCATATCAGGGTACCTTGGCCAAGCTAAGTTGACACCTAAAATAACTATCATACAGAGTTTTATATGTTGAAAGGTTTTAAATTATAATTGCAAAGCATAGACATTACTTTGCCGACAAAGGTCCGTCTAGTCAGTTCAGTTCAGTTCAGACACTCAGTCGTGTCCATGGACTGCAGCATGCCAGGCCTCCCTGTCCATCACCAACTCCCAGAGTTCACCCAAACTCATGTCCATTGAGTTGATGATGCCATCCAACCATCTCTTTGACTAGATGGACCTTTGTCAGCAAAGTAATGCCTCTGCTTTTTAATATGCTATCTAGGTTAGTCACAGCTTTTCTTCCAAGGAGCAAGCATCTTTTAATTTCATGGCTGCAGTCACCATCTGCAGTGATTTTGGAGCTCCCCAAAATAAAGTCTATCACTGTTTCCACTGTTTCCTTATCTATTTGCCATGATTGATGGGACCAAATGCCATGATCTTTGTTTTTTGAATGTGTAGTCAAAGCTACATTTTTTCCAGAAGTCATGTATGGATGTGAGAGTTGGACCATAAAGAAAGCTAAGCACTGAAGAATTGATGCTTTTGAACTGTGGTGTTGGAGAAGACTCTTGAGAGTCCCTTGAACTGCAAAGAGATCAAACCAGTCAATCCTAAAGGAAATCAACCCTGAATATTCATTGGAAGGACTGATGCTGAAGCTGAAAGTCCAATACTTTGGCCACCTGATGCGAAGAAGTGACTCATTGGAAAAGACCCTGATGTTGGGAAAGAGTGAAGGCAGGAGGAGAAGGGGATGACAGAGGTTAAAGTGGTTGGATGGCATCACCGGCTTGATGGACATGAGTTTGAGCAAGCTCCAGGAGTTGGTGATGGACAAGGAAGCCTGGCGTGCTGCAGTCCATGGGGTCGCAAAGAGTCAGACATGACTGACCAACTGAACTGAACTGAACAACTCGTTATAAATCTGTTCACATGTTCTGTTTCTTCTTGGATCAGTTTGAAATTTGTCCATTTCATCTATATTATCTTATTTGTTGGCATACCTTACTTGTTCATAGTATTCTCTTTATTTTTGTAAGGTCTATAGTAATGTCTTCATTTCATTTCTGATTTTAATGATTTGTGCCTTCTGTCTTTTTTTTCCTTTGTCAATTTTTTGTTCTAGTAAAAATTTTGTCAATTTTTTTTGAAGAACCAATTTAAAAAAATCATTATTTATTTATTGGCAAGGAGGTGTGTTGGGAGGGAGGAACCTGTCCCCTCCCTGGCAGTCATACCTCATCCTGGAAGGTTGGAAAAAAGTGTCGCTGGGTCCCGGTCACTGCGGAAATGCACACCAAGTGGATCGACACCAGGCTGTGTGCCTGTGGCCCCAGCAATGAGTCCCTGCTGCCCAGTGGCCCCGTGCGTCCCGCTCACTCAACTGCCAGTTATCCTATCTCTTTCCTTTTTAAATGTGGACCTGTGCAGCTTCCCTGGTGGCTCAGATGGTAGACTCTGCCTGCAATGCAGGAGACCTGGGATCAATCCCTGGGTCAGTCAGATCCCCTGGAGGAAATGGCAACCCACTCCAGTATTCTTGCCTGGAGAACCCCATGGATAGAGGAGCCTGGTGGGCTGCAGTCCACAGGGTTGCAAAGGGTCGGACACGACTGAGCTGCAATTTCCCTCCAAGCACTGCCTTTGCTTCATCCGATAAATTTTGGTGTTTCGTGTCCTTGTTTTATTCATTTGTAAGGATTTTCTAATTTCCCTCATATTTTCTCCTTCGATTCTTTGATTGTCTAAAAAGTGTGTTATTTAATTTCCATGTTTGTGGAAGCAGTTTTTGTTTCTGTTACAGTGTTTTTATTTCAAGCATTTATTTTTAATTCTTTTTAAGAATGTCCATCTCTCTGCTCACCGTGACCCATCTCTTTCTTGCAGGGTTACTTCTTCCATGAGAGCCCTTAGCATATCAATCATATTGTTGTTTAGCACAGGGAACTATAGCCAATCTCCTGGGAAAAACCATAATAGAAAAGCATAGAAAAGAATGTATCCATGTCTATGTCTAGGAGTCATTTGCTGTACAGTAGAGATTGGCACAATGTCGCAAATCAATTATACTTCAATTAAAAAGTTCCAGGCTCTGCTCTACAAGCGGCAGATCAGTGGAGGGTGCTCTGGACACGAGGACAGTGAAAGTGAAAGTGAAGTCGCTCAGTCGTGTCTGACTCTTTTCGACCCCATGGACTGTAGCCTGCCAAGCTCCTCTATCCATGGGATTCTCCAGGCAAGAATACTGGAGTGGGTTGCCATTTCCTTCTCCAGGGGATCTTCCCAACCCAGGGATCAAACCCACGTCTCTGGCATTAACAGGTGGATTCTTTACTGCTAAGCCACCAGGGAAGCCCAGAGTTGTTTTTAAATTCCTGGTCTAATAGTTCCTACATCCTTATTATATCTGAGTCTGATTCTGGTGCTTCCTCTGTTTCTTCAAACTGGTTTTTCTTTTTTCTTTTAGTATGCTTTGTAATTTTTTGTTGAAGCCTGGACATGGTATACTGGGTAAAAGAAACCTAATAGTTACTCCTGCAGAAGTTTTGACTTGCAAGGTTTTGCTCTGGTAAGTCGTGATTCTCTGTACCCACTTGTCTCTCTGATTTGGGGGCTATCAATTTGCCCTGTTACTTCAATCTCTGACTGATCTGAGAGTTGTTAATTTTCAGTGTTGTTAAAACAGACTGATGACTTCCAAGTTCCTTATGTGCTGAACTAAAAACTGGAAACCCTTGTTTGGTTTTTTAAAAATAATAATTTCTCTATATTCTTTATTTGGTGCAACACTATCATGTACTTCTTTTTAAAAAACATATAAAGGAGTCTGGAGGTTAACCTTTTTTTAAATTTATTTTTTTAATTGAAGGATAATTGCTTTACAGAACTTTACTGTTTTCTGTCAAACATCAACATGGATGTTATCTTTTTAAAATTAAATTAATTGATTAATTATATTTTTGGCTGCCCTGGGTCTTCATTGCTGTGCACGGCTTTCCCTATTCGTGGAGAGCGGGGGCGGTTCTCCAGTTCTGGTGTGTCGGCTTCTCACTGAAGGGGCTTCTCCTGCTGGCTCTAGAGCATACAGGCTTCAGCAGTTGCGGTGCACGTGCTTATTTGCCCCGCAGCACATGGGATCTTCCCAGGCCTGGGATCCAACCCATGTCCCCTGCACTGGCAAGCAGATTCTTAACCACTAGACCACCAGGGGAGTCCTATACGTTACTTCTTTAAGTATTTTACCTCCTTGGACATACTTATAGTGGTCACTTTGAAGTTTTCACTTTTAACTCCACATTTGTTCACTCTTACAGGCAATTTCTCTTCTCTGCTTTGTGTGCATGTGTGATACTTGTGTCTTTGCATGTCTCATAATTTTTGTTGTTGTTGTTGTTGGGAAATAGACATTTAGGATAAGATAGCAGTGGCACCCCACTCCAGTACTCTTGCCTGGAAAATCCCATGGATGGAAGAGCCTGGTGGGCTGCAGTCCATGGGACTTCGAAGAGTCAGACACGACTGAGCGACTTCACTTTCACTTTTCACTTTCAAGCATCGGAGAAGGAAATGGCAACCCACTCCAGTGTTCTTGCCTGGAGAATCCCAGGGACAGCGGAGCCTGGTGGGCTGCCGTCTATGGGGTCACACAGAGTCGGACATGACTGAAGCGACTTAGCAGCAGCAGCAGCAAACCGGGGGACTATCTCCCTTTCCCCATGCCCCTCAACCACGGCTTGTTATTATTATCTGTATGTGTATTTGTGGAGTGACTGCCTAGTTTATTTTAGTGAAGGCTATTTCCCTCCCTTGGTGTTAAGCGTATGTTGCTTCTAGGAGGCTCAGCTTTGATTATACCCTTAGTAATCCTGGGATGACAGTGATCTTCCTTTCTCCCCCTGAGTACATTCAGCTGATAAAATAACTGCTGGCTGATTGCTCTATTTTAAAAAATCTCTAAAGACATAAAATGATCTAGACTAATGCTTTCAAATTTGAACTTCCCTGAAGGGCTAGTTTAGGAGGGCAGTGTTTGACACTGTTCTGATTCCACTTCTTGGGACTTGTGTCCCCTGGTTTCAAGGACCCCAGGCTGGGTGATTTTAAGCATTTTCAAGCATCTCAGCAAAACAATAATGCAGTTTTGGACTATGTGTTTGGGAGGCCTGGTTGTGAGCGGCATGGAGTTGGGGTTCGTGGGAAAGGAGACTAGGTCTGATTCATGATGCAGCATTTCCAGCCTATTAAATGTTCCAGGACAGATCCAGAGCCCAACCATGACCCCCAGATCCTTGCCCTGCCCCCACTCCGTTATGACCAAGGACTGGGCTGGGGGAGGGGACAAGGAGGGGGCGGGGTGAGCTTTCCAGGGATAAAGGATTGAGGCGCAGGAGAAGGTAGGGACACGTGTGGAGGTTGAATCGGCAGGAGCTGCAGCCAGATGGGGACCTGAAGGCCCGTCACCGTGGCAGGAGGCTGAGCAGGAGGGCAGCTGCGAGGCAGTGGGGCGCCAGCAGAGCGGTCTGGGCCCCTGAGCTCAGCCGGTCCCCATAGCGGTCCAGCAGCATCAGAGCCGCACCATTGGTCCAGCCAAATCCCTCCTGGAGAAAGGTAAGGTCCATGGGGCAAGACCCCTGGGCAGGCCCCCAAGTCCTCTTATGGGTTGTGGGATCCCCACCTAGAGACCCAGGCCCCCCAGCCCCAGGGGTACCAGGGAGCATCAGTCGGGCTCCTCCCTGGGATGCAGCCTCCACAGAAGAAACTGAGGCCCAGAGAGGGGAGGTCATGGCCAGTTATAGGGACAGTACAGCCCTGAAGCTCCCTGGAGGATGTGGCCCACTCACCTGAACTTCATACTCCCCTCCACCACCTGGCTGTCCACCGTTGCTGATGTCATACTGAGGACAAGAGGATGAGCTTTAAGGTCAAGCCCTGCCCCAGCCCCCAACCCCAGGCCTCTAGGGAAGCAAGCAATGGGAGCCCCTTACAGGGAGAAGCTGTTCTGGCCAGCGGCTGAGCCCTGCAGTGCCAAAGAATGACCGCCAGGTGCCGCCACTGCCCCTGAATGTGCTGGGCACCGGCTTTGCAAAGTCTGACAATTAATTCCCCCATCTCGTTCTGGGCAGGAGGACTCTGAGGATCTTCTCATACAAGGCTTTTTTTTTTTTTAAGTCTTTTTCTGTTTTTTAATTTTTATTTTATATTGGATTACAGTTGATTAACAATGTTGTATTGGTTTCAGGTGTACAGCAAACTGATTAAGTTATCTATTCTTTTTCCAAGTTCTTTTCCCATTAAGGTTATTACAGAGTACTTAGCAGAGTTCCCATGATATACAGTAGGCCCCTGTTGGTTATCTGTTTTATCTATTTATTAAAAATTGGAGTATAATTGCTTTACAATGTTGTGTTTCAGCTTATATATATCCCTTCTCTCTAGAGCCTCCCTCCCTCCCACCCAGCCCTGATCCCACCCCTCTAGGTTATCACAGAGCGGAGCTCCCTGTGTCATGCAGCAGCTTCCCTCCAGCTCTCTATTTTACACATGGTAGCGACTTCACTTTCACATTTCACTTTCATGCATTGGAGAAGGAAATGGCAACCCAGTCCAGTGTTCTTGCCTGGAGAATCCCAGGGATGGGGGAGCCTAGTGGGCTGCCGTCTATGGGGTCCCATAGTGTCGGACACGACTGAAGCGACTTAGCAGCAGCAGCAGCAGTGTATATATGGCAATGCTATTCTCGATTTGTCCCGTCTTCTCCTTCCCTCCCTGTGTCCACAAGATCATTCTCTATGTCTGCGTCTCTATACCTGCCTTGCCAATAGGTTCATTAGTACTATTTTTCTAGATTCCATAAATATGTATTAATGTATGATATGTTTTTCTCTTTGACTTACTTTACTCTGTATGACAGACTCAATGTTCATCCACATCATTACAAATGACCCAATTTCGTCCCTTTTTACTGTTAAGTAATATTCCATTGTATGCATGTACAACATCTCCTTTATCCATGCATCTGTGGATGGACATTTAGGTTGCTTCCATGTCTTAGCTATTGTAAACAGCACTGCAGTGAACATTGGGGAACATGTATCCTTTTGAACCATGTTTTTCTCTGGATATATGCCCAGCAGTGGGATTGCAGGGTCATATGACAGCTGTATTTTTAATTTCTTAAGGAACCTCCATACACCCACTCCAGCATTTATGGTTTGTGGGGTTTTTGGTGATGGCCATTCTGGCTGGCGTGAGGTAATATCTCATTGTAGTTTTGATTCACATTTCTCTAATAATCAGCGATGCTGAGCATCTTTTCATGTGCCACTTGGCCATCTGTATGTCCCTTTTTTTTTTTTTTTTGGCTGGTGCAGGTAGTGTATGGGATCTCATTTCCCAGGCAGGACCCAAAATCGCCAGAGCCCCCAACCCAGGGAAGCAGAGGTCTGAACCTTATTCTCCCAAGGATTGGAAGAGGCCCAGGTGCTAAGACCTCCTTCCTGGAACCAGAAGCCAAGCTGCTCTTAGTCTAGATTGGCTTAAGGAGAGTAGAGGGTTGGTTCCCCTGACAGGTGGGGGCAGGAGTAACTGCTGAGAGGCTGAGAGAGCAGAGAAGCTAGAGAAAGGCCTCTGCATCCTTTGTTCTCGCCTCCCGAGTGCCAGGGAGGCTGAGCCTCTATCCTCGTGGGGTTGAGGTGGGGTAGGCCCCATCCCTGCCTCCCTACCTCTGATGACCAGGTCCTGCAGGGGGGCCCAGGCATTGGGAAAGTCCCATTGCTGGCCTGTCTTCTGGAGAGAGGTCGGGATTCCATACTGGTAGGTGAGGATCCGGCTGTCCTAGAAGGTTCCAGACATTATCATGGCTGTGGGTGGGGGCTGGACAGGGAGCCAAGAGGCTGGACCCTCCTAAAGCCAGGTGACCCCTCCTGGGCCTTCTCTTCTCGGCTCACAGCCGCCCCCTTGTGGCCGAAGTGGGACCTGCATGCTAAGACACTGGGTGGAGTTGGGATGTGTGGCTGCCACTTGCCAGAGGTCACAGGTCAGAGTCAGGGAGCAAGCAGGTGGTCCTGCCCCGGTGTAGCAGCCCACCATGCTGCCTCCTCACCTCCAGGTATTTCAGAGCCTTATCCACATCGTCCGGGTCAGACAAGCAGCCGGCCCAGAGGAGTGTGGTTAATGCGTAAAACTTACAAATCTTTGACGCTGAAGGACATATTAGAACCAGTCACCTTTCTCCTCGTCTCACAGGACAGCTTTCAGGGTGACCTAGCTCAGTTTCTGTAAATTTCAGTATTTCACAGCCTGGGAGTCATTCTCCTGGTGGCACTGGGTTTAGAAGGAGTAACCAGGGCCCCTCCTCGGACCCTACAGATACTCTCTACAAAGAACTGAGCAGGAGGAGGGCAATCTACTTCTAACTCCTCACCTCCTCCCTGCCTCCCCCAGGCAAACCGAGCTCATCCTCCACCCCCAGCTGCCCCGTCCTGCCCTTCACACCCCACGGTGACTGTTCACTCCGCTGCTGGGCTCCCTCTTGCCTGAGCTCCTGGGGCCAGGCCTCTGCTCAGGAACCATAATTGCTCCCTCTGATTCTGGCCCAGGCCTGTGCTCAGCATGGTCTGTTATGCACTTTCTCCCCTTTGGCTGAGGCTCAGAGAGGGCAGCCTTTTGCCCAAGGCTGCACAGCTCCTGTCCTCCAGCCCGGCCCCAGGGCCCTGGCACCCACTGCACAGAGCGCAGCTCCTGGGTCATGCATGTGCCGGCTTGGGCTGCTTCCTCACCAGCCCCCACTCAAAGGGAAAAACCTGAGCCCCTTCCTCTGCTCCCCTCCAAATCTCCAACAGGCTGGCCTGTCTCCCACTAAACCCCCTCACGTGTGTAGTGCTGGGAAGGGATGAACAGAAAACACCTGATGTAGAGCAGCGAGCCCTGCTCTGACGCTCCCGCGCTCTCCCCGGGCACGCTCATCCACGTCTGCCTCACTGGAGAAAGCTGTTGGGGTTTCATCCACACCTGGGCCAGAACTGGAGGCCCTGAGCCTCTGGGCCTGGCTTCACGGTGGCCACAGAGATTCGGGGGGCACTGGGAGCCAGAGGAAACTGCCACCAGCTGGCTGCTAATCCTGGCTGCTGTATGGTGAGCACTGGGGTGCCGGGCTGAGGGGTCCAGGCTCCTGCACACCGCTGCTTTTGCTGGGATTCTAGAGGCCGGCACGTGGGGGCCAGCAGACCAGACTCCCCATGGCCCAGGCCTGGACCAAGGCCACATGGCTGAGCAGCACCAGAACTGGAGCCCAAGCCCGGGCTGCAGGGCCACCAGCCTCCGCTCCACACGGGCCCAGGGTGCCCGTGTCCTCTCTCCTGACTCCAGGTGAAGCCAGAGGTCCTCAGCCACCCCGAGCAGTTCTCGCTGATCTACTCAAGACACCCTTTATTGTGCCCGATGGGCGCTTTGTGGAGTTCCACTGGTGGCAAATGGCCGGGGACTGCAGGGGTGAATGAGGGGTTAATGGGGTGGGCGCCCTGACATGGCCAGGGTATGCAGGACAGAGGGTGGCAATGGGTGATGCCTGAGCTCTCCTCCCCCAGGGACTCCTTGGGTGATGGAGGCTCTGCTCTCTGAGGTGCCCGAGATGGTGAAGAGCATGCTGCAGAACTGACTTCCTGAAGTGGGCACCCCTCCCCATGCTGCCCCACAACCCCCTTCCTGAGAACTCCCAGGTCGGGGCTGGGGCGGGGCATCTGGGCTGAGGTGGTGCCCATCCCGGCTCCACTCCAGGGACCACATTGACACCTTGGCCTTAGAGCTGGACTTTTTTTTTTTTTTTTGGCTGTGCTGGGTCTTAGATGTGACATGTGGAATCTTTCATTGGGGCACGCAAACTCTTAGTTGTGGCATGTGGGATCTAGTTCCCTGACAAGGGGTTGAACCTGGGCCCCCTGTACTGGGATGCCTGCATGGGTCAATCTTAGCCACTGGACCACCAGGGAAGTCCCTAGAGCTGGACTTTTGGGCTAAGAACAGGAGCAGCTCCGTGAGCTCCGGGAGAAGAACTATGTCCTGAATCGCTATGAAGTCCCTTACGGGGGCCCCAGGGGAGAACCCACCTGGCCAGCCTCTCAATCTGTTGTATGTTCACTCCGGTTTGAGTGTCAGGACTTCCCTGGGCAGGAGGGTGGGGGACTGAGTCCCACCTCTCAGATGCTGAGCTGATAGCCCTGGGGGATTCAGGGCTGTGGCTCCCAGCTGAGCCAGCCTCCTGCCTGGGCATGGAGGGCCTAGAGCCCCAGTGCCAGGCCCCTCCCGGCTCCAGGAGTGCCGGTGACTTAGCTCCTCCTCTCAGATCGTGTGGGCTCCCAGGAAAGGGGTGTTGATCTGTGCTCTGGGGGCTGGATCACATCGACCCAGATGCTCATGTATCCTGGGCCAGGCCCTGCTCTGGGCCATACCTGGGGCAGGAGAGGCCCCAGAGGACCATGGGAGCAGGCAGGACACCACTGAGACCGGGGTCAGGGGCTGCATTCTGGTAGGAGGAGAGCAGAGCACCCTGGCACTAGCTTCTTTGTAATTCAGCCTCCAGCCTGCACAACGCAGCACTGCCCCTCCTCCCAGAGCCAGGCCTGGAGCGAGACAAGGGAGCCTCAAGTCCCCTCCCCCACCTGCTCAAACCACAGCCACCTGTAGATCAAAACACGTCTTTTTTAAAATCCTCAGCTGCCTGAAAGATGTACATGGTTGGGGGTGGGGCTGAGACTACACACACGCGGTGGGGGGACTCCTGAGCGCCCTCAGACTTTGCACGTTTCTGCATTTCTGCACACGACAGCGATTTTTGCAGAAAGGTTGTGGAGGGTGCATCTGGGCCTGGCACCAGCCTGTGGCAGCTGTCTGTGGCTGCCTTTGTCCACCCAGGATGCCCAAACGCTTGTTCTCACCTCAACCACTGTGGCGGCTTCCTTTCCCCGTGAGAACAGGGACTCCCACAGCGCCCAGAGGACTGGCCGTCTCCCTGTCTGGCCTTGAGTTCCAGGGCCACTGCCCAGTATTAGCAAAATTCACAGGCTCCCAGGTGATCCGCTCAAGTCACACACCCTTTCTCCTGCCCAGGCTCTGTAATTAAGGGTATTAGCAGTGTTTGTAAATCTCCATGAGAGAGGATTTCAACCAGAACTGGGCCCCAGGAGCCCCTGATTGAAGCCATTCAAGGCTGTGGGCTCCTGAGCCGCTCACTCTGCCATTCCAGGTCATCTGTGTATCACCTGAAGGCTTTGCTAGCCACAAGGGGTTGCAGACTCAAATTCCAGGACACAATTATGGGATGTAGTTGAGACTAAGGAACTCTAACTATGCAAGGAGGAAGATGCTTAGTGGGGCTGGGGTGACCAGAAAGCACATTCCTTTTTAAAAATTTGATTAATTAATTAATTACTTTGGCTGCTATGGTCTTAGTGGTAGCACTCAAAATCTTTGCATCATGCAGGGTCTTTCACTGTGGCGCACAGAATCTCTAGTTATGGCACACGGGCTCAGTAGTTGCCATGTGCTGGCTCAGATGCTCTGTGGCAGCTGAGATTCCTGGGACCAGGAATCGAACCTGTGTCCCTGGCATTGCCAGGTGAATTCTTAACCACTGGACCACCAGGGAAGTCCCCGGAAAACACACTCCTGTGTAACTGGGTCTCTGCTTCTGGCTAGTGTAGGGGAGTGTGGGGTCCTTTTTGCTAGATCTTCCAATTTCCCAACATAAGATGGAGATCCATAGTTTACATGAAATATTCCAATTTGTAAGTGTCTCGATGTCCCAAATTCTAACTGTACCTCTAGAAGTGCAGGCCTGTGAGTAAGTGAGGAGTAGGAAGAAGGAGACCTGAGCCCACTATAGGATTCCCTTTTCCCCACTGCGTCCAGAGCCCCACTGTTGAATGAGTCAGCCTGGATGCTCACTCCAAGTCATGTGTTGCCCTTAACTGTGTAATGTAATGTGTGTGTGCACACTCATGTCCGACTCTGTGACCCCTTGGACCACAGCCCACCAGGTTCCTCTGTCCATGGAATTTTCCTGGCAAGAATACTGGAGTGGGTCACCATTTCCTACTCCAGGAGATCTTCCCGACCCAGAGACCAAACCCACATCTCCTGTGTCTCTTGCATTGTCAGGTGGATTCTTTACCACTGAGCCACCTGGGAAGCCCTTTATAGTGAGATACTCTTAATACGTAAGGATTGAGATCCTTAATACGTAAAGATCTCTTGCAAATCAAAAAGGAAAAGTAATATTGTCATGCTTGGAAAAAATCTATAGAGTGACTGGATGGCCAAAAAACATGATGCTCTGTTCATTCTTTTTCTGGATCTGGTTCAGCTCTCAGCCCACAGGGACACAGCTCCTCACTGCCCTCTGTGCTCTGACCTTAGATGTTCTCAGCCAGGTCTCACCACTTAACTTGTCTGTCTAGTCCTTCTTGGCACATTTACAAGCAGATGCGTCACTGGTGGGAAAGATAATACTTAACTTATTCAGCTTTGGTTTTGCAGTGAAATGGCAGGCTATGTGGGGGAAGGACTGAGAGGGGGACCCCGAGAGGCAGCCCAGGCTTCTCTCAGCCCTCTCAGTAAGCCAACTCTGGCCCAAACTTGCACCCTCACGCAGTAAAATTGCTGCTCGACCCCCATTCTTGGAAGGCAGCTGGCAGGGGCGGGGGGTGAGTGGGAGGGGGAGGAAGGTTCTCCTTGCCTTGGTCCCAGAGTATTTCTTTGAGGAAGAAGTACTGGTTTCCTTCTGTACTCTTCCCAGGGTAGCGATGTGACCAGCTTTTCTGAAGAGGTTGATTTCCCAGGCTCCCCTGTAGTGAGGGGTGACTGGGGACCCAGTTCTGACACACGCAAGTGAAAGCCACTGGAAGAGGCTCCTGGGAAAGCTCCTTCAGAGGAGAGACTCGGCCAGCTCTGCTTTTGGTTCTCTGCCCTTCCCCTTCCTTTCTGCCTTGAGCACAGATGAAGTCCTTGGATCTGCAGAAGCCACCTTGCAACCACAAGGCAATGAACGCAAGGCTGAAAACCAGAGGCTTAGATGGCAGAGCAGAAAGATGGAGAACCTGGGCTTGGGTTGTGCTGTGAGTCACACAGCCTTGTGTGCATGTTTTAGTCACTCAATTGTGTCCAGCTCTTTGAGACTGCATGGGTTGCAGCCCGCCAGGCTCCTCTGTCCATGGAATTCTTCAGGCAAGAATAGTGGAGTGTGTTGCCATTTCCTACTCCAGGGGACCTTCCCCACCCAGGAATCGAACCAGGGTCTCCCGCACAGCGGGAAGATTCTGTACCGTCTGAGCCACTTGGGAAGCCTTTATGGCCCTGGGCTCCCCTCAGATGAGAAAAAAAAAAAAGATTAGTTGTTTAAGCAGCTGGTGTTCAGATTTCTGTCCCTTCTGGCTGACTCCAGCTCTGGCAGGTCTTCTTCCAAGGCCTTCCGGTCAGTACTTTCTCCCTCATTCCTAGCTCAGTGCCCTCCTGGCCCGGCAGGGTGGCAGTGCCGCTGCCTGCCTGGCCTGACCTCAGTCCAGCTCTTTGTGGAGGGGCAGATCAGTCCAAATAGGACCAGTCCCAGCACACCGTCCGCACAGTCTTGGAACCGAACCCCAGACCCCCTGCGTCCTCATCGGCACTTGTGCCAACAGCTCCTGGCCTCCCCACGGGCAGTGGAGCCGGGGTGGTGTGTGACTACGGATGGAAAGTGACGCTTGCAGCTCTGGGGGTGCTGGCGATGTTCTGTTTCATGACCCACGACAAGGTGTTTGGTTTACATGATCTGTTCACTATCGTTTGTGTTTTATGGACGTTCCCACTTTGCATCTTAATTCACAGTAAAATCATTTGAAAATTTCAGAGGCCATTGGTCAGCTGGATTTGGCCTATTTGGACAGGAGGGGGAGGGTCGGCGGTGGCCGCAGGCTGGACGGTCCAGCAGCGGCCTGAAGAGCCAGCAAGGGGCACCTCCTGGGGAGGGGCAGGGTGAGCGGGCAAGACAGAGCCTTCCATGGAATTGAGTGTCAGCCAGTTCATTCTCTTAGAATAGCTGCACACCTGCAAATCAGCAGTTTCTATTGTGGTGAGAAGTATTAAAAAAACAAATGAAAGGGCGAGCTTGCCTCTGACACGCCAGACGCATGGCCCCGAGACTCATGCCACCGTCTGTCACCGCCCACGCGCCTTCCTCGATCCATGCTGCTGGCACATGTAGGGCCCATGACCTGCGACCCCACTCCGGCCCCCCAGGGCCACGGAGCCAAGCCTGCCTCTGAGTGGGGGTCTCAGTCACACACGGGCTCCCCGTACGGGCAAGTCAGGTGACCATTCTGAGCCTCAGTGTCCTCATTTGTGAAGTGACGCTATTATCTCTCCTGCAGGCGTGTTGTAAAAATTAGACGTGATGTGTTTTCAGGTACAGAGAGTCAGCCAAGGGCAGCGTCTGCTGTGTTCGTGAGTGGAGATGCCCTAGTTTAGTCCATCCCAGCAGCGGAGGGGAGGGAGCGGGACTGTTCTCTTCGAGGCCCCCTGCGGGCTTCACACCTTGTGGATGAGGGTCCCTTAGGGCTCGAGGGAAGGGAAGGTTAAGCTTCCCTCAGCCCCCACCCTCCCCTGGAAGACCTCCTTGTCAGCCACTCCCCATGAGGCTGTCCTTCCAGACCCTTCAGCTCTGAGCCTTGTATGACACAAACCTGCAGGGGGTGGTAGGCCAGCAGGTGCCCAGCGGAGTGAGCATCGTGCCAAGAAGAACTGGTGGTTGGACAAGCAAAGACCAATCTCCAGGCAACAAAAGAGGGCTGTTCTGGGGGCCTCGAAATCTGGGTAGAGTGAAGGGTGGCGGGGAGGCTGCTCAGAGCCAGCCACCCACAGCGGCCTGCAGCCCAGCATGGGGCCGTGGAGACCCTGGACTGGAAGGCTTCAGGATTCCCCGCAGAAGGCCTCCTGCGGCGCTCACAGCCCAGGCTCATGGCTTGTTAATAGCTGCATTCCTCAGGCTGTCTCTCTGCCGCTCCACTTCTGGGGTTTCCTGCAAGAAGGATGTGGTTTGGTCAGCCTGGAAAGGATAGGCCTGGAAGGATCTTCTGACATTGAAAGTTCCAGGCTCTACAAAGAAAGACATGTGGATGGCCATTAGGCACAGGAAAAGATCCTCAACATCACTAATTATTAGAGAAATGCAAATCAAAGCTATCTCACACTGGTCAGAATGGCCATCATCAGAAAGTCTATGAGTAACAAATGCTGGGGAGGCTGTTGGAGAAAGGGAACTCTCCTACAGCTTCAAAATAATGCCATTTGCAGCAACATGAATGGACATAGAGATTATTACAGTAAGTGAAGTAAATCAGAAAGAGAAAGCCAAATACCATATGATATCACTTATATGTGGATTCTAAAATATACCACAAGTGAACCGGTCTACAAAACAAACAAGACTCACAGACATAGAGATCAGACGTGTGGCTGCCAAGGGGGCGAGGGGTAGGGAGAGGGATGGATCGGAAATTTAAGGTGGGTAGATGCAAACTATCGCATTTAGAATGAGTAAACAAGGCCCTACTGTATAGCGCAGGGAACTATAGCCAATCTCCTGGGATAAACCGTAATAGAAAAGAATGTAACCATGTCTATGTCTAGGGGTCATTTGCTGTACAGTAGAGATTGGCACAATGTCGCAAATCAATTATACATCAATTAAAAAGTTCCAGGCTCTGTTCTACAAGCGGCAAATCAGTGGAGGGTGCTCTGGACACGAGGACAGTGAAAGTGAAAGTGAAGTCGCTCAGTCGTGTCCTACTCTTTGAGACCCCATGGACTGTAGCCTATCAGGGTCCTCTGTCCATGGGATTCTCCAGGCAAGAGTACTGGAGTGGGTTGCCATTTCCTTCTCCAGGGGATCTTCCCAACCCAGGGACTGAACCTGGGTCTCCCGCATTTCGGGCGCACCCTTTACCGTCTGAGCCACCAGGGAAAGTTAATTCCTAGGTCTGAGTCTCCAAAGAGGCGATGGGTCCGTGTGGGGCAGACGGGGCTGAGTCACGACTCCTCCTTAGCAGGCATACCTGGCACCCTGTACTTCAGCTTACGAGAAACTCAAAGAGTATTGAAAAGTTGGGAGTGTAATGGCAAGAAACACGCGAATGCCTGCCACCTGACTTTGCCCTGTTTTCGTCTTTGTTTTTAGAGCTGAAACAGGTCCCTGCTTGCATTCCTGACCCTCCCAGGCATCACCGCTCTTCTGAATTTGCAGTGTCCTATTCTCATGCACGCCTTCATACTTTTGCTGTATGTATCGACAAACCACATGTAGTATTAGCTTTGCATGCTACCTTTCACTGTGGTAAAACACATAAAATAAAATTTCCCATTGAACATTTTCACCGTGGTTTATTGCACGCTTCAGTGGCACTAAGTACATTCCCATTGTTGGGTAACATCACCACTGTCCAGCTCTAGAAATTATTAATCTTCCAAAACTGAAACTCTGTGTCCATTAGTCAATAAGGTTCCTATTCCCTGCTCCCCCACAACTTCTGGAAACCATCATTTTACTTTCTATCACAATGAATTAATGGTTCTTGGTATGAATAGAATCATATAATGTTTTCCTTTTGTGTCTGACTTATCTCACCTAGCATAGCATCTTCAAGGTTCCTGTATGTCGTAGCATGTGTCAATTTCTTTCCTTTTAAAGGCTGAGTAAATTTCATTGCATATGTCAGCCACTCTTTGTTTATTCATTCATTGATGGACATTTGGGTTGTGTCCACCTTTTGGCAACTGTGAATAATGCAACTGAACACAGGTATTTAAGTATCTGTTCAAGTACTTGCTTTCAGTTCCTTTGGGGACATACACAAAAATCGAATTGTTGGATCATATGGTAATTCTGTGTTTAATTGTTTGAGGAACCCCCTACTGCTTCGCTTGTTTTAAAATCTTATGTACTATGTATGGAGGGTATTGTACTGTGTCATTATCAATTCATTGCTTTTTTTTTTCTTTGGTGCTTGCATGTTTCTCAGTTTCAGCCATATTAATACATAGATCTAATCTGAGAATCTGTGTCCTTTAACTTACAAGTATTGTCATTACTTGGACTTATTTTTACCATCTTATTATCTTGTGCTCCTCGATCTTCTCATGGGTGTTTCTTTTTTGTTTTTCTCTTGTTTCCTATATCAATCGAATCTAGTGAGCCTTTTTTATTTTTTTATCTGTTTTACTTTTTGGCGGGACCACTCGGTAGGCAGAACCTTAGTTCACCACGCAGGGATAGAACCCGTGTTCCTTGCATTGGTAGGCAGATTCTTAACCACTGGACCATCAGGGGAATCAGAGCCTCTTTTGTTATTTTTTTCTACTTTTATTCCTTCCTTCTTTCATTCATTTTCTTGGAAATTGTAGGTTTCATTCCTACTCTTTAGGGCTCCTCTCCCCTTCTTTTCACATGTACAGTGATTCTAGTTAATTAGGAACATGGCCGTCCCCTGATGGGGGAAGGGCCCTTGGAATACTTGGATCGCCTCCTCCACCTTCCATAGCACCATCCAGGGTTGTGGGTCTGCCTTAGTTTTCACACCTCCAACTCACTGCCATCACAGTTGCAGTTTTCCACGGTTGGTGTTTATATCCATTTACCCACATGTCTACCAGAGTGTATTTGCTGTCTTCATTGCTTTTTTAAAAAAATTTAAGTGTAGTTAATTTTTAATGTGTTAGTTTCAAGTGTACACCAAAATGATTCAGTTGCATATATATATATACAATTTTTTTCTTTTTCAGATTCTTTTCCATTACAGGTTATTACAAGACACTGAGTATAGTTCCCTGTGCTAAGCAGTAGGTCTGTGTTGTTGCTCTTCACGGCTTTTTTACATCTCACACCTTCTGAGTTCCATTTCCTTTCTCTTAAAATAAATGTGCTGGCAGCCCTAACCCGGTGATGTTATGGTGAAGTCTTTTCCGTCTTCATCTGAAAGGTCTTTATTTCACTTTCACTCCTTGCGTTGGGTTGTCAGCAATGCTGGCCACCAAGTTCTGTCCATCCCTGTGATGGCCATGTCACTCCTCCCAAGGAGATGGAGTTTATTTCCCCTGCCCTTAAACATGGGCTGGCCTTGTGACTTGCTTTGATCAGTAGAATGTGGAAGTGACCCCGTGCCAGGTCCAGCCTTAGGTCATAAGAAGACTGACTGATTCCACTTTTACCCAGTTGGGGTCCAAGCACCATGAAGCTAAGCCCAGTTGCCCCACTGAAGAGATAGAGGGGGCCTGGAGCATGACGATGACAAGGAGCCAGAGAGTCACCTGCAATCCCACCCCTTCCGCTGAGGGCCTTCGTGTGAGTGAAGCTGCCTCGTTTCTTCCAGTCTCAGATGGGCCACCCTAGCCAAGGCCACACAGAAGGTAAAATGAGCTGTCCCCCTTCTGTCAAATTACAGAACTGTGAGCGAATACACAGGGGAGGTTGCCTTAAGCCACTATATTATGGAGAGGTTTGCTATGCAGCAAGAGCCAACTGGAGCCCTCTTGAGTGGTATTTTAGGGGAGTTTGAACTCCAGGGTGAGATAGTTTTTGTCAGCACTCTGAATGTAGCACGCCTCTGACTTCCGCCTTCTGTTCTGCCATCGAGAAGGCTGCTGTGAATTGTTTTCCTGTGTAGGTAATCTGTCAGGTGATTTAAAATCATCTGTTTGTCTCCATTGGTCTGCAGTTTCTCTAAAACATATCTAGTAGAGTCTCCTTTTTCTTTTTCCTGTCAGAAATTATGCTGATATTCCTGCTTCTGCCTTCTCTTCCTCTTACTCCTACAAATATTTTTGGAGTATGTATTATGTGCTAAATACTATTCTAAGTGTTGGGAATTAAACTGTGAACAAAAGAGAGGAAGACTCTATTCTCATATGGGGGGGAGACTCTGTTCTCAGTCACAGCCTGAGAATGACGCCAGCGTGCAGAAGAGCAGAGCTGAGGTTTTGGGAAAAGCAAAACTTGAATGCATGGTTGAAACCTGCATCGTGCCATACCCAAAGGCAGCCCTACTCATTATATTTTCAGTAACGTAGCGATCATTGCCCCTTGTTTCTTTCTTTTTTTTAATAAATATTTTGAAATTATTTTGTTTATTTATTTACTTTTGACTACATTGGGTCTTTGTTGCTGTGCTCAGGCTTTCTCTAGTTGCGGAGAGTAGGGGCTACTCTCTAGTTATGGTGTGAAGCCGTCTCACTGCGGTGGTTTCTCTTGTTGCAGAGCACAGGCTCCAGAGCACACGGGCTCAGTAACGGCAGCCTGTGGGTTCTAGAGCACAGGCTTAATAACTGTGGTGCACAGGCTTGTTAATAGTTGCTCCTCGGCATGTGGGATCTTCCCAGGCCAGGGATCCAACTGGTGTCCCCTGCGTTGCAAGGTGGATTCTTAACCAGTGGACCACCAGGGAAACCCTGCCCATGGTTTCTTAAGATAGTTTAAAAAAAAAAATTATTTAGCGGCACCAGGGCTTGGTTGCGGCGCGCAGGATCTTCGCTGCCGTGCGGGATCTTGGTTGCAGAGGACAGGCTGGACTCCCCCGTTGTGGCGCTCTGCCTCGGTAGTTGTGGTGCGTGGGCTTAGTCGCTCCACAGCATGTGGGATCTTAGTTCCCCTACCAGGGATCGAACTCGCATCCCCTGCATTGCAAGGCAGATTCTTAACTACTGGACCACCAGGGAAGTCCCTTAAGACAGTTTTAAATGGATTTTTATGCCATTTACAAGTGAAACGGTACTAACTGATACCTATCCCAGCCCAGCCTGATCCAGATGTCCTTCCTCTGTGAAACTTTACATCCATCTTTTCATTTAATTTATTTTAAAATTAATTAATTAAAATTTCTGTTTCTATTTGATCTTGTTCCAAAAAGAAAAAAAAAAGATATAAGTACATTAACAAAGATGGATAAAACACAGGTAGCATAGTTTAGAAGTGTTACTATTCTTACCAAACCTGAAGAGGCGTATGTTTCATTAACTCTGAAAAATTATCAATTGTTATCTCTCAGTAACGCCTTGGCCATTCTCTTTTGAAATTCCTGTTAGACAAACGGTAGACCTTCTCATCTTATTCTTTGCGTCACTTAACCTCTTTTTCATAATTTCTATTTCTTCTTCTTCCTCTGGGTAATATTCTTAGACCAGTTTCCCAATTCACTATTTTTCTCTTCATTTGTATTGAATCTGGTGTTTAGCCTATTTATTGAATTGTATATTTCAGTTATTTTTTCATTTCTGGAAATTCTATTTGGTTTTTTTACATCTATTCATAGTATTTTATTCTTTTCTTATGCTTTCAATGCCTTATATGCATCTAGACATTTTAATGATATCTATTGTATTGTATAATATCTTTAGTCTTCATATAACATCTCAGATGCTTGAGAGTCTAATTTTGAGGTTAAGTCCGCTGAGTCTTTCATTATGATGGCTTATTTCCCCTTCCTTTCTTTTTTCCTTTCTTTCTTTCCTCTTTCTCTTTTCCTCCCTCCCTCCCCTCTCCCCCACCTCCCTCTCTTCCTTTCTCCTTTCTTTCTTTTTTGTAATCTGGGTTGCAAGCTCATGTTCAGTGGGGCTTTATCCTTTGGGATTCCATGTGATCTGGGTTGAGAGCATGATATTCCAGAGTTACTTTGTGATTGCTTCTTTTAGGAACCCCAACAGTATCACTCACTATGAGAAGTTTTTTTTTTTTTAATGTTATTCTCTTGTCTTGTTGCTGGATCCTATTTAAATAATTATGAAGACAGCATCAACTCAAGCCCCAAACAGGAAACACAGACCTATGTTTAGAAATTCTAAACAGGAGAATTTCATTTTCTACCCAGAACCCAAGCTAAGACATCCTTTTTTGCTATGTTCCTGGGCTAGGGAAGATTTGCTTCCCTAGATCACCTTTTCATTGAGGCTGTAACTCTCTGAGGATTATGGATCTAGGTGAGGACTCAGCTCCATCTTTCTACTTCACAGCCCTTGGGTATTATTGACTACCTTGCAGGATAATTTTCTAAGTGATACGAGAACTAGAAGCATGTTCTGTTCTACTGAAGTGCCTCCGAACGGGCTCCTGGAGGCTCCTGGATGGGGGCTGGTCATCAGAAAGACCAACCAATGATGAGAAGCTTGGAATTTTCAGCCCCACCCTCATCTTCCAGAGAGGAGGCAGGGGCTGGAAATGAAGTTAATAATTTATCATGCCTATGTCAGGATGCCTCCATAAAATCCCAATAGTACATATGGAGCTTGGAGAGCTTCCAATTAGTGAACATATGCACATGGGGAGGTTCTTTAGCAAATTTATTAAACCCAAAAAGGGGGATTGTTGAACTTCAGATCAATGCCAGTTAGTCAGAAGCACTGGCATCTGAAGAGTGTGTGTGTGTGTGTGTGTGTGTGTGATGGTGTGGCAGTCTTGTGGGACTGAGCTCTTAAGCTGTGGGACCTGATGCTATTTCTGGCTAGTGTCAGAACTGAGTTAAATTGTAGGACAAAAGCTGAGCGCCGAAGAATTGATGCTTTTGAACTGTGGTGTTGGAGAAGACTCTTGAGAGTCCCTTGGACTGCAAGGAGATCCAACCAGTCCATTCTGAAGGAGATCAGCCCTGGGATTTCTTTGGAAGGAATGATGCTAAAGCTGAAACTCCAGTACTTTGGCCACCTCATGGGAAGAGTTGAGTCATTGGAAAAGACTCTGATGCTGGGAGGGATTGGGGGCGGGAGAAGGGGACGACAGAGGATGAGATGGCTGGATGACATCACTGACTCGATGGACGTGAGTCTGAGTGAACTCCGGGAGTTGGTGATGCACAGGGAGCAAGTCACAGGGAAGGATTCATGAGGCCCCCTAGGGTCTGCCCACCACAATGTATTTATCATTTCATATCATTATGTATTCTATTAATGCTTCCATGCAATGTTAACAGCCTCACCACATTCTATTATATGGATGGACCATGAGTTAATCAATGCTTTATCATCAGACCCTGAATAAACATAAACATTGAAGTTTATTCTTTTTTCCTATTACAAACAATGCTAGAGAGAATGCCTTTATACTGATTTCATTATAAACAGTAGTATTATTTCCTCAGAATAAATTCCTCCACATGGAATTGCAGTGTCAAAGGATTCACAGAAGGTTCGGCTTTGGAGGCAACGAGCCCGCTTGTAGTAGAGGACAGTTCTCAAGCGGTAAAGTGAAGCGGCATGGGTTAGAGGTGGTGATGGCCATGGTGAGGAACTCGCTCTCACTTGGAAGTCGAATAACGCCCATGCTCTGAAAAGTGTCTGCTTTGTGGTTGCACAGCCTGCCCCGTAGAAGGTAGGCAAGAGTTTGTGTCTACAGTCACACCTTCAGGTGTCTTGATTGTAGGTGAAGCTGAGACCAAGAGCTCTCCTGTCACAGCTGCAGCTGAACCACTGTCCCTGAGCACAGCTCACATCTGCCCGCGGCCCTTGGTTTGTTTGTGTTCATCCAGAATGAGTGACCGCCAGTGGGTGTGAGCCGGCCTCTCAGTCTCCCTCATTCCACCTGTCCCAGAGAGGAGCCCAAATGTAATAACTTCCTGGCAGCATGGGTCCCCAGGTATCACGGCACCTTAAACAATTTGGACTCCTTAAGCTTAAACAATTTGGACTCCTTTAAGAAAAGGAATCAAATTATGAATGCGAAACTAGGCGTAGAGCTGTAGAGAGGCTTGGGTTTATGCGTCATTGCCTTGGCAGGAAACCCACCCCTGCTGGCCACAGCTAGGTGAGCCCTGCCTAGAGTTCGATTCTGTTTATTTCCAAACATCTTAAATTAGATATGTTTCCTCCTTGCCTTTTGTGGTGTATCAACATTTAAGAATTGAGCAGGACTTTAATAAAATAGTCATTTGGAGCAAAACCTCTCGGGTTTAACCCTCTCCAGTGAAACCACTGACATGCATGACGGGCACACACACGGTGTCAAAACCCTCTATTCTTATTTGAAGTGCAGAGTCTGGTGCAACGTGAGGGTGATTTTCTAGCATTTATTGAGTCTGCCCCAGGCACTGTGGAAGGTCATTTCATTGTCTTATTTCACCCTTTCGCCTGCCATGGCTCAGACAGTTCTAGGGGCTCAAAGCAGCTCCCATTTAAGGGCAGAAAATGCCAGGACACCCCAAGTTGACGTTCAAACACAAAACCGTTAGAGCAATTGTGACATAAATCCTACTGCATCAGTCTGTCTCCCAACAGGAAACAGATGGCACATTCAAAATAGGATAATTTGAGGAGGGTTTATTTACAAAAAAAAGATGTGGGTATTGGGGAACCACAAGGATAGGGCAGTAACCCAAGTTTAGGAGCAGCCAGGCATGGCCATCATGAGGCTGTCAGTGGGTGGAGGAGAGCTGTGCTTCAAGCCTGTGGTGAGAGAAGTCGTGGTCATTGGTTGAGGGACTCGGCCAGCTCAAGGAGAGGGAATAAGTAACTGACCACATTCTATTTTCTCTCTCTCTCTCTGATCTCCTGTTGGGCTCTGCCAGGATGCTGAAGACACAGGATGTGGACCATACAGATCAGCCTCCTGGGTCAGAGGGCATGGCGAAGGGGATGTGGGGTGGGGTGACAGGGGGTTCTGGAGGGGCAAACAAAAGATATATGGCACAGTCCACCCCTTTGGCCCTCAGCATCCACCCTAGACCTTTGTCCACAGGAAAATTTTGTTTCCCCAACACAAAGGGCTCATAAAGTCCCATCAGCTACTGTACCATCTTGGGGTGATGCCAGTTAGTTATGCTTCCAGCTGAAAGCACTGGTGTTCTTCAGATAAGGTAAGAAAAAGAAATAGTTGTTCATCAAATGTGGCTGCTGCATTCCCATCTCTATAGCTGACCCCAAGACCAAGGTAATCTTAGTTGCCTTCTTACACCTTCCATTCTCTGCTCTCCTTAACCTCTGACAGGATGTTTCTGGACAGGGTTCTTTTCTTTTTTTTGGCCTCATGGAATGTGAGATCTAGTTCCCCAACCAGGGGTTGAACTGGAACCCCCTGCATTAGAAGCGTGGAGTCTTAACCCCACTGGACGACCAGGGAAGTCCCAAAAGGGACCACTCTCATCTCCAGCTCTTGGTTCTTGGACCCGTGCATCTTGCCTATGGGGAAATGGCCCTATATATTGGCAGCAGTTTAGGCGTGTACTGTATCTCGCAGGATGGCACCCCAGTCCTGCAGGATGCTGCCCCGGTCCTGCAGGACGCTGTCTCTCAGCAGGTGATTCCACCATCCCATCAAGGCAGAGTCTTCCAGGGTGCTGAGTGAGACCAGGAGTGAATCCTGAGTCTCACTACAATCAATAAACAAAGGGGCAGTTGGTGTAAACCTCCTGTAAGTTATCAGAACCATAAAGTAACACAATCATGTCAAATGAAGAAAAATGTACAACCTAAAAGTTGTAAGTTGTGTTTTGCTAGGGGACCTTGCTGAGGACCATAGCCTCTCAGAGAGTTTGGAGGAACTGCTCCAAAGAGGTAAGAGAGGAAGCAGGATATATAGGAGATTTTGCTGAAACAAACGTGTAGTCAAACATTTAAAGATGACAATTAATCACAGAAAACAGGCATCTCAAGTTCATGGTTTTAGTGCTTTTCTCTGTATGGAAAGATGCAAGGGTCTGGGTTCATGGAAATTATTCCTTATGCTTGTTAACTGTCTAGGGCCATGTATGGTCAGGCCACTCAAGATGGCTGTTTTCCTGCTGTCTGTACATCTCCTGCTTGACCAGACCCTGCTTCACTCACGTGACTATCCAATCCTCTTAATTACAGGGCTTAATCAGTAACTATCAACATGCTTGCCCCCTGCCCTAGCCGCTGGTTTCCCTGGTAACTGATGAGCCAATCTTTACGGCAATTCCCCCTATAAATGGTAGCCTCCGTCTCCCCTGAGTTGTGAAGGTCTAGCCAGCTCCCACCTGCTGTACACAAAGTGGGTGTCACTCCAGGACCTTTTGTTTCAAAAGTGTAAGATCCCCTATCTAATAACCCACTGATGTCTCTGTCACTGTTTCTGGGTTCTTTGGTCTCCAGGCCGGGCAGTTATTATACAAGGTTTTCAAGCCTGCTACGTGGAGCCCAAGAGACAGGTCAGCCAGGAGGCCAAGGAAACTCCCTTGAGCGCTGACATGTCTAGAAATAAGGACGGGGAGCAGAAAGCTGTGGGGACAATCCCAAGGTGGCTCTCCACTAGCACGCGGGGCTCTGTGGCAGCTGACTGCCGTGAGAGACGTATTTCTCTTCCATTATATTCACAATATCCTGTTAACCTCAGAGTCTCAGTCTAGTTTAAAGGCAGCAGCCTTGTGCTGGTGGTTCATCTGAGTGCACAGGGATGGCTAGTGAGTACAGATAAAATATATATATATTTTATATATATATAATCTGTATAATCTAAAAAACACAGGCATACTCCCCCGCTTCCTCCCGTATAACTAATAACATACATTTGCTGGTACATTGGTCACAAGTGATGAACCAACATTGATATATTATTAGTACCTAAAGTCCATGCTTTATTCAGATTTCCTCAGTCTTTCACTTACTCTTTATTTCACTTACTTCTTTATTCCAGAATCCTACCTTTCATTTCGGAGAAGGCAGTGGCACCCCACTCCAGTACTCTTGCCTGGAAAATCCCCTGGACGGAGGAGCCTGGTGGGCTGCAGTCCATGGGGTCGCAGAGAGTTGGATACGACTGAGCGACTTCACTTTCACTTTTCACTTTCACGCATTGGAGAAGGAAATGGCAACCCGCTCCAGTGTTCTTGCCTTGAGACTCCCAGGGACGGGGGAGCCTGGTGGGCTGCCATCTCTGGGGTCGCACAGAGTCGGACACGACTGAAGCGACTTAGCAGCAGCAACAACCTTTCATTTAGTTGTCACACCTCCTTAGGCTCCTCTTGGCTGTGACAGTTTCTCAGACTTTTCTTGTTTTTGACGCCTTTGATAGTTTCAAGGAGTACTGGTCAGTATTGGCCAGGAACATTTTTAGAATGTCCCTCAAGCTGGAGTGTCTGGTGTTTTTCTCATAGTTATGTTGGAATTGCGGGTTTGGGGGAGGAAGAGGACAAGTGCTGTCCGCATTGCGTCATTTCAAGGGTACATACTGTCAACATGGCTCTTTACTGTTGATCTTGACCTGAATCACCCGGCTGAGTTATGTTTGTCCGATTTCTCTGCCATCAAGTGATTCTTTTCTTCTCTCCTTTCATTCTTAAAGAATGGAGAAGGTTCAAAATTTTTAGCCTGGTTTCAGTTCAGTTCAGTCGCTCGGTTGTGTCCAACTCTTTGTGACCCCATGAACCGCAGCACACCAGGCCTCCCTGTCCATCACCAACTCCCGGAGTTCACTCAAACTCATGTCCATCGAGTCGGTGATGCCATCCAGCCATCTCATCCTCTGTCGTCCCCTTCTCCTCCTGCCCTCAATCTTTCCCAGCATCAGGGTCTTCTCAAATGAGTCAGCTCTCCACATCAGGTGACCAAAGTATTGGAAATTCAGCTTCAACATCAGTCCCTCCAATGAACATCCAGGACTGATCTCCTTTAGGATGGACTGGTTGGATCTCCTTGCAGTCCAAGGGACTCTCAGGAGTCTTCTCCAACACCACAGTCCAAAAGCATCAATTCTTTGGTGCTCAGTTTTCATTATAGTCCAACTCTCACATCCATACACGACCACTGGAAAAACCATAGCCTTGACTAGACAGACCTTTGTTGACAAAGTAATGTCTTTGCTTTTCAATATGCTGTCTAGGTTGGTCATAACTTTCAAGGAGTAAGCATCTTTTAATTTCATGGCTGCAGTCACCATCTGCAGTGATTTTGGATCCTGGTTTATGTATGTCCAAATGCCCCATCCCACATCTCAGAGGGCTCCTCCCTCCCCATCAGATTGTGTAACATGAGAAATCTGGTAGGCTGTGCATTCCAGTGGGTCCTGTGGTTCTATAATTCTTGCAGTCAGACTCAGGTCTTGGTCTTCAGTTTTCTGTGCCCAAGGACCACATATGACTCCTTCAAATCTTCCTTAAGGCCTTCTGCTTCTTTCTGCATGCTCTATTTTTTTTTAAAGAGCTTTCTCTGCTAAGTCACTTCAGTCGTGTCCAACTCTGTGCGACCCCATAGACGGCAGCCCACCAGGCTCCCCCATCCCTGGGATCTGAGGCACAATTGACCTACAATAAACTGCACATATTTAGAGTCTGTAATTTAGTATTTTAACAAGTATATACCTGTGAAGCCATCATCACAATCAAAATACTGAACACATCTATCACTCTCAATGTTGCCTTGTATATCTTTATAATCCTCCCCTCCTTCCCACCTCTTCCCCAATAGGCAACAACTAATCTGCTTCTTGTCCCCAAGAGCTTACATTTTCTAGAATTTATTTTGTGTTTTTTTATTTTTTTAATTAAAATATAGTTGATGTCCAGTATTGTTAGTCTTTAGGAAGACTACATGATTCTGACATTCGCTTACAGTAGGAAATGATCCCCACAGTGAGGCTAGTAACCATCTGTCCCCATACAATGTTATTACAGTATTACTGACCATGCTCCTTATACTGTGTATGCCATCCCATGGTTTGTTTATTTTGTAAGTAAGGATTCATATCACTCAATTCCCTTCACCCCTACCCCCACTGCCTTCCCCTCTGGCACGTGCCCGTTTGTTCTCTGTATCTTTGTCTGTTTCCATTTTGTTTTATTTTTTAGATTCCACGTGTAAATGAGACAAACAGTATTTGTCTTTCTCTGTCTGATTTATTTCATTTCACATAATACCCTCTGAAAGTGTTAGTCACTCAGTCCTGTCCAACTCTTTGTGACCCCTGGACTATATCTCTATCCATGGAATTCTCCAGGCAAGAATACTGGAGCCATTCCCTTTTCCAGGGGACCTTTCCAACCCAGGGATTCAACCCAGGTATCCTGCATTGCAGGCAGATTCTTTACTGTCTGAGCCACCAGGGAAGCCTCTAATACCCTCTAGATCCATCCATGTTGTTGCAAATGGTAAATGTCCTTTTTTCTGATTAATAATCCATTATGTGTGTATGTGTATTTCAAGTGTTTATCCATTCACCTATCAATGGACACTCAGATTGCTTCCTTATCTTAGTTATTATAAATAATGTTGCAATGAACATTGGTGTGTATATATCATCTTGAATTAGTGTTTTTGTTTTCTTTGGGTAAATAAATACCTAGAAGTGAATTTGCTAGATCATGATGTAGTGCTGATCTTAATTTTGGGGGAAATTGCCATACTGTTTCCACAGTGGTTGCATCAATTTAAAATCCCACCAACGGTGCACAAAAGTTCCCTTTTCTTCACATCCTCGCCAACTTCTGCTGTTCGTCCTCTTTTTGATGATAGCCATTCTGGCAGGTTTGAGGTGATAATCTTATTGTGGTTTTGATTTGCATGCTTGCTTGTTATTAATTAGTTGTCAGGCATTATTAATTTTAGTTTGGGTGCTGGATTTTTTTATATTCTCATAAATATTCTTGAATTTTTTTTTTCTGGGAAGCAGTTATTTTGGAAAAAGTTAAATCCTTTGGGGTCTTATTTTTTTAATTAAAATTTTTTTATATTTATTTATTTGACTGTGCGGGGTTTTAGTTGCAGCATGTATGATCTTTGAGCTTCATTGATGCATGCGGAATCTTTAGCTGTGGCATGTGGGATCTAGTTCCCTGACCAAGGATCAAACCTGGGTCCCCTGCACTGGAAGTGTGGAGTCTTAGCCATGGACCACCAGGGAAGTCTCAGTTCTTGCTTTTTAATATGCATTGCTGCTGCTGCTGCTGCTTGGTTGCTTCAGTCATGTCTGACTCTGAGTCACCCTACTGCCAGGTTCCTCTGTCCATGGATTCTCTAGGCAAGAGTACTAGAGTGGGTTGCCAGGCCCTCCTCCAGGGGATATTCCTGACCCAGGGATGGAACCCAGTCCCCTGCATTTTAGGCAGGTTCTTTATCACTGAAGGGAATTGTGGGAAATTTAATTTGAGCTTAACTAAGTTAGTATATCACAAATCTATCAAAGTAGAACTTAACAAGACAGGAGATTCTAGGAAAGGTAGTTGCAGGTTAGCTAAATGGACAAATTAAAAAAAAACAAACCACAACATTCCATCTCATGTTAATATGACATTCAGTCACTTCTATTAACCATTTTTTAAAAATTTTATTTTATTTTTAAACTTTACAATATTGTATTAGTTTTGCCAAATATCGAAATGAATCCGCCACAAGTATACCCGCGTTCCCCATCCTGAACCCTCCTCCCTCCTCCCTCCTCTACCCTCCCTCCGGGTCGTCCCATTTTTAGCTTCCAAATTTAAAAATTAGCAAAATTATGCATCTGATTAAATACTCCACTGTCCAGCAGAAAATCAAAAGCATTCTAACCCTCTCCCAAAAGAGGATACAAATTCCTATATGTCATTTTATATTTTCAGGCAAGTTCAAGCCTTTTCTAGTGGGTCAAAACCCTTTTTGACACCTATTAATAAATCTTATCTTCGATGGTAGGAGAATGAGAGGAGAAAAAATAACTAGTTGATACATACCTAATAGATTTATAATAAAATAAGGAAGAAATACTCATAAATATTATAATCTTCATTTCTACAACTAGTCATGTGGTCATACGGTATCAATAACTTTCTTCTTCCACTACCCATTCCATATGTCCTTTGTCCTCTGCAAGTATCTTGGATAATCTTGATTCTCTGCCTGGTGGAATGACCCAAACCTTCTGAAGAGTCTGGACTATTACTAATCCAGTCTTTACTAGATTATTGTAGTTTTCCATTAACTTTTATCACATTATAAGGTATATTGAAAGTAGCCCCAGGAGATTTGCATTTCAGACAAAGTCTTCCTTGCTGTCTCTGTGTAATCACAACCCAATTTCTCCCTTTCAAATTAGGGTCACAAAGCAGCCTGTTGGTTGAGTAGCAGGAGAAGTCCAAAGTAGGCAGAAGTCCAGTGTGGCAGGCTCAGTTTCCAGTTTAATGGAACTTCTGATGAGTTCTCTGGAGGAAGCATTTCTCTCTTGGGAATTAAGACCTCTGGTTTGTAATCTATTTTATATATAGTAGTATGTATATGTTAATCGCATCCTTCTAATTTATCCCTCCCCACTCTTACCCCTTTGGTAACCATAAATTTTTTATATTTGTGGATCTATTTCTGTTTTATAAATAAGTCCATTTGTATCTCTTTTTTTCAGATTCCACATGTAAGTGATACCATATGATATGCCTTTGGCTTACTTCACTTAGTATAACTGGTAGATCCATCCATGTTGCTGCAAATGGCATTACTTCATTTTTTATGGCTAATATTCCATTTTATACACATACAAACACACACACACACACACACACACACACTCACATTCATACCATATATTCTTTATCCATTCCTCTGTTTATGGATATTTAGTTTGCTTCCATGTTTTGGCTATTGTAAATAGTGTTTCTATGAACATTGGGGTACATTTATCTTTTTTAATTAGAGTTTTCTCTGGTTATGTACCCTGGATCAGCATTGCAGGATCCTATGGTAACTCCATTTTTAGTTGTTTAAGGAACCTCCATACTGTTTTCCATAGTGGCTGCACCAATTTAGATTCCCATCAACAGTGTAAGGAAGGTTCCTTTTTCTCCATACCTTCTTTAGCATTTAGTGTTGGTAAACTTTTCAATGATGGCCATTCTGACTGGAGAGAGGTGACCCTCATTGTAGTTTTGATTTGCATTTCTCTAATTAGCAATATTGAGCATTTTTTTCATGTGCTTTTTGGCCATCAGTATATTTTCTTTGGAGAAATGTCTTAGATCATCTGCCCATTTTTCAATTGGGTTTGTTTTTCTGTTGTTGAGTCGTATGAGTTATTTGTATATTGTAGAAATTAATCCCTTGTCACATCATTTGCAAGTATTTTCTCCAAGTCTGCAGGTTTACTGATTGTCACAGACCCTTGATTTTCCTGTCTCACCCTTTGCCTGCACTTATTCCCATGGTACTACCAACGAAAATCTGAACTGTGATGCCACCACATCCATGAACAGCCCATCCACCAACCCTGCTAAGGAGGTGATCATTGAGCTCACCAAATATAAATAACCCAATGCCAGAATCTCATTTTAAGAGTCTCTTTTCTGGGACCACTTCTGGTACCAATTATTCTGTCTGGGTCCCAACAAGAAACAGATGGCACACTTGTAGTAGGAAAATTTGAGAATTTATTTTCATCGTGCCTATTTACAAAGCTGTGGGTGTAGGGAAAATCTACCAAGGGGAGGGAACCAGAAAATGGAGGCAGGGTGACACTTAGCTGCAGAGATCTCCAGGTGAGGAACAAAGTGGCTAGAGGCATCTTGTGCATGCGTGCGTGCTAAGTCACTTCAGTTGTGTCCAATTCTTTGCCATCCAATGGACTGTAGCCCACCAGGCTCCTCTGTCCATGAAGTGGGTTGCCATGCCCTCCTCCAGGGGATCTTCCAGACCTAGGGATTGAATTACTCTTTTCTGTCTCTTATATTGGCAAGCAGGATCCTCACCACCAGGGAAGCCCTGAGGCATCTTACAGGCTGGGAATTAAAGGAATACAAACTCCCTCTTTGGGCTTCCCTGGTGGTTCAGATGGGAAGAATCCGCCTGCAATGTGAGACCTGGGTTCAATCCCTGCGTTGGGAAGATCCCCTGGAGGAGGGCATGGCAACCCACTCCAGTATTCTGGCCTGGAGAATCCCTATGGACAGAGGAGCCTAGCAGGCTGTAAGTCCATGGGGTCGCAGAGTCAGACATGACTGAGCAATTAAGCACAAACTCCCTTTCATCTAATTTCCTATGGGAGTCTCTGGGGAGTAAACCCAAATGCAAGCCAGCAATCGGGAAATATTTATGTGGCTCATCTTAGGCTGGACTGTACATACCCATTCTTTGAAAAGGCTGGTGGCTTGTCTGTCATTTCTTCAGTGTATTGTAGTGAAAACTGAATTTACAACTTCCTTGAAAGTTGGCAGACCTCTGGCCTGCAAGGAGATCCAACTAGTCAATCATAAAGGAAATCAGTCCTGAATATTCATTGGAAGGACATGCTAAAGCTGAAACTCCAATACTTTGGCCACCTGATGCAAAGAACTGACTCATTTGAACAGACCCTAGGAAAAGATGCTGGGAAAGATTGAGGGCAGGAGGAGAAGGGGACGACAGAGGATGAGACGGTTGGATGGACATGAGTTTGAGTAAGCTCTGGGAGTTGGTGATGGACAAGGGAAGCCTGGCATGCTGCAGTCCATGGGGTCACAGAGTTGGACACAACTGAGTGAACTTTGACTCCTCTTGCTTATTTAACTTATATGCAGAGTACATCATGAGAAACGCTGGGCTGGAAGAAGCACAAGCTGGAATCAAGATTGCTGGGAGAAATATCAATAACCTCAGATATGCAGATGACCCCACCCTTATGGCAGAAAGTGAAGAGGAACTCAAAAGCCTCTTGATGAAAGTGAAAGAGGAGAGTGAAAGCTGGCTTAAAGCTCAACATTCAGAAAACTAAGATCATTGCATCTGGTCCCATCACTTCATGGGAAATAGATGGAGAAACAGTAGAAACAGTGTCAGACTTTATTTTTCTGGGCTCCAAAATCACTGCAGATGGTGATTGCAGCCATGAAATTAAAAGATGCTTACTCCTTGGAAGGAAAGTTATGACCAACCTAGATAGCATATTCAAAAGCAGAGACATTACTTTGCCAACAAAGGTTCGTCTAGTCAAGGCTATGGTTTTTCCTGTGGTCATGTATGGATGTGAGAGCTGAAGAATTGATGCTTTTGAACTGTGGTGTTGGAGAAGACTCTTGAGAGTCCCTTGGACTGCAAGGAGATCCAACCAGTCCATTCTAAAGGAGATAGGTCCTGGGTGTTCTTTGGAAGATATGATGCTAAAGCTGAAACAGTACTTTGGCCACCTCACGTGAAGAGTTGACTCATTGGAAGACTCTGATGTTGGGAGGGATTGGGGGCAGGAGGAGAAGGGGACGAGAGAGATGGCTGTATGGCATCACCGACTCGATGGACCTGAGTTTGAGTGAACCCCGGGAGTTGGTGATGGACAGGGAGGCCTGGTGTGCTGTGATTCATGGGGTCGCAGAGTTGGACACGACTGAGCCACTGAACTGTTCTTTTCTAAAGCTGTTATGGCAGTTTGCCTTTCCACATGCATTTTACAATCAGCTTTTGTCATAAAGCTTGCTGGGGTTGACTGGAAGGAAATACAGGGAACCTATAGATGAAACTGGGGAACGGACAAGAGAGCTGTAGTACATGGGTTGAAGACTGTATCTTCAGGCCTGATTCCTCTCACCAGCGTTATCTTGCAGTTTTCAGCATACAAGTCCTGCACATACCTTGTTACACCAGTCTTTTGGGTGCACAGGTGAGGATGTCGGGTCCAGCTTTGTCTGCTTTTCTCCAATTACTGAGGTCTTTTGATTTCTTTCATCAGAATTTGTAGTTCTCAGAATACAAATTCTATTCACTAATTTTGGGGGGCAGGTTCTAAACAATTCTAGGGAGTAATTACTGGCAGTTCTCCAACTTACTGTGGACCAACTCCCCTTTCCTGTTCTGTTTAGGCTATGAAAAATTAAATGCAAATGGAGAGACAGCCCTAGGGCTGGACAAAGGTACTCTCAGATTTTATTGAACTGGGCTCAGAGGAGTAGTGCTGAGTCTTCTTGCTTTTCAGAATGTGAGTCGTTTAACTAAAAATGACTTCAAGATTGAACTGCTGCTACTAAAGACACACCACACACATATCTGGAGTTCCAGTGGGCTTTTATTGAGATAAATTAACAAATCAAGATTTTATCCACCATCTTTTCTTTTAAATTCAGCAGACTCTGGTCAATATTATGTGTACATACAACATAAGACATTCCAACAAAAACACAGCCCCACTGGAACATTTGCCAATTAACAGAAAGCCAATTTTCCCATTCCCCAGATGTTTTCAAAATTGAGTCCCAACTGTTCACTTCTCAGTGGAACTGGTCCCTTGTGGCTAGGGACACTGGTATTCTATCCTGTTTTTACTAAACAAAAAATAACTTGTCTTCGTTTTGTTTCAAAAAAGGGAATAGTGACTTTGTTTTCTCCAAGCACCCCTCCCCCACAACCACTGGTTAAAATACAGTAGCCTGTATCTTAATAGCCCAACCCTACCCCCTCCCTTGCCCTGCCCAGTACTGTCTACTGGAGAATTTAAATACACTTCTGTTGGAATCTGTCAGCTATGGAGGGGCACAGTCCAGGTGCCAGGCTAGCTCCCTCTGACCTCATGAACCTTTGGACACTTAACTCTTTACCTCAAAGATGAGTTTTTAGATCAGAAAGAAGTGGGTTTTCTTTGGAAGTTAAAAAACAAAAACAAAACCCAAAAAACTAAAGGTATGAAGTAGAACTACAGGCTTAAAAGGTCCACTAAAGTCACCAAGAAGTTGACTGCATCAGCTCCCATGAGGCCAAAAATTTTTGGCTTGACAAAGGTATTTTGCCAGAAAAATGATTCTGCAACAGCTTAAGATACACAGAACACTGAAAAAAGTAGCAAATAAAAACAACATGGCTTAATTCCCAAGAATTTATTTCATCTTTTTGTTACTCATCTATAGTAAGGTCAGGAGTGTGACTAAAGGCAGTTTCTGATGAGGTCATGAGCTTCCAAAGTGTTTCTAAATCCTTAGTGCAGATACCCTCCCTCTTGGGGCAAAGTAACCTCCCTCCCACCCCTATTAAAAAAGAAAAAAGAAAAAAATTAAACCAAGTGATCAGAATGAGATGTTTTGATTCCAACAATGTACACTCAAGGCTTTGTGCTGAGTTGTCTGGTTCTAATCCAAGCATGATGGTATCAAACACAAAGCACAAGGCAAAGGAAAGATGCTCCCATCTCATTCTGAAAACAAATACTGACAACCAATCGCCTCCCCCCTCCCCCCCGCCCCTTGGGGCCAACCTGTAATGATGCTGGGACCAACCTGAAAATGATTTAGAGATTCTATTTAGGTTTCTCTCCCCCTTACTTCTTCCCATGGAAGATCATTTTAGAATAAATTTATTCCATTCCTAAGGGAAAAGGCAAGAAGGTTTCTCCATCGGAATGTAAGGAAGAGAGAGACAGCAAGCTGTGTAACAGTCCATAACTCATTACACGACTATATAACCACTGGTTAAACCAGGAGCTGATTGTAATTTAAATATTAAAAATAAGGGGAGTAGTTTTTATCCAAATGAACCACTGGAAAAATATTACCATTACTTAAACACCCAATACTGGAAGGAACAGAAAAACAACTAATAGCAACAATGCTCCTTATTTTAAGGGGGAATTGAAGAAAAAAAAAAAAAAGACTAGGCTTTGACCTAGTTCGTAGAGCATCTTTCCATTTAACAATTCCTATTCAAGAGTCAAGCACCAAAACTGGACAGCTGCCTGTATAAGACTGTGTCCAATAGTGGTGTCCCAGATAGTTTTAAGTGCCACTCCTCATCAGAGGCTGTACTTCAGTAATACTTTCCATTTAAAGTCTGTGCTTTTAGAGGGACCCACAGGCATGTGGCACCAGGCGGAGCACAGTCTGAGGATGGCGAGAGACTGCGCTGTTGTTTAGTCACCCACTCTCTCTCTAGCGAGACACAAAATTGCGTTTATGAACTTTCCTTGTTTTTCTTCTATAATGAATGATCCCTCTTATCTCGCCAGAGATTGGGGGGGGGGGGGGGGAGAGAGCTGCATCAGTACAAGGGCAAGATTTTTTGGTCAAAAGTTGATGCCTTTTAAGTTCCCTCCCCCCACCCCTCCCTGGGAAAAGGTTACTTTCTTAATTAGGCCTTGCATTTAGTAACCAACATTGGCTGGAGACACAGTGTGGCTTGGATACCAGATAAATGAGTTATTCTTTTTTGGGTTTGTACTGTGCAGCTCTTGCTACAATTTTTAAGGAGTTAGGGCTATGTCTGATCAGGAGGCATCTGCAGGATTTTGATCCTCAAGGAATTTTGGAATTACAAATAATTTTGCTTAGAACTAGGCAGAGTCAAAAAAGCAACTTTGAATAACTGACTTCTTTATCCAGATGAGTTAAGCATGAAAGTTTATGTAAGACATATCCTGGAATATTTTAGGGTTTTAAAAGACAATGACAAATGAAAACCAATTTTTTTTTTAATTTTTTTTCTTTTTTTTTTTTAATCCTAGATGCCTCCTGATTGACCTAGTATACTGGGTTAAAAGGGAATTAAAAACATTAAAAAAAAAGTTCACTGGTATTGATTCATCTCACTCCTTTTGCCTGGAGATCAGGCCAAACATCAAGCATGTTGGGAGGGGCACAATTTAAAGCAACACTATTGACTGTAAAGCATTTGCCAGCAATTTACAATGCAAAATGACAGGTAATTCTTGTCACAAAGCAAGAGAATGGCAAGCAGCTTTCTGCAGCATGAAAGTTAACAGCTCTCAGGGGTCGCCCGTTCCTGCAAGTTTATGTATCAAGGTGGGCAGAGGGCAACACACAAAAGTACAGGAGGTGATCCACAGAAAGTAAGCCCCAGAACTGCTAAAGTTACCAAAGCTGGTACTGGCTAATATTCTGAAATGCAAATCCATGCTTTATACATATACTGCTCAAAGACACTGCCGCTCAATCATATCCCCACACTGCAAGGCAAATTCTTTGTCCCCTTTTGCAGAGCTTGAAAAGTTTCTCAAACTTTTAAAAAAGGCTGGCGGGGAACAGTATCAGAGAGAACGTCTCAAAAAAATAACATCTTGAATTACAGGTTTCTGAAGCTTCCCTGTGCTCTCTGTCAGGCCTACTCCAAAGGTACTATGTGAGACAGTGTGGCAGCAGTGAACCGCAGACCTCTGGGTCTCTTTTCCAATGTAGGATTCCTGTAGAGGTCTGCTCTCTACAGTAAGAAGCCAAAATACTTTTTAGATTTAGTGTTGCGGAAAACTGAGCCCCTCTCATCTTTAGCTGCTCCCATAATCACTCTAATCCCCTTAATCCCAGCAACCTTCATCCAAAAAAAAATATATATATATGTATATATATATATATATATGAACCCAGAAAAAAAAACCTATTTACAAAGTTTATACAAGTATACACACCCAATTTTCTATGGGACACGCTCTGCCACAGAGGAAAGAGGGTCAAAGGCTCTGACATGTCTACACATCAAGTGCCATAACTGCTAATGGAGGCGTATGTAAACCAGTCTTTAGTGTTCTGCTATAGAGCACAAAAGGCTTGTCATATGGCTCCTGCGATGATAGACTGCTCTTTCCTTTGGGAGCGATGATGTTGCATCTACTCAGCCCAGAAGAAATTTTTACTTGGGATTGTTTTTTTTGTTAAATACATGTATTTACAGTGCGGATGAACTGCAGTTGCATATCAACTCCTCCACATAAAGAAAAAGAAAATGGTGTTTAACATTACTAATACGTTTCATCTTCCAGCCCTGGGCTTGAGTATCGGGTAGAAAGGGAAGAGAAGAGACTTCAACTTGAAACCAAAATGAAAAGACAAAAATTTTTAAAAGAAAGAAAAAAGAAAAAAAAATACTATTGTTGATTCCTTGGGCTGTGTCTAAAAGATGATATTCTGAATGGTCTCATAGCATAAGGCACTTCGCACAAATAAGTAATAAGCTCTTCAGGCTTAAAAACGGATGAGTAACCAGGGAGAAGTTGAAATGCACTCAAGAGTCAGCTGTTGGAGAATTTTGAAATCGTAGACAAGCTTGTGTTCATCAAGGTTCTTCTCTTTTTAGGGTTTCTCCCCTTCTTTCTCTTCCTTCTTTGTCCCCCCTTCCCCAGAAAAATTTTTAAAAAACCAGCAGTTAGTGCAACTAATGTTCAGTCAGCACACAGTGCAAACAAGTGGAACAAAAAAGGTAAATTCCTTTTCAGCTTTTCTCTTCACCAGTTAAAAAAAAGAAATGTCTGAGCTCATAAGTCTTCATAGTTCCAAAATAAAAGAAGATGAAAAACCCACAAAGAGAAGAGCATTCCCCCCAAAATCGATGTGTCACAGATCCAAACGAGCCTTCCATAGTTTGTCAAAACCTAAAGAAAAAAGAAACCTAAAATTATCGCCAGTAAGCAATATAAACTAGGACACACACACGTGAAGCACACATGAAGTAGGCGTTCACAAGTCCATCCCAAATGCTCTCCATAATAGCTTCTACTGAGCCTCTTTACACACTATAGAATCAGCTCAGGATTAAGGAATTTCCACTGGACATCCCAGAGACAGAATGAAATCCTGAAAGTACTGGTAGCAGGCAGTAGTCATCTGTGACAATTTTAAAAAGTTTTTTTAAATCCTATATGAACTCAACAGCCTGTCAGTGTACTAGCATACATGAGCTAGTTTTTGTCCAAGAGTTTTGTGTTTGACAAGTAAATTAGGACAAAAGGTTAAAGTGAAGAGTTAATTTGGAGACTCTAAAAATAATGGGTAAAACGTTAACTGCTAATTTGAAAACTATCATCTCTGAAATCAGATTTTCCTCACAGGAATATTGGCTGTTTTGGAGGGTTTTTTCCTATGTTAATCAAGCCTTGTTTTAAGCATTTCTTCCCGAGTCCTATAGTCAACACAAGATGAAAAGGTGGATGCATGTGAGTCCAGCGGCCATTTAAAGTAAGGCAGTTAGTTATCCTCATAACCTGCTTATACCTTTACAATAAGGTTTTACAGATAATTTAACCTATTAAGGTATCCATTAGAAATTAAGAGTAAATGCTAACAGATGACTGAGTGATAAAGGAAAAGAGCAAAAATATTTTCATGTTCAAAATTGTTAATTTTTTTTGCTTCCATTATTTTAGAAGTCTGAATTTGTCTTAAGTACTGTTCATATACATTACTTAGGAAGACAGCATTCAAGAACTGCATTTATGGATTGGCCAGTAAGATCACTTCAACTGAGATACTTCCTGTTTACTGCCATTTATGTCAAGAGGTATTTCATCTTTTATGCTAATTGTATATGGTAGGACATCGCATCCCCCCTGGGGGAAGAGGACCTTGATCTCCTTCCTGGAAACATTATGCTTACTTGGCTATTTTCTCAGGTACACACATGCTTGTTAAGCTTTCTCATCTTCTACAGGCTCGCTGTGGTATTCTGCCACATACAGGCTCTTGTCAATGTTGCTCGGGATAGGTTTGATTTCTGTTCCCAGCTGCTCCTCAATACTTTTCAGGTTGAAGCGATCATCGTATGTGATCAAGTTGATGGCTAAGCCAAGATGACCAAAGCGACCTGACAAAAAACAATTCTAATTAATGAGTTAAATATGGGAGTCAATGTGCAAGTACTAGTCTCTGTGGTAAATCCATACAGGATTAATGTTTTTATTTAGTGCCACTCATTCACAGCCTAAAGTAATAGTGTCAAAAGTTGCCAAAATACACAGTATAAAATACAAACAGTACAGTTACAAAAGTGAGGTTCTAATTTGTAAATCTTAAATTAGGCATCAGGTTATGTTAACTTAAAAATAAATGTTCTGGAAGAATTAGAAATTGATATATCAAAAAACAAGTTTAAATTCACTATTTTAATTGCTACCACACTCTACTTCACAAAAGGAACAAAACTTAGTGATTAAACTTCTCAAAAAACTTCCACAAAGAACATCTCCTTCCTTTTCCTCACCTGATCTTCCAATACGATGGAGATAGGTCTCTGCCAGCTTTGGGAAGTCAAAGTTTATTACCACATTCACAGCTTGTATATCAATACCTCGGGTAAACAAATCTTTAAAACAAACAAACAAAAAAAACCTCCATTATATCCTTCAATTTGGTGTCATAATACTCTTTAACATTTATTTCTAAAGGAACCTAAGCTTCACTCACTTCATGCAGTAATTCAAAAGGATCTGTAAATTACTGGCATTATTTCTCATGTGCATTAACCATAAGCAGCTTTCTGTTCACAAGTTACCTTTTCGCGGTGTTGTATCAAAGTTTTAAAAAATGGTCTGAGGTAACATAGTGCAAATCAAGGAAGGCTGAAAAAGATTATACACTCAAAAATGAGCTCCCAAGTATAATTTTCTTCACTCTATTTTTAAGTATTTAATTCAAGGTTAATAAGTTATTTTTAAAGTTCATTGCATTGAACTGTGGTGTTGGAGAAGAAAAAAAAGAAAAAAAAAAAAAAAAAATAAAGTTCATTGCATAATGGAGAATACTTTAAAAAAGAGGCAATCTACCAGCAGTAATTTATACTTTGTTCAGATTTCTTTAATCCCATTCTGCTGAATGATTTATAACAGGTCTGAGGTAAGCTAATATGCAAGACTATCCCTTCTACTTTTTTCCAGTCCCACAATTATTATGCTAATTTAGGCTTTGACAAATACACGCAGACACAACTCCAATAAGTTCAATAAGCTAATAACTAGGTTTCCCTGCACTTCTCAGCTCCACACGTCAAAATAATCCATGATGGTCAGACAAGTATTTCTAATATACTGGTTTGAATTTGTAACTTGTTATTTTCAACTGTCTCCAGATAAAATTTAAAATTGACATTCAAAGTCCTCTGTTCTATATTTTGGTTGTAACACATCTCAAAACTTCGACTATACCAACCTCACCCACTATACTTCTTTAAACTATCTTCTTAGCAATCTATAGATTACTTTTTATGCCAGGCCCCTAATGAAATATTCCTTCTTATCCAAGTCTAAAACTCATCTATAGCCTATAAATTACAATTTCGTATTTTCTCAGATCACCTCAGCTAGTTATTTCCCTCTCCTATGAAAATTTAGGGTTATTTAATGTATATACCTCACACTTGCAAATTACTTTTACTCCCTTGGAGATCTAGCCCAATGCCCGTTTTTGTCAAATTTTACTGCCACATAGCCATGGCCATTTGTGAAATATACTGCCACTGAGGTAGAACAGCAGAGTCAAGTCACTTGTAACACAGACCACATAGTATGCAAAGTCTAAGATATTTACTACATGGACTTTACAGAAAAAGTTTGCAGGCCCAGCCTGAGGTTCTTAATGTCATCTTTTTATCTCTGATTAAACAACTACTCCTTGAGAGGGGTGGTACTTTGTATGTATTTACACATGTTACACATAAATGTTCAGTACTTATTTAACGATGTATTTGCCCACTGTTCTGAAAAATGAGAAAGAAGAAAGCACTGGCACTTCAAAACTTATCTGAGGGCAGCCTCAGCAAGTTAATGCTTAAAATAAAACCATGTAACCACAGCAGTAATTCCTAACAATGTGTGAGTTCTGTAAGTACCACCAACTCTTTCTAGGGGAAAAAAAGTATTTTTCCTTCTCAAATAAGGAAATGGTTAATGGCAAACGGCACCTTTCTTCTTGTCTGTACAGCTGACCCTTGAACAATCAGGAGTTAGGGTCTCAGTTGAAAGTCTGCATATAACTTTATAGTTGGCCCTCAGAACCCATGCATTTCTGTATTTATCTCTGTGTATAGCTCAAAAATTAAAAAACAAAAAACTAGGTTCTTCCCTCTATCCAGAAACCTAGTTTAGATTATAAACCTAGTATCAATACTAAGACTATATTACCAGTGTACAGACAGGAGGCTACTGAATCTAACTGTCCACACGCACCCCCAGTCCGCTTTTCTTTATGTAGTGAAATACACCAGAACACAAACTAGTCTGATTCTGGCAAAAGAAAGGCCATAATAAACGTCCAAAACATAGTTTCTTAACATAATTCATTTTGCATATGCTAATAGAACTCACTCCTATATGCTAAAACTATTTAGAAAATACACAAACTCCAAAACTGGTTTAATAGGCAGAGATTAGGTAGGAGTGCCAAAATAAGTGTTTTGCAGTTTCAGGTACGGAACCTAATTTCAAAAGTTAACTACAAAAAAAAAGTTACCTACAGCTCATTCTCAACTTCAGAAATTCTAGAAATGGTAGGAGAGGGAGCTGACTATGTAAGCAGCTTCACTGCAGGACAGGACCGAGAAAGAACAAAACTAGGAAGAAAAACAATGGGTAAAGGAATAGAAAATACCTACCAGTGCAAACAAGATTGCGGCATAAGCCATTTCGAAAATCATGAAACACACGATTTCGATGTTCCTAGGAATAAAGCAATGCATTTATTTGATTACAGCTCACACAAGCCTCCAAATTTCCATCATTTTTTTCTCCTACCCAAGCAGTTTCTTTATATCCAAATTTGTTTTCATGAATGAGAAAGGAGCCACATTCAATATACATTAAAAACAAAAGGTAGGAGAAAAAAAAAGTCTCCCGTGGGAATTAATAAGCAACAAATATACATGTATTCATATTATCTCAATTCTTAAAGGTATTTTTTTTTTGCTGGTGTGGGTTTTAAGTGACAATATTCACCATATTTACTTCTAAAATGTTTCAAATAAAAGATGCCAAAAGTTTAGCTTAACTGAAACATCTACTACTCATCTTTTCAGTTATTATATACAAAAGCTAAAAATAACTACTTTTCAAGTTAAATAAAAATGAAAACACACTAACTCAAGCAAAATCAATAAATCTACCATCTGGCAAACTGGTCTTTCTTTTCAATGCAATGTTCCTCCACTCTGAAATATTCTCTTCAATTGTATACACCATTTCCTGTGATAATTTTAATATTAGGTGCCTACATGATGGCACCTGCTGATCCATGACAATAAGCTTCTTTGAAAACCATATGTGAGCTGATTAAGTTCTTAACCTGTCAGACTACAGAAATTGCTTTCCTATCATGAAATTTCACAATGTTAATTAGCACATACAAACACAATATGTTGATAGTTTTTAATTTATTTTCTGTTAAATCAAGTTCTGAAACAGATTACATCCTTTTTCTAAAGGCAAACAATAAAGAGAAAAAGATGAATCTGAGAAGGTACACAGATAAACTAGAACCTTCTACAAACCTTCCAAAACTGTGGCTGACAGTCACACATAAAGTGGCCTCCGAAATGTAGTATAACTGAAGACACTAAATTTTAAATAGTTTAATGTTGCTAGTGGTTACTGTACTAAACACTAGCCCAAATCTAAGATTATGGGGAAGGAAGGGAATAAAATCTCACATTTCTATTATGCTTGGCAACTGAGAAACTATTCATTCATACACAATCTCAATCTTCCTAAAACCTTGTGAAGTAAGGTTCTTCACATAACAGGGGTAATAATATACTATTACCCCTGTTTATAGTTAGGAAACCTTACCCCACAGAAGTTAAAATGAAGGGTCCTTTGCCTACTAAACAGTAATTTATTCTTAAACTCAGGGCACTTGGAAGAGCATTAAAACAAAATTCAAGAAATATTCAGAAAAAGCTTAAAAAAAAAATCTATGTAAGTACAAGTTTTACACTCACCTGCCTCATTTTAGCATGGATATAGAAGCAAGAATAACCCAGTTGAGAAATCTTCTTGGCTAGCAATTCAACTCTCTGAGAGGAGTTACAGAAAATAATCGACTGGTTTATCTGAAGCTGAGCACAGGAGAGAGAGAAAAAAAAAGACATAAGAAAGAAAATAAAATATTGACAAACAAATGTTGAAAACACTAAGAATTATAATCTCATGACACAGGAAATGCAAAACTATAAAAATTTTAAGTACTATTCATTTAATAGTAGTTGCAGTTAAGCACAGTTAATATACGACCACTCCCTCCAGGGGAAATAGAGGGTTAGGTTCCTGTGAGGAACTCGTAACTTTTTTCATCAACGGGTCAACAGATAATCTGGTTTTATGCATGTTACTGAGTATTTTTTGGCTGCACCACATGGCTTGCAGGATCCCAGTTCCCTAACCAGGGATCTACCCAGATTCCCTGTATTGACAGTGTGGAGTCTTAGCCACCCGACCACCAGGGAACTCACCCCATGTGTTACTGTTTTAAAGACACCTTATTTACTCATGGCCAACAGCACTATAACTCAAGTCTTTATGAAGTTTATCTAATACATTATCTCTTCTTAGGAGCACTGGACAACATGTCAGCACTATGCCTAAGGACCATTTAAAACAGTGGAATCAAGAAAAACGCACAAAAAAGTGGGGAATGTGGCATTAAATAGACTGTGAAAAAGGTGTTCATTTCTGAGCTCAAACAAGAGGGCAGGGATAAACAGCATGAAGTCTCAAATTTTTCACGTGTGTCTTCAAAGAGCATCTGAGTACTGACCTCAGGGTGACAAGAAAATTCTGGCAAGTAGGCAAACTTGCAAAAACACATCTACTTAGAACAATTATAATTACTGAGAATAATGGGATTACCTATAATTAAGGTCAAATTATTTTAGAATCAAATTAAAAGTGCCTATGACCTGTCAATGATACAGTATCAGCTTCAGATCAACAATTGAAACTACCTTTTAGGAAAAACTAAGGACTTTTTTTCCTGAAAATGATGAGAAAACTGATACAACTGTTTTATCGAGGTTAAGAAATGGATAACATTCAGCAGTTGAAGTCTAACTGGCTCACCCTGGAGAAAAGTGTGTTGAGGCAGTGTACTTTTTGGCGCTCAGTTACATATGCGTAGTACTGGGTTACTCCCTTCAAAGTTAGTTCCTCCATCAGGTTAATCTCATAGGGTTTCTGCAAATGGGAATTCTGAAGGAAAAAAAAAAAAGTCTTATAGTTAAAGCAGAGTTTATTTCTTTAAATAAACTTTAACTCAAAATATATCCTCATACATGTCTGTCTGATAAACTTTTTTTTTTTTGATAAACTCTTAATTGAAGGGATGCAGCTCTCTTTAAAATATATAATCTGCCATTACCATAAAATGGGAGATCTAACGTTCAGATATACAGCTAAGTTATTACTATTTTGTACTTTAAATATAGGATTATGCTATAATCAATTTATCTAGCATCAATGGCTATGTCAGACACCAGCTTAATGAACAAATAAAAATCAAAATACTTTTGTTATCTTAAAACTTGAAACCAGCATAAAATATACACTAGTAATATAATGTAATTATGGATAAAAGTACACTCATGGGCAACAGGAAGGTACTGCTTCTAAGTACAGATTTATACTCACCATGAACTTCTGTACACTAAGAGGGAAAGTAGCAGAATATAATAAAATCTGTCTGTTTTTAGGTAGCGTGAGAATAATATCCTCCATTATCTGCACAAAATCCTGTGACAGCAACTTATCTGCCTGCAGTACAAAGAAAAGATGATCTTAAACAAAATGAAATCATGTCTAAGGTTTCTGGTTAATAAGGAATCATTCCAGCAAGAGAGTTCACAGAATGTTCCTGGCTGTAAACATTATATAGTCCAAAGGCACCAACACACATTCAGTGATACAAAAAGGGGAAAGTCTGTAATACTGATCTAAGGGAAGAAGACTCCTAGACAGACATAATCCTTATTCCCATAAAAAATTTTAATGTGATTTCCATTAAAGAGACAAAATCACTACAGATGGTGACTGCAGCCATGAAGTTAAAAGACGCTTACTCCCTGGAAGGAAAGTTATGACCAACCTAGATAGCATATTCAAAAGCAGAGACATTACTTTGTCAACAAAGGTCCGTCTAGCCAAGGCTATGGTTTTTCCTGTGGTCATGTATGGATGTGAGAGCTGAAGAATTGATGCTTTTGAACTGTGGTGTTGGAGAAGACTCTTGAGAGTCCCTTGGACTGCAAGGATATCCAACCAGCCCATTCTGAAGGAGATCAGCCCTGGGATTTCTTTGGAAGGAATGATGCTAAAGCTGAAACTTCAGTACTTTGGCCACCTCAAGAGTTGACTCATTGGAAAAGACTCTGATGCTGGGAAGGATTGGGGGCAGGAGGAGAAGGGGACGACAGAAGATGAGATGGCTGGATGGCATCACTGACTCGATGGACCTGAGTCTCAGTGAACTCCGGGAGTTGGTGATAGACAGGGAGGCCCAGCGTGCTGCGATTCATGGGGTCGCTAAGAGTTGGACACGACTGAGCGACTGATGTGATCTGATGGTGTTAGAAGTACAGGCTACAGCATTAAACTACCTGTGTTTCAAACTTTTCAGGGATACAGTTTTTTGAGGCAGAAGCAGGGTGTATTTCCCTTTGCCTGGGAAATAATAAAAGCTATCCTTTTCTACTTCACCCACTCACACACACAAACAGAAAACTTGCCTCCTTCAATATTATCTATGTTGGGAGGTTTCTTAACTACTATTTCAGTTTCTACAATTTAAAAATCAAGATGTCTTCATATTGTAAGAATTACTTTATGGGATAACTACCTTATAGGATTGTTGTAAAAATTCAATGAAAAAACACATAAAGCACTTAGTGCTAACACAGCCACTAATAAATGTTCTCTCTCATTACTCAAAGATAAAAACCTGTTTCAAATTAGACCAAGAGGAAACAGATCCAGTTATCTTAAAACAGACCACATAGGAAAATAACTTCATTTCAAAACACCAACACTCGGGGTGTGGGGGTGCTCAAGGAGAGAATGTACACATACTTGGAGCCTGATGTACAGCAAAAACAACACAACACTGTAAAGCTATTGTCTTTCAATTAAAAATAAAAAAAAAAACCCCAAACATCAACACTGACTGCATATACATATAAAACACTTGCTTGCTAGGTCCCAAGAATGCAGAGCTGAGTAAGTTCTCAAAGGCACTTATAGTCTGGTGAAAGAACACATATAACAGAGACAAAAAAACAAACAATACGAAGCTGGATATGTTAAATAAGGGGTTCTTAAGATGCCTTTTTTTTAACATGCTTTTTAAGATGAATCACAAAATAAAGAGAGATGCAGGATGGGCTTGGCTTTGAGGTTATTCAGTGACTTCTCACTGCAAAATAAAAATAAACTGACTTCCCTAAGAAAAAGACACAAGGCTGAATTATTCCTATAAATACCTATCATCTATTGCTTTTAAAAGGCAAAACATGTTTTAGAAGCAAGTTAGTTTGAACAAACCAACAAGAGTAGTGAATTTACTAGAAGGTCTTAAACACAAAGAGGTTATGCTTCATTCACTGGCAGTTATAAACAAAGCCAAATCAGTACAGAATAGTATGTTTCCAAATGAAAAAAACGTTACCTCATCCAATACTATCATCTGGACATGATCAACTTTTGCTACGCCTTTCTTGATAAGATCCAGGATTCTTCCAGGGGTAGCTATCACCACATGCACTACACAAGATTAGAAAATATGTATTTTTATTAATTTTAGTTGGGGCAAAAAGGATACAGTAAAGGTTTATCACATACATATTTTATCAGAAACACTGCTGCAGGAATAATACAAAGAGGCCAAGATGTGTTTTAGAATATGGATTTCCATCTCATCTTCAGTTGGCTAGAGAATACCAGTTAGTTTCACCTGTGCATGCAGTGGGCTACAGCTTTCCAATTCACCTGTTCCAAATAAGGAACATAGTTCTTTGCCTGAGGGAAACCCCCAGGGAAAAACAAAAAGTATGCTGAACTTTTGATACAGCTGCTGCTGCTGCTAAGTCACTTCAGTCGTGATACAGCAGCTTGCCTCTAATCTATTAATAGATCAATGGTCTGCAGAAGACTGTAACAGGATCAAGTAAGATGATCATTTTTAATTAACAAGGCAGTACAAAGAATATAGGAATTAAACTAATCAAGTAACAATCATATATAAAATCCTGACTAAAATTCAATGTATAACTTTAAGTGGATTTCAACTCTTGCTGTTTTCTTTTTTCACTAAACAATGTTATCATAGAGAGCTCTTCATGAAAATGAATACAGATCAGCTGCACTCTTTAATGGTATGTGGCATTCCATTCAGTCTATACCCCAATGTATTCAGCCAAATTTCCCTGATATTTAGTTTGCTCCAGTTTTTCAGTATTACAAACCACACTGCAGTAAACAACTTTGCATTTGTCCAATTATTTCTTCAAAAAAAGATCATTAAAAACATCATTTATAATTTTGAAACATAATGCCAAATTGCCCACCATAGAGATTGTATCAATCTATATCCCCATGTTGCAAGACAACAAATTTCTTCACAAATGCTTATTACTGGTTACTAGTTAGCCTTTCCAATCTTAATTAATCTTGTCAATCAGATAAGTAGAATATCAATTTACTGTCTTTATATGCAATTTAAAAAATTATTAGTAAGGTTAAATATCCTTTCAATGACTAAAATAATTTTTTTCTTCTTGACTGAAATGGTCATTTCCTTTATTTGTTTATCTACTGCAATGTTTGTTCCCTATTTTAAAAACAGTTTTAATAAATTACTGAAAGGAAACACTTGTGTGTCAAATTACAGCCAGCAAGCCAGCTTACATCCAATCACTTCCTACCTGTGTCATCAAGCCTCATTATGTCATCCCGTAAATTGGTTCCTCCTGTGGTTGCCATCACTTTGGCCCCTCCCATGTGTTTGCTGACCTGGATGCAAATTTGACTGACCTGTAGAGCAAGTTCTCTAGTGGGAACAATCACCATTGCTGGAAAATATCAACAAACAGAAAAAAGGAGAGAGAGGGAAAAAAAAAGCCATGTATTAAAGAGTTTAAGAAGCTATAGAAATACTGCCTCTTATAATCGAGACACTCAAATGAATAAATTTCAAAAAAAGAACCTATTATAATGCACCAGATTTAGACTTTTCCTCAGTAACAATGCTATACAATTCTTCTACTCCTCCTGGTTACAAAGCCTTAAAGGGTTCTTTGAGTTCGCAATTATTAGCTCAAAATATATTAATATTTTTGTAAGAGATCACTAGTTAAAATGCCCAAATAGGAAACTCCTGCTGCCCAGGTCTATTTATATCATATGAACATAATAGGAAGATGGCAGAATTATTATAGATCAAGAAAGCATGGGGAGAAAAAAATGGAAAATTTTAGAAAAAGCTTTAGAGGTGAAAACATAGATCTACTGGGTACAGCTATGGAAATGTGTTTCTTCCCTACTGCTTAAGATTTTAAAATCCCCAAGCCACAAGGCTTCAGAGAGAAAAAGTTCCTGCTTTTACAAGGAACTCTGCAGACATAGCTGTCACAAGAAACATTCTAGTTCCATAGTTTTAAGTATCTATTTCAGATAATTTAATTTCCCTATCCATAGGACAAATTCTTATTTTGCCTATCTCACTGGAATGTTGTTGTAACTGTATAATATGCAAAATAACCTTAAAAACTAGAAATCTCTTTTTAAAAAGTTAGGAATCATTTTTATAAGACAACCAGGACAAAAGCTGTGAAAAGGGTAAATACTAATTTCAGATGATTTAAGTTCTGACTGAGTAAAGATGGTAATATCTTCTATATAGCTCCAAGATTTAAATCACCATTTATAGTTTAAACAACTAACCTTGTATATTGTCCTTCTTCAGGTCTAGCCGTTCAAGTAAGGGAATGAGGTAGGCACCGCTCTTGCCTGTTCCGTTTTTTGCTCTAGCTAAAATATCCCTACCAGATAAAGCAATGGGAATGCTCTCCTCCTAGAAGAGATCGAACAATGCTTATTATTTGTATGCATTGTTAATAACAGTACATAGGCAAGTTCTTCTCTCAAACACACTGAAAGTATATAAAGTTCCTTGGTATTGAAGTATTTTACAAAAGTAAAGACCAAATAAATTAGCAGGACCAGTCAACATCACCATTAGTATCAACTGACATTTATCAGAACTACTCATAAAATACATACTAAATTTAGTAATAAAAACCTTTGAGTTTGTATGAGCAAACAACATACATGATGTTTGTGAGCATCAACAACAGAAAAAGAGGAGGAACTTGGGATGGCACAATAAACACATAGAGGAAAATAAGCAGAGGACATTTCACAATTAAAAACTGGAAGAAAAAACAGCACAAACAATATTCAAAAGAAGGACTATATGATATTCTGAGACTAGTAAACCAACTTGACCACAATGAAAAATTGTAGGTTGGACAATTTTATTCCTACATAAATAGGACTCAGCTGGAAAAGTTTAGTCTTGGGTCCTATCTTTTTTTAAAATTGTATTACATAATGACCAATGTCTGTCTCGCAGCCAACTTCTGTCCTGAGATGTGCCCTAACTTCTCGTTTTCAAATTTGGCCTACTCATGTGTGTTTTGCACACATGAATGTTTTGCAGAAGATAATATTTCTTATTAGGGCAAATTTCCTAGACAATAGCAAAGGATTCTCAACAATTACTAAATATTAAATACACATATACAGAGAGAAATTAAAAAAGGTAAAACAGGTATGAACAGAGGAAGCAGAACACTTCTATTTCTAAAACTATTTTAATTTCTACAACTAGAAAATTAGAAAAATAAATTAGGAAAAATATTCATAATCACTATAATAATCACTATAATTAGTTCTTTCTATGCTTGAGCTAATGACCAAAACAAATGTCTAGCAATTTAAAACTGTTACTGGAGAAATACCCAAGTCATAAGCATCATGACTTTCATTTCCTACCATGATACTTATTTTAGAACCCCAATCACAGGAGTCAGATGGGTTCCATATAATCAGAATAACTAACACTGTTGCCAGAACAACTGTGAAAATAGTTCAGTGACAACACTCTGTTATCTTACTCCGACAGCCAGCATTAAACAGTCTGCTTATTATGTAGGGTGAAGCAGGTCAAAGAAGAAAGTCTTGGTTTGACCCTCTGGTCTTAAATCCTTCCTTGCTTGAGCACATGTGTTACTCAGTCGTGTCTGACTCTTTGTGACACTGTGGACTGTAGCCCGCCAGGCTCCTCTGTCCACAGGATTTTTCAGGCAAGAATATTGGAGTAGGGTGCCATTTCCTCCTCCAGGGATCCACATCTCCTACAGCTCCTGCTTTGCAGGGAGATTCTTTATCCCTTGAGCCATAACTCTGAGTCAACTCTATTAATCTTCAGTTGTCCCGAAGGGCAATTATCACATGGGTTCAATCTCTGTTATGGTTTTTAAACAGGTTACCAGTATACCACTCAGTTCAACAGCAGAAAAAGACTTTCGTCTCTCAGTGACTTCCTGAGTCAGGTCCTTTAAAAGGATAAGATATCTCAATGAAGTGAGACAGGATAGAATTAGATTGGGGGTGTCCTAATTCCTTTTTGGGGTTTACATTATGACTTAAAGGCCACTGACTTCTATTTCTCTGCTCTTTGACAGGACTTATGTTCTATAGAAACAGAAACTGTTTAAGGATAGGGCTTTAACAAAGTAAGCTAGCTAGCCTGTAAGTTAAGATGCACTGTACTTTGTTTCTTATGGTGGCTATTATGATTAGCAGTCAGAGAATTCAGTATATTCACACTGTCTCTTACCACTGTTTGCTAGGAAGATTAAACAATATGAAGTGAGAAAATTCAAATCAGATTCAGACAGCTTTGAAACTCAAGAGAAGTCATGGGGAACTGCCAGGGAGAAGAGAAAGGAGAAAGGAAGCTAAAAATTTTAAAAACTTACTGTGATGGGTACTACACTTAGATATTTAATGTTAATTATATCCTTTCAAGTTAGGTTACTTTTCGTCTTACGAATGGCAAAATGGATCCTCAAGATTGTTTTGCACAAGGTGACTAAGCAAGAAATGCTAGAATCAGGATTTGAACTTAGGTCTGCAAATAAGAGAAACTAGAACCTCATACACTACTAAGTAGAATACACAGCCATTTTGGGAAATAGTCTGGCAGTTCCTCAAAAACATAAAAAATTACCATATGAACCAGCAATTCTAGTCCTAGGTATATACCCAAGAGAAATGAAAATACTCCACAAAAAATTCTATATACATCAGTGTTCAAAAAAGCATTATTCATAATAGCTAACAGTGGACACAACTCTACCAACTGAAGACTGGATAAACCAAATGTGGTATAGCTATATAGTGGAATATTATTCAGCAATAGAAAGGAATAAAGTACTGACACATGCTACAATATGGAAGAATCCTAAAAATATGCTAAGTCAAAAAGCCACAGCTGAGTCACAAAGAGCATGAATTTTATGATCCCATTTACATGAAATTGTCTAGAATAGGTCAATCCATACAGACAGAAAGTAGATTAGTGGTTGCTTAGAGCTAGGAGAAGAAGGGTAACTATTAAGTTTCTTTTTGGTGAAAATGTTCTTAAACTGATTGTAGTAATTGGCTGCACAACTGTGAATATAAAAAAAAAAACCAAAACAAACCAACCACTGAACTGCATTACTTAAAATGTGTAAACTGTATCTCTGTGACCAATACCCTAAGGCAAAAAACAAGCATACAAAACACCACCAGAACACAAAAATCGAAAATAAGAAAAATCCCACGAACTTAAAGGTATGTCTGATTCTGCCACTTTCCAAAGTCCATGTTCCAGTTCCACTGTAAGATCTAGGGACTGAGCCAGTATGTATTTATTGTGTTTTAATAACCCTAGTATCCATTTCCCTTTCTTTGCTGTTGTTCAGCCACCCAGTCGTTCGACTCTCTGTGACCCCACTGACTGCAGCACACCAGGCCTCCCTATCCCTCACCATCTCCCTAAGCTTGCCAGAGCTCATGTCCATTAATCGGTGATGCCATCCAGCCATCTCATCCTCTTGACACCCCCTTCTCTTTCTGCCTTCAAGCTTTCCCAGCATCAGGGACTTTTCCAATAAGTTGGCTGTTCGCATCAGATGACCAAAATACTGGAGCTTCAGCATTCAGGGCTTCTCTGGCGACTCAGATGGTAAATAATCTCCCTGCAGTGCCAGAAACCAGGCTTCGATCCCTGGGTTGGGAAGATCCCCTGGAAAAGGGAATGGCTACCCACTCCAGTGTTCTTGCCTGGAGAATTCCATGGACAGAGGAACCTGGCAGGCTACAGTCCATGGGGTCTCACCCGACTGAAAGACTAACACTTTCCCTTTCTCAGTAGCACCCTAAACTTTTTTCTGAGGAATTACGTTCTCTCCAGTCCCCAATGGATAGTCTAGTCAACTTCCGCAGCTAAATGGAGACACCAATTGCTTTTTAATTCCTAGGGTCAGTTGAACTTAAATCTTAGTTTCAGGGAGAACAAAATGGATACTGTGGAGGCAGTTATGATTAAGGTATCTACTGCTCCCTAGAAAAAAAAGGAGATGGAAGACAGTAATTTCAAAAATAGTATCTCCAGCCTAAGGAACACACTCCAGTTTTACCATAGTATCCAATGAAGACATGCATTTTTGAGAATTTAAGAAAACAATTCTTTTAGCCATAGTAAATTCTGTTAGCAGGAGGAATGAATTACAAAAGAATTAAGAATGTTCTAATTCTTTACTATAAATTTGATAAATGACTAATTAGACTTGGTTAATGAAATAATTCCTAAAAATAACTTGAGATTCCCAATTTAATATGAAATTTGGTTGCCAAAGTTAACTTCTGTTTTCTCTCAATAATTAACTACCTGCTATTCCATCACCTTCTTATCTATAAAGTCCTCAAAAGTTGTGCCTAAAGTCTGGAAACAGCAAGAGCTGTCATCTTTCAATCATCTCCAAGTTAATATAAGGTTTTGCATTGTTAAACAGAATAAAACAGTAGACTCCTAGGTACTCCAAAAAAGGCTCTGTTACTGTAGAGCTACGCCTTTAAAATGGCACGGTTATAGTACTGTGCATAGCATTCAGACCTAGAACTAGACTCACAGATGGCTGTAGCAAAGAAAGATGTGTGGAACCAATCTGTAGTGTATCTGGTTCCAGCTTGTCGGTGTAAAATTATATCCTCTCAAAAGAAGATTTTAAGTGCCTAATTTTCCAAAAATCTTATACCATAGCCAAAGTGCAACCAAGTTTCATCTCTAAAGGAGGTGACACCCATCAAGAGGCTTTTATATTTGGAGAGAAAAAAATGCCTGGATAACACGGTAAAACCAAGTACTATACAAGACAACAGACACATTTTGGGGCGGGGGGAAGAAAAAAGAAAACAATGACAAGAAAATAAGTAAGGAGAAAAGTTAGATAAAAATAGTAAAAGAATGCCACTCATGAGGCTGGATTTCACTAGAGAACCTCTAAACTTATTTTTGAAGTCCTAGTATTTATGGTTTGTTACACCGAGTCTAAAACACGTTATCTTATATTTTCCATGGATTCTCAGACAAAGCAATACTATAGGAAAAGTCAATGTGAACGGCAGTCTCAGGTATATATAATACCTTACATTCATACTGTGCTTGCTATTTCAAAATATACTTTGAAGCACTACAGATTCGTTTCTACCATTGCAATCGAGTCACACAAATATTTTTGTTTCCCAGGGCATACAAAAATTACGCTTACATTATACTCTAGTCCATTCAGTGTGCAGTAGCCTTGTGTAAAAAAACAACATACATACCTTAATTTAAAAATACTTTAATACTAACCATTATCTGACAACACAGGGTTGCCACAAACCTTCAATTTGTTTAAAAAACAAAAAGACAAATGCAGTATCTGCAAAATACAATAAAGCAAAGCACAGTAAAATGAGGTATGTCTGTACATTACATTTGATCCTCACAAAAAAAAACCCTGTGAGGGAGTTCATTTCTACCTTACAGAAAAAGCCATATGGTAGACTGGCTAAGTGGCTGGAGAGTTACTTGCCTATATGCCGTATCAAACTGAGGATGCAAATAACAAAGTGAATTTAAAATTTTAATACAAAGGTGTGAAACATGAGACATTAAGGGTCCATCAAGAATTACGTCTGCTAAATGAACCATATTTTTTGATAAAACTACTACATAAAATAAAAACCTGTAACATTTATTGAGCATTTATCTCTTGCCTGGAAAATCCCATGGACGGAGGAGCCTGGTAGGCTGCAGTCCATGGGGTCGCGAAGAGTCAGACACGACTGAGCGACTTCACTTTCACTTTTCACTTTCATGCACTGGAGAAGGAAATGGCAACCCACTCCAGTGTTCTTGCCGGAGAAGCCCAGGGACAGGGGTGCCTCGTGGGCTGCCATCAATGGGGTCGCACAGAGTCAGACACAACTGAAGCGACTTAGCAGCAGCAGCAGCCACTGTACTAAGGATACTAACATGAGTTGCCTCACTTCATCTTTACAACAACTCTATGGTATACACTGCTGTATCAACTTTATAGGCCAGAAAGTTGAGGCTTAGAGACATCTCAAATAATCAACATGGAAAGCCGCAGAGCTGGATTCAACCTGGGCAACCTGAATGCAAAGCCAGTACTCTCAAACAGTTCTCTAGACCAAGTTCACCTACAGACATCTGTTAATCGTAATTTCATCAAAACAATACAACTGAGGGCCTATTTCCTGCCACACACCTTGCTAAGTATAGAGTTACAAAGTGGAACGATTCAGTAGAAAAGTACCCATAAAACTTTTCATTCCTATAGATAAAACAGATTAACACGAACTACATTATAAAAAAGCAAATTCCTAAATATTTTGGTCTCTGCACTCAGACTGCCTAATGAGGTATAACTTTATCTTCATACTTTTTCCAACCACAACAAAATTCTTCTAGTTTGTCCACAAAAGCACTCTCATTCCTAGGCAATCACTATTCTAGTTCTCCACTTGGAACATGGATCATTTCTTCCAGGTTGTTCCATTTTCTCCTAATGTCTACATATATGTGCCCATTATATCACACTCAAATTACCTGTATAATTAGCAGTCTTTTCCATCAGACTCTGAGTGCAGGAACCCTATTTATCTTGTTCATCATAACACCCTCAGGGTCTAACACTTTCTAGGTCACTTGACACATGCTTGTTCAATGAAAAAGTGCTCAATGATGTCACAGAGTTTGTCCTGAGTACAGCTTGGATTTGACAACTTCAACTTATGTGAAGACAAAAGACACATCAAATTTGTATGTAGGTCTACATACGTGTGTATATATACATATATTTCCTTGCTCTTTCCACTTAAAGAATGCACCTAGTGTTTAGATCTTGGTCTCTAATACTATTCCCAACTAACTGGAATTTGAGTTCTTTGGAGAAACAGCTGATTCTGAGGCTGGGGAAGCGTAGCTGTACCGATAAGCTTGGCATCATGATATACCACCAAAAAGTGCTCAAGAAAAATGAAGGGGGAGGGAAAGGTAAAAAGACAGAGCACAGAGTTCAGTGACACTGCTCTGTATGATCCTATAATGGTGGATACACGTCATCATACATTTATTCAAACCCACAGAATGCACAATATCAACAATGAACCCTATTGTAAACTACGGACTTTGGGTGATAATATGTCAACATAGGTTCATTAGTTTTAACAAAAACTGCTCTTGTGGGGAATGCTGATAATCAGGGAACCTATGCATGAATGTCACCAGGGATTTATGAAAAATTTCTTATGCTCAATTGCTATAAACTTAAAACTGCTTTACAAAATAGTTTATCAGAGGAAAAAAATGAAAGAGGCACATTACAAAAAACAAAGGAACTGGCTTGAAGGAGCGCACACTGGCCAAATATGGGACAATTCAAGCACAAAAATACCATTTAATAAAAAAGGAATTTATGAGTTACACTGATAATATACAGATACATCAAGGAGGAATTAGGGGAAAATTCTGATGAATAGTATATTGGCATTGCCTTAAATCCTCCCCACAGGCTGTTAGTTTCAAGGGGAGGGGGCAGGGCCGGAAATATGTAATATAAAAATCAAGATACCATTTTGAAAGAGTAATCAAAATTAAAATCACCCTTGGAATAAATGAACACTAACTCCGAAAGTGACTTCTGCAGTATTCTGGCTAAGAATGCATAACTTAAATCAAATCACATGGAAACAGGAGACAAACTCAAAATGAAAAATGTTCTACTGGAATAAAAAAAGGAAGGGAGTTCTAGTTTTAACATGTCAATGTCATAAAAGACACCCCCTCCCCCCACCAAAAAAAAAAAAAAGAGTAGGGAAAAACTTAACTATTAAAAGAGATGTAACAATTACATGCAATATCTGATCCTAGGATGGGTCCTGTACAGAAGAAAAAAAAATACTTTAAGACAAAATTTGGGACCCAACTAAAAATGAATCTACAAATGACAGGTGAGTTAGAAATACTGCATTAAAAGTGACTGAACATAACTGTACTATTCTTGTTCAAGAGAATATCCCTAGTCTTAGGAAATACACAGTGAAACATTTAGAGACAAAGTGCCAAGATTTTGTAACTTACCCTTTTAAGGTTCAGAAAGTGTGTGTTCATGTACAAGCATACATATATGTGTGCACACGCTGGAGAGCAATACTGGTTCACTAAACCATCAAAAAGTATGCAACACTTAATTCATAACATTACATAGGAGGTAAAAAGGGGAAATATACCTGAATAGGAGATGGCTTTTCCCAGCCCATTTCAAAAATTCCCATCAGCAACTCCCGTTTCAAACAGTAATCTTCAAACTCATTTCCTTTTGTGGAGGTCACATCCTGGTCAAACAAAAACAGACAAGCATCAAACGAATGAAGTACAACTGTGTTCCTTTAGTAATTACCATGTTTAAGAAAGTATCTGAGAGACTAATTCTTTATCCCATTTAAAAAGATATATGCAGATTAGTTCTCTGTCCTAATCTACAGTTCAACTATTTCCGAAAAACAGCCACTCTAACACAAATCAGCCATTTAAAAACTATGTTTTGGGGAAAGACCAGCCACCCTGTGGTCATTTTCTGCTAGGGAGTGATGGAATACTGTTATTTCTATACAAGTACCAGGCTGTGAACTGTAAACCACAAGGTGTAAAGTCAAAACCTAGTTCTACCATGCACTGCCTACAAACATCCTAGTCTAAACCAGAGTTTTTCAAGCCCAGCACCATTGACATTTGGGCCAGAATATTGTTTGCTCTAAGGGGGCTGTCCTGTAGCATATCCTCAGCTGTGATAACTTATTGCTAAATGCTTCTGAGGGGACAAAAATCACCCTTGGTTGACACTGCTGGGCTAAGAGAACTAACCTCTCAACTTCAGTTTTTCCATCCACAAAAGGTGGATAAAACCTAGCCTGAATCTTATTGTGCTTCTAGAAACAAAAGAGACTTTTGAGAAAATGCCATGAAAACTATGTTCCACAAGTGAGATAAGATACACATATGTATAAACACAATATTTAATATGGATACACATTATTACCAATTCCTCCAAATAGTGGAGATTTTTGGCAATTAATCATATATAAGCTATACAATTTCAACCACTTAAACTTACTTAAGAGTAAACATACAGTGCCTACTGTCATCATCAAGTAGCTACTTCACTTTTAAGAGTTTCCACATCATTTTTCCACTTGAATGTTACAACCAACTTACCGAAGTTTTGATTCTTAGATCCTTTGGAGGGAGTTTTAAAGTCTTTTTCCAGTCATCACCAGGTCTAGAGAGAATACAGTAAAAATGAAGTATCAGAGTTCACAGCATTACTTTCTAAAATACAAAGGTAATTCATCTTGATAATAATTTCTAAAAAGCACACTAATATATTGCCATTTACTTAAGAATACAGGTAACAACAGAGATAAACAACTCCAGAAAAAATACTCTTTCTTACAAAGCACAACAATCTAGGGAAAACTTAAAAAATCAAGAATGGAAGGAAAAAAAGATATCCATCCTCTTCAAGAGAAGCATGTTGTATACAGTTCAACTGTTTTCAAAACTGGTAACCCATGTGTTTTGTCTGACCTAAAATAGTACTACTTCATTTAAAGTTGCCAACATTAAAAAACTAGGATATTTTGTATAAAGTTGATTCTGGATTTTCTTGGGGGGAGGGTGCAGGGCGGAAAGCTTTAGCAGCAACACTGGTTCCAAATTTCCACATAGCAACAGTTTGATAGGCGTTAGTAACTAGAGTTTAAAATCAAGCACCTGATGCCTTTAAGTAGGTCAAGTCCCCTCTCATCTGGCAGTCCCCTCTCATCTGGCAGTCCCCTGTGCTGATGCTGCTGCTAAGTGTCTGACTCTGTGTGACCCCATAGACGGCAGCCCACCAGGCTTTGCCATCCCTGGGCTTCTCCAGGCAAGAACACTGGAGTGGGCTGCCGTTTCCTTCTCCAATGCGTGAAAGTGAAGTCGCTCAGCTGTGTACGACTCTTAGTGACCCCATGGTCTGCAGCCTACCAGGCTCCTCCTCTAAGGGATTTTCCAGGCAAGAGTACTGGAGTGGGTTGCCATTGTCTTCTCCGGCAGTCCCCTATAGGCATCTGATTTTGTAGCTCCTGGTGACTAGTTAAAACCAAAGAATCTATAAAGTTTCAGACTTCAGTTCAAGCCTTGACTCTTCTACGTATCCGTTCTGTGACCCTGCAACAGTTACTTTTCTAAATCTCCATTCTCTTATATAAAATGAGATAAAAAAAATTATATAAAATAGCTTCTATAAAGCACTCAGCACAGTGCCTGGAAAAATTAGCTGTTAATAAAAAACACCTCTCAATCTTCTTTAATGGGGATGCTTGAAACCATGGAAGAAAAAAATTTTCTTTTTGGTCATGTAAAAACTTCAAGTAATATAATATCCAAAGCATCTAACAGAAAAAAGACTGTCAATAAAGCAGACAATGCTTTCAACTGTCTTTTAAATTTTCACTGATTTAATGATAACAGCTCATAATTAAAGCCCCCCTCAAACATCTCGAGTATTCATTCAGGAAGATAAGGACATATTTTACTTAAAGCTTCATCCCACATAATCCAAGATACTCTATCACAGGAAACTATTTGCCACCAAATCCAAGAGTTCTAAAGCTTTTCACCCCAGTCTATAATACCACACCAAAGTTTCTGAGCATTTTCAGTTGAACATCCTAGTAGGCCAGCTTGTCACATTGTCAAATTCACTAAACAGTGGATAAAAATGCATACGATACAATGCAAAATCTTCCCACAAAAAAATTTATCATCTTAGAAAGTTAAAAATTTTTTAAATGCGAGATTAACTAACAGAGACAGGTATTAACTATCTCTGAGACATGGGATCTAGGAGTCTTCACAGAAAAGATAGTATTTCAACTGAAATTTAAAGAGTCACAGAACTGAAAAAAACCCATTTATCTAAGAAAAGCAAAAAAAAAAAAAAAAAAAAGCAAAATCCACTGCAGTCTCAAACCAGTGGTTAAGCATTAAATGCTCTCAAAATGGAATAATGCAGCTTTATGTTTCAAATTAAAAGTAGACTAAATGTTGCTAGTCTATTCATATTTTGTCAAGACGAACTGCAATTTAGAAAACATTTTTGATTTCTATACCAATTAAAGTATTCACCTCAAAAATAATAATATGCATTAATGCCAATTCTCCCAGTGACCAAATGAATTCTGTTGAAAATTTGGGCTATTTTTCTTTAGTAAATGCTTCTTTTAAGCATGAAAAAGACTTAGATTGTAATAAAACACATACTTTTTGAGTTTCACCATACTTCTAGAGGTTAAATCAACGTACACAGCTAGATTCTTAACAAAGACAAATACCAAATGGGTCAAGATTCTTAATTGTTAATTTTCTATTAAACTGATTCTTTGGAATCATAGTCACCATTCACAAACTTTAAAGTGTACACTTACAGATGACAGCCTGCTGCTGCTGCTAAGTCACTTCAGTCGTGTCCGACCCTGTGCGACCCCATAGACGGCAGCCCACCAGGCTCCCCCAACCCTGGGATTCTCCAGGCAAGAACACTGGAGTGGGTTGCCATTTCCTTCTCCAATGCATGAAAGTGAAAAGTCAAAGTGAAGTCACTCAGTCGAGATGACAGCCTACATGCTTTCAAATTTAAAAGAAAAATATTCCATAGTAAAATAAGGCTCTTAGTTTTTAAAAGTCTTCAAAGAGGTTTGGGACTATTCAGAGATGTGTTCCAAAGAGTTCAAAGTCCTGAGTTCCCCAACTGCTTGTTATTTTGTGTATGTGTAAAAGGAGAAAGCGTATTTTAAAAATAAATAAAATAAGACAGAAAAGCAAAGTGTCATAGACTAAAAGTTATGGATAAATTTTCTGAGTACTTTTGAAGTTCAGAAAGCTGGACAAGTCTTTAAGATTGGCTTTAACTGCCATTCACATTAGGATAAAGTCAAGTTATCACACTAGGAAAAAAGCCATACTGGCAAAAACCAGATAAATCTGAGCTCATTATGAAAGCCAGAATGTTTCAAAAAATATTCTATGCAAAATATATATTATCCGTGCCTATGTTTGTTACTTAACAAACCTGAATTAATTATGACAGAGATACATTCTTCTATCACAAATACCTATTGACCATAAACAGTCAACTGTCCTCTATTCACAATCAAAATGGTTAAACTAAAATGATATACATAAAGTAGTCAACAACAAACTAGCAAAATATACCTCCTTGGTCCCCCAAGTGTGTTTATTATTTATTCTAACACTTACTTAATAGTGGTGGTCATACTCTGTGCTTGCTGCTGAGTGCCATTATTGATTGTGTTGGTGTTTTTCAGCTGGTTCATCTGTTGCTGAGTCTGTGTGCCCCCTCCTCCGGGGCCACCACTGGGCTTCACAGGGCCCCTCAGCTGACCATTTTGACTGGACAGACCCATTATAACAGGGTTCTCTGTTCTGGCCGTGCTCATGCTGTATTAATTTTAAGGATGTCTCTTTCAAACTTCAAAACTTTTGAAAGTCAGTAGAGAAACTGTAATAACAGTTTATTAGGCTCTCCAAAACGAAGAGATAAATATAAGTCTTGCTCAATATATGAGTCCTTTATTGCAATGCAGGTAAGCACCTGTAAGTCTCTGAACGGTAAGCAGCAGTAACTTGCTCTCATGCACGAATCAACTCTTTATTTTTTAAAAAGCCCTCTAACAAGGTTGAGTTATGTATCTGAATCTCACTTCAATCTGAAACAAAGAAAAAAAGTTAAATCAGTAAACACAGTAAATTTTGGGGAAAAAAAACAAAACACCCCTTTGTTGTTTCCATTTGAAGAACTCCTTTAGAAGCACTCCCTTCTTTTAAAGAATTAAGGATACAGCTGCATGTAGATCAAATCACTATCCAGGATAGGAAAGAGGATATAAAAAAAATGAATTGCTTCAAAAACCAAACCTGCACTGAGACAGATCTCATTTAAATTGTCAGTTCAAAGCAACCCAGAAAATATCAGGTAGAACAATACTGTGATTAAATTAGCATTAGCTGTCAGATGATAATCTCTTCCCTTCAGATTCCTCCCCGAAGAATTCTCCGAAGTCCCTGCCACCTCTAAAAGTCAATGATTCATTACATTCAATTGCATTACAACTCAATGAAGAATGGCACAACTTAATTAATGTAAATCTACAAAGGAACAAGGCAAAACAATTCATTAATTTTTTTTTTCTTTTTCTGACAACTGAGAATCCTTGGAAGAGTTGAGCTTTTGATTTCACTTTGTGCTTTCAGAAAAGCATTATGTACGCCCTTATGAATTTCAACCAAAGAAGTTAAACCTGAAGAAAACTACATTTTCTTTTCCCCCCTAAGTTTTTGTCCTTTAAAACAATAACTAAAGCAGTCAAGGGACATAAATACGTCTACACGTCAAAATCTTCTGTTCAAAAAACAGCCAAGAAAACCTTTAGCTATCTTAAGTCTGACTACTACAGAACTGTTACATTTTAAAATATAACACTTTTCAAAAGTATGTCTCAACTTGAAGTAGCAATTTTTTAATTAAAAACAAAAAAAAAACCCCAACACTCCACAAAAAGGAAACTGTTTTTCAGTCACAAAGTCTCACTCAACTCTCTGCCACCCCACAGACTGCAGCATGCCAGACTTCCCTGTCCTTGACTATCTCCCAGAGTTTGATCAAACTCATGTCCATTGAGTTGGTGATGCTATCTAACCATCTCACCCTCTGTCGCCCCCCTCTCCTCCTGCCCTCAATCTTTCCCAGCATTAGGGTCTCTTCCAATGAGGAAATTACCTGTGCTTAAAAAAAAAAAAAAAACAAATCTGTGAAAGAATAAAGACATTACTAACTTTAACCAAACTTTCTAGGACACCCAGAGTACTGATTAAGTTATTTTTAAAAATTATTCCCCAAATAAAATTATTTTTTTTTAAAGTAAGACCTTAATTTCACAACCGCGGGTGGGAGGGAATAAAGGCCTACTCTGGTGTGTTAACACCTTTATATTTCTTACCGAAAATACAGTAGCTAATTAATTACTGTTCCTTCTGCCATACGCCAAAGCTACTCAAACAATACAAATTTTAAATTCTTTGATGTCTTTTTTTAAATTGAAAATAAAGTTGCTCAAAAGCAAATCCTGATTATCACATACACAAAGTTGTATATTTTGAAGTCATCCAGAGACTGACTGACCTCTTAAGCAGGGTAGTTAACAGCCACCTAATTTCAGTTCAAGGTAGTAGGTGGTTTCCTGTATTGACAGGTTTATATGTGATCAGCGATATCACCTATTTCACACCCGAAGATTACTTATTTGCAAAGCACTAAGAGGATGAATAGGGCAACTTCTAAATATTAAATGGTATATTACTGTCTATCATGCACATAAGACCTCGTATCTCCCTAGAGCCAAAATGTGACTATGTGAGAACTGCTCCCCTCTTAATTAAGCTGCACTGCAGCTTTACGTCTCAGGAAAAGAAATATTCCTCCTACCCCTTCCCAATTTAGATTTCCAAGTTGTATTTCTATATTTTCAAAAATACGAACGAAACAGAGACTAGTTGGGAGGGAACCCTAGCGGAGTTAATTACAGCACTTCCCAGACGGTAGTTAGCGACTGACAGTTTCACACCCAAAACAGTCTCGTCATCTCCAAAAAGACCTTTTGTTTGCAAATGCAGCGCAGTTTCTCTAAGCTCGGTCTGCAAGTTGGAGTGACTGTTCTATTTTGAAGGGGCAAGGGGACTGAGAAAGAGAAAGGGGAGTGAGTGATAAAGGAAAGAAGCTAATGATTTTGATTTGCAAGCAAATAATTGCTTGTTCCCCTCCCCTTCATACCCCCTCCAAACCCCTACACACTTCAAGTCAGCTCCCTGGGCCCATAAACACAAAAGGGTTGGGGCCCTGCAATCGTATCTGCGCAACCAGAGCAGAGAACCAGCTCCACAGCTAGGGAACAATAGGGACTCCCCCCAAAAGAGAAACCTTTAAGTCACACAGCCCCTTCTTTCCTCCGACATTCGGAGGCTCCATAATCACCCCGTTATCGACCTGCAAGGCCTTACTCCGTCAAGCAGCCGGTCCTCTTCCAAACTGAGCCCTCCGCTACAGCATATCCCTGCCGCCCCCTATAGGGCCGCCTCGTACCCTATAACCTCCGCCATCTCCCTAAATCCTTGCCGCCCCCTACGGTCCCACCCTCCCTCGTCACCCACAAAACTCCTCTGAGGAACTCTCTCGCTCTTCCTCCGGACCCCGCTGGGCACAACACTGCTCTGTGCTACTCCTCCCGGCGCCCCCACCCCACAGCTGGCGCCCGCCGCCCGCCTTTCTCCCCGAGGCCCGGCCAGGCCTCAGGCCTCCGCCTCAGAGCGCCCCCCACGCCATCCTGGGGGCTTCCTGCAGCCCCCGCGACACGGCCGACCGCCACCCTTCCACCTCACCCCACTCCCCGCAGCTCAGGCCCGAGTCCTACCACCGAGGCCACTCCCGCTCGGCACCCTCGGTCCTTTATTGTTGACTCGAAGCTCCCAAAATGGCGGCGGCTCCTTCCTCCTCGGAAACCTCCGCCCGCCCCCACCCGGCCCCTCGCTTCGGCCTCCTCCCGCCCCCGCCCCGCCCCCGCTCGGGGGGGGCAGCTCCGGCCGGCCTGCCTTTGCCCGCCCGCTCGCTTCCCCGGCTGCCCAGTCCTACCTCCGCCGCTGCCCGCTCTCAAGGCGCCGCCGAAGCCGCCGCCCGGACTGAGCTAACTCGGCTCCCCCGCCCCCTCAGTCGCCGACCCCCCCCCCCCCCCCCCTTTCTCCGCATGGCGGCCGCCGCGGCTCCTCCTCCGCGCAAAATGGCGAGCGCCCAGCTGCCGCGGCTGCACCCGTCGCGGCTCCTCGGCCTCCGTTGCTTCGCGTCAGGAGAAATCCGGGCCGAGGAGCCTACCTCAGGAGAAAATGGAGGGCAGTGTTTTTCCACCGACGGGGAGCCTGCGGGGGCCGAAATGGAGGGGAAGTTGAAAGGGAAATATGGATCCCTTCAAAGAGAAAGGAGAACTGCCTTTCCACAGCTAAGGAGAAATGATCCGGGAATGGTGGGTGGTAAGAGTCTCCCCGCAAAGTGGAAGTCAAGGGCTTGGGACCCGAGGAGGATCTGCTTATTCCTGACCAAGGACCCGCTAGCGATTCGGGGACGAGAGAGCTGACCTGACATCTCTCGCGGGCCAGGGAAGCTGCTGCAGGTCCAAGGGGGCCGCGTCCGAGCCCCTCCGGGGCGCGCCTTCATCCAGGAACGCGCGGAACCAGTGGTCCGGAGGCGCCGGCACGCACCCGGGTGTGGGGACTGGAAAGGGGACCGGCCGGGACGGGTGCAGCAGGGAGAACCCCGGGGAGAGCGCGGGGCGGGGGCCAGGGGGCGCTGTGCGCGGGCGGGCGGGGGCGGGGGTGGAGAAGGCTGTGGGAAGAGTTGGGCGGGGGTGGGGTGCTGGGTAGCTGGGGTGCGACCAGGGCAGGAGCCCAGAAAGCGAGCTTCGGAGAGGGAAGTGGGAGACTAGAGCAGCGATCCACGCTTTCTCAGCACTAAAGGGCAATTCTCAAAGAGAGGGAACCAGGGAGGCCGAGCCTCCCCAGAAGGAAGGAAACGCCGCTAGAGCCAGTTATGATGGGAATAGGAGTTCTGTACGGAAATGAACTAGAAGACCAAGCGTAATTCTTTCCCCAGCCTGACCCTCATCAGAAAGATATTTATGTATTTGTTCCCATAATTTTCATATTCTAGTGTCTCCGTTTATCCTTAACAGAAGTAACAGGAATGCAGTCTTGTTCCAGGTAAAACAAAAATCGGAAGCTAGCAAGTTGGCTAGGTTAAAGGAAAATAAAAACCTGGGTCTCACTCAACTGAGAGACAATATACCGGGCAATGACCAGACCATAGGTTCACAACAGAACTCCGACCCACAACCTCTGCTGAAACCAACACGCGAAGCCAAACCACAACCTCTGCAGTGATCAGCTCAGAATGAGCCAGACTCGGTCATTGACTTCCAGCTTCCCTAATCTTTGCCTGTGTTTCCAACTCTGGACCAATTAGAGAAAGCCAAATATGTTCCCCTAAACCAATCACGTTAGACTCCCCGCTTCTAGTTAGCCCGCCTCCAGCTTCCCCGAGTTAACCTCCAATCAGAGCAAACCCTGAAGCCTCCTTCACCCATCCCCACCCGCCCCTTTATTTTTAACTGTCGGCGTGTGAATCCCCAGCTAAGTGAAGGTGGCTGGCTCTCTTACTGTAGCAAGCTTTGAGTAAATAACTTGTTCTCATTTGGTGGTCTTTTTTGTTTCCACACAGCCAAAGAAGAGGTGTTAAAGAAATGTGAAAAGGCTGTTGTTGAGATTTTTTTTTAACGGTCCTTTTAACAGTTTTTTGGTTTTGGTTTTTTTTTTTTTTTTAATTCTAAATTTGTAGCATGTGGTCGCCCACCCAGCTTTTAAAAAACCCACTCATCTAAAGGAAATAACCAACATCTTGAGTCCATACCGGAGAGAGAATGGCTAAGTGGTTGTTTAATAAAATGTTGAGGTCTGAGGCCCCACTGTCTTTCCATGTAGCAGGAATGTGAAATGGAGGAGGACACGAAGTGAGTAGGAGGGAGAGGAGCCTAGGGATTTAAAACAGGCTACAGCCTACCCCGGTCTCTTTCTCCTAGACCTCTCAAAAAATGAGACCAGCCAAGGGAAAGGGGTTTGTATTCACAAATAAATTTCTTACCTTTAAAGGGGGCCTGGCTGAGGTCATGATGAAAACCAAAAGTGAGAAGGCAACCAAGAGTAGAACATGAAATAGCTGCCCGTTCTCACCTAGGAATCCTGCCAGGGCTAACACCTTTAAAGATTCTGCATGATGTTTTTATAAGATCTCCTTCCGAGTTCTTTATGTCAGCCCTTTTCAGTTCTCTGTGAGAAGTATGGACGGTATAGAATCAAATTATGAAACCTTAGATCTTTTCTCGGTTCAGTTTACTGATTGATGGATCCAATTCAACTATCTCAATACCGTTTTTCTCTCTAGTTCAAACAGATTAACAAAAATGATAGAAAATATGACACCTCACACACATTATAAAATTTATATTTAAAAATATTACATAAATCCAACCCTTTGGCCTTATTGAGTATAATATATTGGGGGATCTGTGGTAAATATGGTTTACTGAGGGTGTGCTATCCCCAGTGAGGTCACCTAATAATGTGTTTCCCAAAATGTATTGGTCATTTTTATTTTGTTTTTAGTCACTCTCACTTCCCCCTACTTTTTTTCAACTATGAAGCTGAAAGCTGAAGTGTTAGGCCTGGATTGTTGGCTGGCTCCTAGAGAATCTGTCTGTAGGAAAGATATCTTAAAAAAGAAAAAGATTCACAAATAGAATTGAGGTTTTCAGTATCTCCGTTTGAAACAACAGGATGTGTGTGTGTGTGTATAAGAATGAGATGCAACTGAAAATACTACCTGGAATTCAATCATAGTAATGGGCCCTCCCAGCAAATACTGTTTGCCAGCTTCACATCCTGCCCTTGGCTATTTACTGAAAAATAACTAGACAAAAAATTTCAACTGTAATTTATAATATTTAGAACCTAGAATTCTAAGTAATTTAAACCTGGAATATATACATCTGTGATACTATCTTAAAAACCCAAATGCTTTCAACAGGCTAAAATGGGTTTCATACTTTTGCTTTCTATAAGATTTTTTTAAGGAAGCATGATGGTTTTTTTAAAAACTCAAACTGTAAGCAAATATATTCATTACCTAGAAGAAAAAAGGTTCATCCACACCACAGCCTAAAGAAAATGACTATATCACACCTGGCTAAGCTTTCTAGTACAGCATTTTCCTTCCTTCATGATTTGAATTAAAATGTTCTGATTTTCCAAAAGAAAGTTCAAAAAAGTTCTTTTCCAAATTTGCTTGAGCAACATCTAATAATTACTAACTAAGGCTAATGAACCCAAAGAGCCAAGTACCATTTTCTTTGGACTTTAGAACTGGTAAAATTTGCCTCTTTGATTTATACACCAGAAGAAAACGAAGTAGCGTCAGCCTACCGAGAGCTTAGCAAAGATAGCCTCAGAGAAGTGCAAGTTGCGTGCCATGGGTACTTATTCATGTCTGACTCTTTGCAGCCCCATGGACTATAGCCCACCAGGCTCCTCAGTCCGTGGGACTTTCCAGGCAAGAACACTGGAGTGGCTTGCCATTTCCTCCTCCAGGAGATCTTCCCAATCTAGGGATTGAACCATGTCTCCTGCTTTGGCAGGCGGATTCTTTACCACTGAGCCACCAGGTAAGCCCTGGTGCAAGTACTCACCGAAGTTAATGCCTATAAAACAGACATCTTTAATCACTGAGAGAGCACACCGGGCACATTTTGTTGGAATAAATGTTCCAGAGTAAACTCAAGTTGAAAAGTAGGAAAACAGTATTAAAAACAAGGAGGAAAGTGAGTGCCTTAAACACATTTCCCCCAAACTACCATGTTTGGTCTGCAGAATTTTATTCCTTTTGACAGATAACATCTCCCCCTTCCCTGGGTACCACAGCCAGCTAGCTCAACTCACCTGAGGTGTCTTCTGACCTCCTCAGGTCCCAGGATTATTTATGTTCTGTTCATCACTCAGAGAACTCTAGCTGTAAATTTACCCTCTTGAGTTTTCTTTACTTACACCAGCAACTTTAACTTTCATTAATTTGAAAACAATGTGTGACTGGAAAGATCCTGAAATCTGGAAACTGATTCTTTAGGTATGATTTTAATTTGGTTTACTCAGATCAAGAAAGAATTGACACTGTCCCATCTATGATGTCTTGGTCTTCTCAGGTACTTTCTGAGTTAGCTTGGGGCAGTTGCTAACCGGTGATGTTGATGGGGACCCTGGCAATCCCATGGAATTGTTGCTATGTGCATGGTGCCTCCTTTGTACCCAGGACCTTGTAACAACATTATATTTCTGAATAACCTTCTCTGCCACAGTAGTTACGATCATGACAAAGTGCCTGGGCCTGATTTCCTGCCTCTAGTCAATTTGCAGAGCCTTCTATTGATCCTTGAAAATAGAACTATGATCTTAGGTACGAGTCCTGGGAAGATAGCCTAGAGCTGAGGGCTGGGCAGTCTGCAGCCCTGAATACCATGGGTGGGTGAAGTCACATCTGTGGCTTCCAGGACAAGACAGGGAACAAAGGAATACAAAGTATTCTGTGCAGAGGTTTCCTCAGTGAACTTCCTGGCTCTTTACCTGCTTGATGAATTTTAAAGTTATTCTTTATCATGTCAACCACCTCCTGAATAACCCCTTGCATGCACGTGTGCATGCCCAGTTGTTTCGGTATGTCTGACTCTTTGCGACCCTATAGGCTGTAGCCCACCAGGCTCCTCTGTCCATGGAATTTTCCAGGCAAGAATACTGGAGTGGGTTGCCATGCCCTCTTCCAGGGGATCTTCCTGACCCAGGGATCAAACCTGCGACTCCTGTATTGCAGGTGGATTCTTTACCACTGAGCTGCCGGGAAAGCCTGGTGAATAATCCCTATCTCCCAGTACCTTTTCACCACATGGCATCTACATTCTCTTGAAAGATTAGGCCTGTCAGTGTGCCTCTCCAGTCTGATTTCCCACTTTCTCTCCAATGCCTCTGTTGCTCTGGTCTCCTCAGGACCCATTCCCTCACCTTCCATTGTTTCCCTCTCATCTCTTTTCCTCAGGGCCAATCTCAAGCCCATTCAAACCAGTAGATGCCCACAGGCTCCTATCTTCCCTCCTTTCTACTTCCTGCCCAATCAGAGCTTGGGTTCTAGAGTCAGTCAGATCTGGGTTCAAATTCCGATTCCGCCACTTGTTAACTCCATAAACTTGGGAAACTTTCTTAACATCAGAGCTTCAGTTTCCCCAATTATAAAATGGGGGAAATTGGACTTAGAGCTGCGGTGAGTGCTCAGTCGTGTCTGGCTCTTTGTGACCCCATAGACTGTAGCCTACCAGGCTCCTCAGTCAGTGGGATTTCCCAGGCAAGAATAATGGAATGGGTTGCCATTTTCTACTCCAGAGGATCTTCCCGACGCAGGGACTGAAATCATGTCTCTTGCATCTCCTGCTTTGGCAGGTGGATTCTTTACCACTGAGCCAACTGGGAAGTCCTAGGACCTAGAGCTATGTGAGACTAAATGAGAATTTGCATGTGCTGTGCTGTGCTTAGCTGTGTCCCACTCTGCGACCCCATGGACTGTAGTCCACCAGGCTCCTCTGCCCGTGGGATTTTCCAGGCAAGCATGCTGGAGTGAATTGCCATTTCCTTTTCCAAAGAAATTGTAGAAGTTGCTTTATTTTTGTAGTTGGTAGATAGCCTCAAAAACCAATTATGTGGTGTTGCTATTATTGGTTTATCGACTTTCATCTGAACCTCAGCTTTTTCTTTCAGATTAGGCAATCTGTGGTGGGCCCATCAGTTCTCTTCCCCCAGCCTCTATTCTCTTTCTGTTTAGTGCCTTACCAACCTCAGTAAACAAGAGCCATGCTCCTGTTTCACAGCTTCTACTCGGGGAATGTTGGTGCTAGAGAGAGCCCTGAAACCAAGCTAATTGGCTCAACAACAAATTCTTGCTTCCACACATCAGCTGAGCCCTTTCTGAGGCCCTAGAAACTCTATCTGGTAGTTCGCAATCAGGGCTAATCATTAGTGTCAACACAAGCACTTTTGAAAACATGGGTGCCTGGGTCCCACTCAGAGGAATTAAATCAGAACCCTTGGGGCAGGGGTCCAGTATAATTTTTTGCTTTAAAGTTCCCAGGAAGAGTATAATGTAGTCAAGGATGAGAATCGCTGTTGGGCAAATTTTCTCCCACAGCAGCATTCCAAACTTTTTCTTCTATTCATACTGCTGCTGCTGCTACTGCTAAGTCACTTCAGTCGTGTTCGACTCTGTGGGACCCCGTGACAGCAGCCCATCAGGCTCCACCGTCCCTGGGATTCATTCTCCAGGCAAGAACACTGGAGCAGGTTGCCATTTCCTTCTCCAGTGCGTGAAAGTGGAGTCGCTCAGTCGTGTCCGACTCTTAGTGACCCCATGGACTGCAGCCTACCAGGCTCCTCCATCCATGGGATTTTCCAGGCAAGAGTACTGGAGTGGGGTGCCATTCGCCTTCTCCATCTTCTATTCATAAGCCCACCTTAAAATCAAAGATGTTCCATAGACACTTCATTAACTTTCCACCTCCCACAACAGACTTCTGTTGATTCTGTCTTGGAGGATAAAGTATCACATTTCCTATCTCTAGACTCTCTTAACTGTCACATCTTTGTTGTTTTTGCTATTTAGATGCTCAGTTGCATCCTACTCTTGGGAGCCCAGGGACTGTAGCCCGCCAGGCTCCTCTGTCCATGGGATTTCCCAGGCAAGAATACTGGAGTGGGTTGCCATTTCCTTCTCTAGGGAATCTTCCCAATCCAGAGATTGAACCTGCCTCTGTTGCATTGTTAGGTGAATTCTTTACCACTAAGCCACCAGGAAAACCCCCCTTCACATCTATCCCTTTTAAAATAAAATATACCAATGGTAACTGCCTTCATTTTTTTTTTTTAATTTTATTTATTTGGCTGCACTGGGTCTTAGTTGCGGCATGTGGGATCTAGTTCCCTGATCAGGGATCAAACCCAGGCCCCCTGCTTTGGGAGCACAATCTTAGGCAGTAGACCATAGTTCTTCCTCTTAACTTGAACCTGAATTCCTGTCCAGATTTTTCTTGATTCTAAACAACAAACAAAAATAGTCTTCCTCACTTCCATTACCTGAGTGAGAGGAGGGAGGAGCTAGCATTTACCTCGGGACTGACACTGTGCTGGGTGACATCATCCAGTTATGAAATCCTACCTGTTCTAGCTCTGGGGTATCACTTCCATCTCTCCTCTTCCATTATTACTGCCACTGTCCCAATCCAGGAGTTTTTTTCTCTTGCTTGGATTATTTCAATAGCTACCTGGATTTCTTGCTTTAACCTCTTTCCCTTGCTAACCCACCTTATACACTAGCATCGGGGTAATTTTTCCAGTCATATCAGTGTTCTGTTCAAGTCTCTTTAGTGATTCTCTGTTGCCTACAGAATAAAATTTAAATCCCCTCCTTTCTTTTCACACTAAGTAGGGAGCCTCTGGAACCTCCTCACTCTAAACCTCATGAATGTGAGGCTGGTTCTACTGACCTGCAGATCACTGAGGTTAGACTCTACTTGAAAAGTGAAAGTGAAGTCGCTCAGTCGTGTCCGACTCTTAGTGACCCCATGGACTGCAGCCTACCAGGCTCCTCCATCCATGGGATTGGATCTCTACTCTACCTGAGATTTTTTTTTTTTTTGTCTTTCAATTTCTCGATTCTTCTCATCATTCAAATTTCAGCTTAAATGTTATTGCCTCTGAGATGAACATGACTTTTTTTTTTGTCTGTGTCATGAGGCTTAGAGGGTTTTAGTTTCTCGAGACCAGGGTTGGAGGCCAGGCCCTTGGCAATGCAAGCGCAGAGCCCTAATCACTGGAACGACAGGGAATTCCACTGACTGTGCCTTTATAAATAGTCTGCTTCCCCATCCTGGCTTTCCTGGTGGCTCAGTGGTAAAGAATCCGCCTGCCAATGCAAGAGACACGGGTTCGATCCCTGGGCCAAGAAGATGCCCTGGAGAAGGAAATGGCAACCATTTCCAGGATTCTTGCCTGGGAAATCCCAAGGACAGAGGAGCTTGGCGGGCTACAGTCCATGAGGGTCACAAAAGAGTCGAACACGACTCAGTGACTAAGCAACTTACCCCCTCACTCTTTACCACATTAAGCTGCCTAAAATTATTTTGTTTGCCTGTTTATTGCCTGTGCCTTTGTTTGCATGTTTATTGCCTATGGCCTCCCAAGCAGCAAGCCCAACTCAGCCCATTTCTGGTTTCACTGATTCATCCCAATTGCTCTTTTGTGCTGGCCACCACTTCAAGCTCTTTCCCTGCTGAGATAATACAACCTGGATTGTTCAGAGTAGTCTGTGTTTAATGCCTGGATTGCTCCACAGTCATTATTAATAGTGTTTCTGTTTTTTCTCAAAATTATTCCAACTTGGACAATAAATTATACAACCACTGTTATTTATAGCCTTGACCATAGCCATTTGTGGTTGTGTGCTCTCGCTTCAGTTGTGTCTGACTCTTTGTGATGCTATGGACTGTAGCCCACCAGGCTCCTCTGTCCATGGGATTCTCCAGACTAGAATATTGGAGTAGGTTGCCATGCCCTCCAGGGGTCTTCCTGACCCAGTAATAGAACCTGTAGCTCCTGCATTGCAGGTAGATTCTTTACAGCTGAGCCACGGGGAAAGCCTTCAGAGCCATTTGTACATATGTCTTATTTCTAAGCTCACTGAGGACAGGAAGCAAGTCATGTTCCTATGTCTTTCATCAATAACACATCGTAAAGTATTTTGTATAAATATAGTAGAAAGCTCAGAAAGTGTTTGTTAAATAAGACTGGCTGATACATTAAAATATCACATATGTGGAGAGTCTAGCAAAATATCTAACACATTCTAAGTATGTTAGGTTAAAACAAAAAAGATCAATATATGTTGGTTTCCTTTGCCCCAGTTGACTCCAAATGTCCTGTCTCCCAAGCTCTTTGTTGAGAGGCTGTGCCACATAATTTAGTATCCAGTTACACACTAGCTAGTTTGCTTTTATTGAGTTTTTTTTGTGTGTGTGTGATCATATTTCTTCTACTAGATTGGAAACTCTTTGAAGGCAAGCATCATTGTCTTATAATTCTCTATTCCACATAGCAAAACTAGTTCATGTTTATAAACTTGTTGATCACTAGGATTCTCCACACTCATTGGCTGGTAATTTGTAGGAAAGAGTGAAATGATGACCATGGTAGAGGTATCAGTTTAGGTGCCAACAATCAGAGGCACCAGGGTTGAAGATCACTTTCCCTCTTTGTAGATGATGCCTCTTGTGTTCTTCCAGCCAACAAAAGTAGGAGGAGTAGGAAATCCTATTCCTAAGGATTTCAGTAACATTTTCAGAGTATAGGTTCAAAAGATCAGGTAATAGTTATGCAAAAGCATAGTTGTCTTTTGGAAGTAGGGGAAGAATGAAAACTATGCATAGTGTTGAGACCTGACTTTGGAGTATGAGCTAGGATTGAATTCCTCAGCTATTTAACCTCCCTAAACCTGTTTTCTCATCTGGAAAATCAGGATGATACCTCTGTCTCTGGGGTGGTTGTGAGAAGAGTACATGAGAAATAACACATAAAATGCTTAGCAGAGGGCCTAACTTATTGCAAGCCTCAGTAAACAATAGCTATTTTTATAATGGGTGATCTAGGTAGCTAAAGGTTTCGATGCTAAAGGTGGGGTAGCTAAAAATATGATCGCTATCGAATTTTTAGTTAAACCTTGTTTCTAGTGTCAGTGACAGCTGTAATTCTTTACCTGTTTATTCATTCAACCATTTATTCTTTTGTTCATTTATTCATTGTTCATTCGTTTATTCTATGCCAGATACCAGGATTCCCTGGTGGCTCAGACAGTAAAGTGTCTGCCCACAATGCAGGAGACCCAGGTTTGATCCCCAGGTTGAGAAGATCCCCTGGAGAAGGAAATGGCAATCCACTCCAGTACTCTTGCCTAGAAAATTCCATGGACGGAGGAGCCTGGAGGGCTACAGTCCATGGGCTCGCAAAGAGTCGGATACGACTAGGCAACTTCACTTTCTTTCATGCCAGATACACAATAAAATGTTTATGAAATATTGTTGAATAAGGGTGATGTGAAGAAAGAAAGAGGTGAGGAAGATTAAGAGGTACAAACTTCCAGTTACAAAATAAAAGAGTTGTGGGTGTGAAACGTTCAGTGCGGGGAATATAATCAATAACTATGTTCTTTGTAATGACATATGGTAACTAAACTTATTGTGGTCATTTTGAAATATGTAGAAATACCAAATAACTATGCTGTGTAATAGAATGAACATAGTCTTGTAGATCAATTATACTTCAAAAACAAACAATTAGGATTGACATATGTACACCACTATCTACAAAACAGATAACTAATGAGAACCTTTTATGTAGCACAAACAACTTTACTTGGTACTTTGTAGTGACCTAAGTGAGAAAGAACTCCAAAAAAGAGGGGATATATATATACAGGTGGCTGATTTACTTTGCTGTCCACCAGAAATTGACACAGTGGTGTAAAGCACCTATCAGATCAGATCAGATCAGTCGCTCAGTCGTGTCCGAGCAACTATAGTCTAATAAAAAACAAACACATAAACCCATAGTGAAAAAAGTTCAGATTTGTGGTTACCAGAGAGGCAAGTTGGGGCAGGAGGAATTGGATGAAGGCAATCAAAAGGTATAGACTTCCATGCATAACATAAATAATTACTAGGAATGTAGTGTATGATATGATAAATATAATCAACACAGCTGTATAGTGTACAAGAAAATGGTTAAGAGAGAAAATCCTAAGAGTTCTTATCACAAGAAAAATTTTTGTTTCTATTTCTTTTATTTTATATCTGTAGGCAATGATGGATGGTCACTAAACATTTCATGATGTATGTAAGTCAAATCATTATTCAGTATTCCTTAAACTTATTCAGTGCTGGATGTCAATTATAAATAATTATAAATAAAGCTGGAAGGAAAAAAATTCAGTTACAATTAAAAATGTCGACTTATTTGTTGCCTTACCAATAGCTGAGAAAAGAAGAGAAGCTAACAACAAAGGAGAAAAGGAAAGATATACCCATCTGCAGACAGAGTTCTAAAGAATGGCAAGGAGAGATAAGAAAGCCTTGTTAATCAAACAATGCAAAAAAAAAAAAAAATAGAGGAAAATAACAGAATGGAAAAGACTAGAGATCTCTTCAAGAAAATTAGAGATACCAAGGGAACATTTCATGCAAAGATGAAATATCCAATAAAGGACAGAAACAGTACGGACCTAACAGAAGCAGAAGATGTTAAGAAGAGATGGCAAGAATACACAGAACTATGCAAAAAAGTTCTTAATGACCCGGATAACCACAATGGTGTAATCACTCACCTAGAGCCAGATATCCTGGAGTGGGAAGTCAAGTGGGCCTTAGGAAGCATCATTATGAACAAAGCTAGTTCAAATCCTAAAAGCTAGTTCAAATCCTAAAAGATGATGCTGTTAAAGTGCTGCACTCTATATGCCAGCAAATTTGGAAAACTCAGCAGTGGCCAGAAGACTGAGAAAGGTCAGATTTCATTCCAATTCCAAAGAAAGGCAATGCCAAAGAATGTTCCAACTACCACACAATTGTACTCATCTAACATGCTTAGCAAGGTCATGCTCAAAATTGTCCAAGATAGGTTTCAACTGTACATGAACCAAGAACTTGCAGATGTTCAAGCTGGATTTAGAAAAGGTGGAAGAACCAGAGAAAAGAATTCCAGAGAAACATCTGCTTCATTGACTAGGCTAAAGCCTTTCACTGTATGGATCCCAGCAAACTGTGGAAAATTCTTAAAGAGATGGGAATACCAGATCACCTTACCTTCTTGAGAAATCTGTATGCAGGTCAAGGAGCAACAGTTAGAACTGAACGTTGAACAATGAACTGGTTCAAAATTAGGAAAGGAGTATGTCAAGGCTATATATTGTCACTCTGCTTATTTAACTTATATGCAGAGCACATCATGCAAAATCCCAGACTGGATCAAGCACAAACTGGAATCAAGATTGCCAGGAGAAATATCAATAACCTCAGATATGCAGATGACACCACCCTTATAGTAGTAAGCAAAGAGGAACTAAAGAGCCTCTTGATGAAAGTGAAAGAGGAGAGTGAAAAGGCTGGCTTAAAACTCAACATTCAGAAAACTAAGATCATGGCATCTGGTCCCATCACTTCATGGGAAATAGATGGGGAAACAGTGGAAACAGTGAGAGTCTTTATTTTCTTGGGCTCCAAAATCACTGCAGATGGTGACTGCAGCCTTGAAATTAAAAGACGCTTGCTCCTTGGAAGAAAAGCTATGACAAACCTAGACAGTGTATTAAAAAGCAGAGATATTACTTTGCTGACAAAATTCTGTATAGTCAAAGCTATGGTTTTTCCTGTAGTCATGTCTGGATGTGAGAGTTGGACCATAAAGAAGGCTGAGCGCTGAAGAATTGATGCTTTCAAACTGTGGTGCTGGAGAAGACTCTTGAGTGTCCCTTGGACTGCAGGGAGATCAAACTAGTTAATCCTAAAGGAAATCAACCCTGAATATTTATTGGAAGGACTGATGTGAAGCTGAAGCTGTAGAATTTTGACCACCTGATGTGAAGAGCTGACTCATTAGAAAAGATTCTGAAGCTGGGAAAGATTGAAGGTAGGAGGAGAAAGTTAAAGTGAAGTCGATCAGTCGAGTCCGACCCTTTGCGACCCCATGGACTGTAGACCACCAGGCTCCTCTATCCATGGAATTTTCCAGGCAAGAGTACTGGAGTGGGTTGCCATTTCCTTTTCCAGGGGATCTTCCTCAAACCCGGGTCTCCTGCATTGCAGGCAGATGCTTTACTGTCTGAGCTACCACGGAGCTGACTAGGAGGAGAAGGGAACGGCAGAAGATGAGATGGTTGGATGGCATCACTGACTCAATTAATATGAGTTTGAGCTAGCTCTGGGAGATAATGAAGGACAGGGAAGCCTGGCATGTTGCAGTCTGTGGGGTCACAAAGAGTTGGACACGACTGAGCAACTGAACAACGACAACAAAAAATGTTGAATAAATAACAGAGTAATAAGTAACATGAGGAGATGATGACATTTTTGGAGATATGCTCTCAGTGTTATCTCTGGATGAACATAAAATGCCCTGTGACTGAGGTCAGGTTGCTGTTTGCTGAAAGTGCAAAACCGGTGACTTCACCTACAGAGAACACAAAATATGTAACATTCCTTCAAGTCTTCTAACCTATTACTGACTGGCAGCAAATGACTGCTTCCCGTGTGTGTGCCTGCTCAGTCGCTTCAGTTTTGTCCTTTGCGACCCTATGGAGTGTAACCTACAAGGCTCCTCTGTCCATAGGATCCTCCAGGCAAGAGTACTGGAGTGGGTTGCCATGCCTTTCTCCAGAAGATCTTCCCAACCCAGGTTTCAAACTTGGATTTTCTGCATTGCAGGTAGATTCTTTACTGCTGGGCCACTGGGGCAGCCTGACTGCTTGCTATTTTGTGCAAAAACTCAAGGTTGCAGAGGTCAGTCCTCAGTTTCCCTTCTCTACCTCTAGACTCATCTTCCACAGAATCTAGCCTTACATCTCCCCTGACATTCCTTCCTTCTAATGCTCCAGGCAGAGTGAAGCACTCCCATTTTGGTGCCACCATTGTGCAAATTTCTATTACTGTGCACATCTCTTGGTATCAGAGATAACTTGGTTGTAGGTTCACAAGTACTGGATCTATCTATGCCTCATTCTTTATATGTCCAACACCTGACGTAAAGCCTGACATTTGATAGGTGCTCAGTAAACGTTTACTGAATGGGCTCTTGAGCAAACTAAACTGTACGTTCCCTTTAGTCTCCTTTTCAAAAATAATCCTTCCAAAGGAATTACGTATTATCTCAATTTCTACTTCCTCATCCTAGATCTTTTCCTGATGTCTTATATCCAATGCGTCGCCAAGTCCTATGGGTTCAATCTCTAAAATATTTCCTGAATCTGTCTGCTCCTTATTACCCCATTGCCTCCAACATCAACCAGACAGAATTGTTTTCCACTGGCCTGTTTCCTCGGAGAAGGCGATGGCACCCCACTCCAGTACTCTTGCCTGGAAAATCCCATGGACGGAGGAGCCTGGTGGGCTGAAGTCCATGGGGTCGCTAAGAGTCGGATACAACCGAGCGACTTCACTTTCACTTTTCACTTCCATGCATTGGAGAAGGAAATGGCAACCCACTCCAGTGTTCTTGCCTGGAGAATCCCAGGGACGGGGGAGCCCGGTGGGCTGCCATCTATGGGGTCGCACAGAGTCGGACATGACTGAAGTGACTTAGCAGCAGCAGCAGCAGCAGGCCTGTTTCCTGCTGTTGTGTCCTAAACTGGGCTCCCTACTTGCCCCTTCTTGTCTTATCCCAATCTATTCTCCACACATCCTCAGTGATATTTTTCATGTAAATGACAGCGTCAGCACCTTGCATTGTCAATAGCTTCCCAACATGCTTAGAATATGCTCCCATTTCCCTTCCCTGGTCTGCAAGGGCCTATATTATCCAAGTCCTACCTATCCTTCCTATTTCAGCTCCTGCAACTCTCCTTGTTGCTCAGTCTACGCCAGCCACAGTGGCCCTTGGAAGTTCTTAACGTCAGCAAACTCTTTCCCCCCTCAAGACCTGCTGTTTTCTCTAACAGAAGCACTTCTCCTCTCTCCTTACACAGCTGGCTTCTTGTTCTTCAAGCAAATGTCATTCCTCAAAGACCCTCCCGAACACACATACACCCTGTCCTCTATCACAGGATCTTGTTTATTTTCTTCATAATTCTTATCAGAGTTCTAATTATTATATTTCATCATGATGACTTGGTTTGGGGAGGTGTTTGTTTGTTTCTGGCTGCATGGCATGTGAGATCTTAGTTTCCTGACCGTGGATGGAACCCTTGCCCCCTGCAGTGGAAACACGAAGTCTTAACCAGTGGACCGCCAGGGAAGTCCACCATGATTACTTGCTTACTGCTTGTCTTCCCTATTAGAATATAGGTGAGCATGGAATACAAAGTATATTTTATTCCCCACTGTATCCCAAGTGCTTAGTACAGTCCCTGGAGCAAAGAATATACCAAACATGTACAAGTGAATACATGAATGAGTGCCCTCACTATTTTCAGTGCAAACTGTCTAGCTTTTCTTTTAACTTGCAAATCGGTATAAGACTCCTCAGACTAAAAGCTAAAGATTTACCCTTGACTTTCTCTTCCTCTTGCAGCTGCAGCCCTGTTGCTTCTTCCCTTACTTGACCAAAGAGTGGATTGTCTGTCTAGACCTCATCCACTCCCACTCTGTGAAACAGCTCTCACTAGTACCATGAATGACCTCTTTGTTTTTAAATCCACAGACATATGCTCCACTTCTCAGCCTACTTGACCTTTCTACAGCCACACTTCCTCAATTTGGTTCCACAGAACACTGGTCCCTTGAGTGGCTCTAATGAAAAAGTGTGTTCCTGTTCCTCCTATTAAACACCTTTCTAGCATCCTGTGCTTCAACTCTGTAGCATTTAGCTCACTTGCAGTTAATTTGTTTAATTAGTTAATATCTGACTTTTCTGAGAAATGCAGGTTCTTGAGGGCAGGGACCCTTATCTGATTTTTACTGAATAGTCCCATATTCTAGAACGTAAAAGATGTTTGTTGAATTAAATGAACGAATGAATATGTTGCCTTCAGGGGAAATCACAATGTGAATATATTAAATGTAAAATCCTACACAGAAGAAATGTGTTCAAATTTATTTAGATCAGGATTTTCCAAACTCAATTGCCCATAGCTCTCTTTGTTCTCTCACACTCCCAGTAGAATACCAGCAAACATCCTGGGGGAATTTATAAAACACACATGGGAACATGTTACTCTCCAGTGTTACATTTTGTTGAATAATCACTGTTTCTCCATATCTTCCTCACCTGACTCCTAAGGACTCCACTTTTCCTGATTCTCTTTTTCCTTCGCAGATGATCTCACCCATCATGAGGTCACCAGGTATTCAGTGTGTTGTTAACCACCAGTTGTATAACCAGGCTTGTGTCCCATCTAGTGACTAGATACATCTATCCTGGCTGCCTCACTAGCCTTTCATCCTGTGTCTAACCCCCGCAACCTTCCTGACCTTCTTGTATTGTATATCTTGGTTAAGGGTATCGTCATTCATCTAAGACAGAAACCTAGAGGTCTAAATTAAATTGATCAACTTTATTTCAGAAATACGGTTTATAACTTGGGCTCCTCTGGTGGCTCAGGTGGTAAAGAATCCACCCGCAATGCAGGAGATCCAGGTTCAATCCCTGGGTGGGGAAGATCCTGTGGAGAAGGAAATGGCAGCCCACTCCAATATTCTTGCTGGGAAACCCCATGGACAGAGGAGCCTAGTGAGTCCAAGGGGTCGTGAAGAGTCGGAGGCGACTGAGCAGTGCAGCACACATGCCCGGTAGCTCAGCTGGTAGATTCTGCCTGCAATGCGGGAGACCTGGGTTCAATCCCTGGGTTGGGAAAATCCCCTGGAGGAGGGCAACCCACTCCAATATTCTTGCCTGGAGAATCCCCAAGGACAGAGGAGCCTGGCAGATTACAGTCCATGGGGTCCCAAAGAGTTGGACATGACTGAGTGACTAAGCAAAAAACAGCCTATGTGGAAATACTGACACATTCTGGGGATAGAACAATAAAACAATAAACCAGTAATTATAATTATGTGTGATAAGGGCTATTATAGAGGAAGTAGACCGAGTTCCCTGCAAGAGTCAGCAGGAGGGGGCACATAACTGGCAGGGTTTTCCAAAAGAAATTAAGTCTAAACTGAGACAGAGGTATGAGTCAGAATTAGCCAGATGAATGGGGAGGGGAAAATGAGAAGCCTGGAGGCAAGACGCAGTTTGGCACATTTGAAATAAAAGTAGTTCCAGTTGGCAAGAGAACAGAGCTGTGGGGAAAGATGAGGCTGGAGAGAGGTGGGCAGGGCCAGATCGTGCAGGTCTTGTAGGTCAGATAGAGTCTGTAGTTTACCTGAGGGCAATGGAGAAATCATTTAAGCAGGGAATCAGAAGCTCAAGTGCCTTCAGGGGAAGGCAGGTGGCTTAAATCAATGTCCTAGAGGAAGCAATGGGGCCCACAGACTGCCAGAGTCCACACTCCCCTGAAAGCACTCAACTTTGAATTTTAAAACTGTGACCTGGACAAGAGCCACAATCACACTTTTTTTCTTTTTTAATTATTTGGCTGTGCCAAGTTTTAGTTGCGGCATGTGGGATCTGTAGTTGCAATATATGGGCTCTTAGTTGTGACATGTGAAATCTAGTTCCCTGACCAGGGATAGAATCTGGGTCCCCTGCATTGGGAGGGTGGAGTCTTAGCCACTGGACCACCAGGGAAGTCCCTGCATTTGTCTTTTAGAAAAAGAAATTAGATGCATGGAATGAAGCTAGGCAAGAGGCAGGAAGGTCAGAAGGCAGTCCAGGTGAGAAATGAAGGTTTGAATGGGAATCAAGTGTGGAGGGAGAGAAGTGGTAGGTTCTAGAGATATTTAGGAAGAAGAATCACCAGGCCTTGGGGTAAATTTGATCTGTGGCTAAGGGATGATGAAGTTTATAATTTTATATTTTATGTCATGACAAGAAAAATTTAAACAAAAATTTTCTTTGCCCATTTGAGCTTCCTCCTTTCCCTTTGGTATGTATTGTGTATCTATATTAACTAGATCTCCTTAGGAGATAACATCTTTCTTGATCTCATCAAGGGTCACAACTCCTCAGGAGATATCCTTCCTTCTTACTTAAATATTATAGCCACAGTGACCCATAATCTGGATTGTGTAAACTGCAAATAATACATCATTTAATATAATAGAGCCCTCTGTCTCAAAAACTGATATAACTGTGTTTTGACATTTAATGGGCTGAACTGTTCTAAGCACTTTCTGAGAGGCTGTTCCCAAGTTATACTTTGGCTCAAATAATTATTCGTCAACAGGGAGAAATCAAGATTTGTTTATTACTGTTATTGTTGCTATTGCAAAATGAGGATTCTATAGGACGGTGAAAGAGATGGCAAATAGGTCAATGGTAAGAACAGCCAAATGGAAAGAAACACAAAGAACTAAAAAGATGAGGGGTTAAAAGAAGATGCAATTTAAAAAAATTGTATTTGGGCTTTTGACCTTGATACTGAGTCATGAAGGCAAATTAAAAGCCTGAAAGTTCAAACTAGAGTTCCAGTAAGCAACGCCAGATTAAACACGCATTTAATTCCACTTCCTTTCGAAACTCTACTAAAATGACAGAAAAGAGACTGAAACAAAACAAAACAAAACCAAACACTGCTTAAGAACAAAGAGAACAGGAGAGGAGAGGAACGATGACCAAATTAGCAGAACCAGGGAAGGGGCTTCCTAAACTGACAGAGAAAGGCAAGAAGCAACTTGGATTTCCACCCCACAGCTTGCAAAGGCTCAGGAACTGATGACATTGGTACCTCTTGAAGTTGTGGAGAGGAGGGACTATGAACAGGAGATGGATTGAGAGTCTGGGTAAAATGCTGTTAGACATCCAGAATTGCTCACTGACCCCAAATGGCTGGGCAACCTCTCCTCTCATTCCAACAGAAAGCTGGAGGTCTTGTTTCTGGAGCAGGTAAAAGAGACAAAAACCTAAAGATACAGCCTTTAGCTGTTCCTCAAAGAAACAGACCTGCAAGATCAGTAAAGTACCTAGATGATAAGCAAACACTCCCCTCCACCCACCCACCCCCACATAGACAACCAAGAACCACTAGATATCTGAGAATGTCCTCTTATGTGAAGATGAGACCAGAACAAATAGAAAAAAACTACTTACAGAAAACAGATTAGGTAGACACCTGCCTCCTGTCTTCCTCTCTTCTATTCCCCTTCACTAATTTAGTCCCAAAGCCATGGGTATGAGCAGATAGATATCTATGAGGGGTTGGGAGAGGTGGTATTAAAGCAGGGTGGGCAGGACTTTTGTTGGGTGGGGACAGTGGTCATGACACTGGCAGCCAGGTATAGGCTGTTGAAGTCTAAGTAGAGTGACAAGGAATCCACATAGGTATCGAGCCCAAGTCGGGTAAAGAGAGTATTTGCAGAGGGAGTGGGAATGGCAGCAGCAGCTGCCTGCCAGGGTATTAGAAGTGCGATGAGTCAGACAGGCCATCAAGCATTGAGGCTGCTGCTGCTGCTGCTAAGTCATGTCCAACTGTTTGAGACCCCATAGACTGCAGCCCGCCAGGTTCTTCCTCTGTCCATGGGATTTCCTGGGGAAGAATACTGGAGTGGGTTGCCATTTCCTCCTCCAGGGGATCTTCCCAACCCAGGGATCAAACCTAAGTCTCTTGCATCTCCTGTACTGGCAGGCAGATTCTTTACCAACTGCATCACTTGGGAAGCCCAAAGCATTGAGGGGTAGGTGGCAATAGGCCCAAGCTTGGTGTCAGAGCCTGGGCAGGGCAAGGAGAGTATTTGTCCAGGAGAGGCAGGGGCAGCCATACAGTTTGGGAGATCAGAGTTTGAGCAGAGTAAGGAGTTATGTCCATAGCCAGTGTGATATGTTAAGCCAAAAGGGAGGGAAGATGGCATCTGAATGGGGTGGGGGCTGGATGTGACAGTAGCCCCGAACAGGTTATGGGTATCTAAGTAGAATAAGAATGACTAGGATCCAGGAAAGGCAAGTATCTGCAAGTGGAGTTCTGGATACACATATTTTCTAGCTGTATCTGCTGAGAGAGAGCTTGGAAACAACAATGCGTGCACGCATGCGTGCTGTCACTTCAGTGCTGTCCGACTCTGGCTGGCAACCCTATGGACCTCTGTCCATGAGATTCTCCAGGCAAGAATACTGGAGTGGGTTGCCGTGCCCTCCTCCAGGGGATCTTCCTGACCCAGGGATCAAACCCGTGTTTCTTATGTCTGCAGCATTGGCAGGCAGGTTCTTTACCACTAACACCACCTGGGAAGCCCGGAAGCAACAATACTCCAATGGCAATTAACACCTCTACTGCCCAAATCCTGGTGTCTAAATACCATCCTCAACTAAAAGAAACCTGGGACCCTTGAAGAAATGATTGATTCCAGAGTTGAGATAGGGAATGCACAAGATAAACCTGGACCGTCTTTCTGTGTCAGAAGTAAAGAGATTCTTAAAGAATAATGCAGACAAAGCAAAAGAATATAAAAGGGGCTTGACAGGGACTCTCATTAACAAAATCTGAGCATCAAATAAATAATGACAGTCAAAGGTTATAATACATTGAATAAAATAGGAATCTATACATCCATCAGATCAGATCAGATCAGTCGCTCAGTCGTGTCCGACTCTTTGCGACCCCATGAATCACAGCACACCAGGCCTCCCTGTCCATCACCAACTCCTGGAGTTCACTGAGACTCACGTCCATCGAGTCAGTGATGCCATCCAGCCATCTCATCCTCTGTCGTCCCCTTCTCCTCTTGTCCCCAATCCCTCCCAGCATCAGAATCTTTTCCAATGAGTCAACTCTTCGCATGAGGTAGCCAAAGTACTGGAGTTTCAGCTTTAGCATCATTCCTTCCAAAGAAATCCCAGGGCTGATCTCCTTCAGAATGCACTGGTTGGAGCTCCTTGCAGTCCAAGGGACTCTCAAGAGTCTTCTCAAACACCACAGTTCAAAAGCATCAATTCCTCGGCGTTCAGCCTTCTTCACAGTCCAACTCTCACATCCATACATGACCACAGGAAAAACCATAGCCTTGACTAGACGAACCTTTGTTGGCAAAGTAATGTCTCTGCTTTTGAATATGCTATCTAGGTTGGTCATAACTTTCCTTCCAAGGAGTAAGCGTCTTTTAATTTCATGGCTGCAGTCACCATCTGCAGTGATTTTGGAGCCCAGAAAAATAAAGTCTGACACTGTTTCCACTGTTTCCCCATCTATTTCCCATGAAGTGACGGGACCAGATGCCATGATCTTAGTTTTATGAATGTTGAGCTTTAAGCCAACTTTTCACTCTCCACTTTCACTTTCATCAAGAGGCTTTGTAGTTCCTCTTCACTTTCTGCCATAAGGGTGGTGTCATCTGCATATCTGAGGTTATTGAGATTTCTCCTGGCAATCTTGATTCCAGCTTGTGTTTCTTCCAGTCCAGTGTTTCTCATGATGTACTCTGCATATAAGTTAAATAAACAGGGTGACAATATACAGCCTTGACATACTCCTTTTCCTATTTGGAACCAGTCTGTTGTTTCATGTCCAGTTCTAACTGTTGCTTCCTGACCTGCATACAAATTTCTCAAGAGGCAGATCAGGTGGTCTGGTATTCCCATCTCTTTAAGAATTTTCCACAGTTTATTGTGATCCACACAGTCAAAGGCTTTGGCATAGTCAATAAAGCAGAAATAGATGTTTTTCTGGAACTCTCTTGCTTTTTCCATGATCCAGCAGATGTTGGCAATTTGATCTCTGGTTCCTCTGCCTTTTCTAAAACCAGCTTGAGCATCAGGAAGTTCACGGTTCACATATTGCTGAAGCCTGGCTTGGAGAATTTTGAGCATTACTTTACTAGCGTGTGAGATGAGTGCAATTGTGTGGTAGTTTGAGTATTCTTTAGCATTGCCTTTCTTTGGGATTGGAATGAAAACTGACCTTTTCCAGTCCTGTGGCCACTGCTGAGTTTTCCAAATTTGCTGGCCTATTGAGTGCAGCACTTTCACAGCATCATCTTTCAGGATTTGGAATAGCTCAACTGGAATTCCATCACCTCCACTAGCTTTGTTCATAGTGATGTTTTCTAAGGCCCACTTGACTTCACATTCTAGGATGTCTGGCTCTAGGTCAGTGATCACACTATCGTGATTATCTGGGTCGTGAAGATCTTTTTTGTACAGTTCTTCTGTGTATTCTTGCCGTCTCTTCTTAATATCTTCTCCTTCTGTTAGGTCCATACCATTTCTGTCCTTTATCGAGCCCATTTTTCCATGAAATGTTCCTTTGGTATCTCTGATTTTCTTCAAGAGATCCTAGTCTTTCCCATTCTGTTGTTTTCCTCTATTTCTTTGCATTGATCGCTGAGGAAGGCTTTCTTATCTCTTCTTGCTATTCTTTCGAACTCTGCATTCAGATGCTTATATCTTTCCTTTTCTCCTTTGCTTTTCGCTTCTCTTCTTTTCACAGCTATTTGTAAGACCTCCCCAGACAGCCATTTTGCTTTTTTGCATTTCTTTTCCATTGGAATGGTCTTGATCCCTGTCTCCTGTACAATGTCACGATCCTCATTCCATAGTTCATCAGGCACTCTATCAGATCTAGGCCCTTAAATCTATTTCTCACTTCCACTGTATAATCATAAGGGATTTGATTTAGGTCATACCTGAATGGTCTAGTGGTTTTCCCTACTTTCTTCAATTTAAGTCTGAATTTGGCAATAAGGAGTTCATGGTCTGAGCCACAGTCAGCTCCTGGTCTTGTTTTTGCTGATTGTATAGAGCTTCTCCATCTTTGGCTGCAAAGAATGTAATCAGTCTGATTTCGGTGTTGACCATCTGGTGATGTCCATGTATAGAGTCTTCTCTTGTGTTGTTGGAAGAGGGTGTTTGTTATGACCAGTGCGTTTTCTTGGCAAAACTCTATTAGTCTTTGCCCTGCTTCATTCCGTATTCCAAGGCCAAATTTGCCTGTTACTCCAGGGGTTTCTTGACTTCCTACTTTTGCATTCCAGTCCCCTATAATGAAAAGGACATCTTTTTTGGGTGTTAGTTCTAAAAGGTCTTGTAGGTCTTCATAGAACCGTTCAACTTCAGCTGCTTCAGTGTTACTGGTTGGGGCATAGGCTTGGATTACTGTGATATTGAATGGTTTGCCTTGGAAATGAACAGAGATCATTCTGTCGTTTTTGAGATTGCATCCAAGTACTGCATTTCGGACTCTTTTGTTGACCATGATGACCACTCCATTTCTTCTGAGGGATTCCTGCCTGCAGTAGTAGATATAATGGTCATCTGAGTTAAATTCATCCATTCCAGTCCATTACAGTTCGCTGATTCCTAGAATGTCGACATTCACTCTTGCCATCTCTTGTTTGACCACTTCCAATTTGCCTTGATTCATGGACCTGACATTCCAGGTTCCTATGCAATATTGCTCTTTACAGCATCGGACCTTGCTTCTATCACCAGTCACATCCACAGCTGGGTATTCTTTTTACTTTGGCTGCATCCCTTCATTCTTTCTGGAGTTATTTCTCCACTGATCTCCAGTAGCATATTGGGGCACCTACTGACCTGGGGAGTTTCTCTTTCAGTATCCTATCATTTTGCCTTTTCATATTGTTCATGGGGTTCTCAAGGCAAGAATACTGAAGTGGTTTGCCATTCCCTACTCCAGTGGATCACATTCTGTCAGATCTTTCCACCATGACCCGCCCGTGTTGGGTTGCCCCACGGGCATGGCTTAGTTTCACTGAGTTAGACAAGGCTGTGGTCCTAGTGTGATTAGACTTACTAATTTTCTGTGAGTATGGTTTCAGTGTGTTTGCCCTCTGATGCCCTCTTGCAACACCTACCGTCTTACTTAGGTTTCTCTTACCTTGGGCATGGGGTATCTCTTCACGGCTGCCCCAGCAAAGCGCAGCCATTGCTCCTTACCTTGGACGAGGGATCGGCGGCTGTGACGGGTGGGCTAAAGTGCAGGCGGCTGTGATGGGCGCGCTACTGATATAAAAATGAATAAATAAATGAATGGGTAGAAGAGAAAAATTTTCCTTACTTTTAGAATGACAACTAATAAATTAAAAGGAATAATAAATTGAAAAATCACCATTTGGCAACCATTATAGTAAAAATTCATTAAGCCGAAGAAACTAACGAGTAGAAGTTTGAAGAGGAACAGGATATATATATGCAGTCTCCAAGTAGCTCTGCACAAAATGTTTACTAAATTACACAGGGCAAAAGAGTAACTTCACATGGAGAAACCTAGCAGATACCACTTTAACCAGGTGATCAAAACAATCTCAAAACTGGGACACATTGAAACCGATTATTACCTGGGCATTAACTGATGCGTGTGTGTGTGTGTGTGTGGTTAGTTGTGTCCAATCTTTGTGACCCCATGGCCTGCAGCCTGCCAGGCTCCTCTGTCCACGGGATTTTTCATAGCAAGAATACTGGACAGGGTTGCCATTTCCTCCTGCAGTACTGGTGGCACCAGTGGTAAAGAACCTGCCTGCAGGAGATGCAAGAGACATGGCTTCGATCCCTGGGTCAGGAAGATCCCCTGGAGAAGGGAATGGCAACCCACTCCAGTATCCTAGCCTGGAAAGATCACATGGACAGAAGAGCCTGGCAGGCTGCAGGCCGTGGGGTCACAAAGGTTGGACACGACTGAGCGTGCGTGCAGGAGCGGGCCTCCACTATTACTTGATAGAGGCAATAAGGACACATCATCACTTCATGATGCTCTTGCTCCCAAAAACCATAGCCTGAATTCCATCATGAGGAAACTCCAGCTGAGGGACATTCTATTGTCGAGATCACGAAAGCCAAAGAAATAGTGGAATAATTGTTTTAGACTGAAAGAAACTAAAGACACGTGACAATAAATGCAGTGTATGGTCCTGGATTGGATCCTTTGTTATAAAAGGCAGCGCTGGGACAACTGGAGAAATTTAACTGGGGTCTGTGGGTTAGATGGGGCTTCCCTGGTGGCTCAGAGGTTAAAGCGTCTGCCTCCAATGTGGGAGACCCGGGTTTGATCCCTGGGTTGGGAAGATCCCCTGGAGAAGGAAATGGTAACCCACTCCAGTCCTCTTGCCTGGAGAATCCAATGGACGGAGAAGCCTGGTGGGCTACTGTCCATGGGGTCGCAAAGAGTTGGACTTGACTTCACTTTCACTTTCACTTTGTGGATTAGATGGCAGTCATGTATCAGTATTAATGTGTTGATTCTAATGATATTGGTAGGTAGATCTTGTTTGAGGAAATACTCAAGTACTGGGAAAATGGGTATGACACCCACCATTGGCAATTTACCCATGATGGCAATTTACTCTCGAATGATTTAAGAAAAATTTTCTTTAAACTATTCTTGAGGGGACTTCCCTGGTGGTCTAGTTGTTAGGACTCCTTGCTTCCACTTAGGGGTCATAGGTTTGATTCTTGGTTGGGGAAATAAGATTCCACATGCTGCATGACACAACTAAAAAGCAAAACAAAACAACCCATTCTTGTCTTTTTTTTGAAAATTTAGACTTCTCTTACAATAAAAAGAGAAATTAAATTGAAAATATATCACTAATATCCTCAGAGAAATAAGTAGCTATCAAATTAATGAAACAAGAACAGACACTATGAAAAGAAACACTCAAACAAAAAAGAACTCTTGCAAATTAAAAATATGGGTGCCCCCGGGACACTTCCGGGCACCGAGACTGTGTCATTGGGCCCAGCCTGGGGTCTCTAGTCGTGAGTGAGGCGGCATGTTGAGAGCAGCTTGGAAAACCAGGACTCTCAAACCAGACAACTGCAAGATGCTGTCACAAATGTGGAGAAACATTTTGGAGAGCTGTGCCAAATCTTTGCTGCTTATGTGCAGAAAACTGCCAGACTGCGAGACAAAGCGGACCTCCTGGTGAATGAAATGCACGTATATGCCTCTACTGAGACCCTGCGTTTAAAGCAGGGCCTGAAAAACTTTGTTGAGGACTTTGCCAAACGTCGAGATTATTGACGAGCTGAGCTTGAAAGACTTGAAGCCGAAGTAATTGAACCTTTGAAAGCTTATGGAACCATTGTAAAAATGAAGTGAGATGATCTCAAAGCAACATTAACAGCAAGGAATCGAGAAGTTAAACAATTAACTCAGTTAGAAAGAACACATCAGAGAAACCCATCTGATCGACATGTTAGTTCGCAGGCAGAAACTGAATTACGAAAAGCTACGATGGATGTGACCCGAACAACTCGTCATCTGGAGGAAATTACTGACAATTTTGAAAAGCAGAAAATAAAGGATATAAAGACTGTATTTTCAGAATTTATCACTATCGAAATGTTACTTCACAGAAAAGCTTTAGAGGTCTACACTGCTGCCTACCAAAATATACAAAAGATTGTTGAAGATGATTAGAGGTTTTCTGACATTCTCTATATCCACAAGATTATTCATCCCTTTTAGATACTGTAAGAGCAAATTCAAAGTTACCTCTTCAGAGATCATTGTCAGCTAAGTGTGTATCTGGAACAGGACAGGTATTGACCTCTCCACTAAGAAAGGATCAACAAACAGAAGATGATGATGAAGAGGATGAAGATTTAGATGTTATAGAAGACGAAAATTAAATTTCTTGAGTAAACTTTGCATTTCTATTTTCATCTTAAATGACCTGGAATCCAGAATTACTAAAATTGTAAAGCATAATACTGGCTTGATACGTTAAACCTCAAAATTAAATCCTATTGGGAATTTAGAAATTATTAAAGGAAATTTATGCCAACCAAAAAAATATATATGATAGCAGAACTTTTTTGTCTACTTACAAACTGTCACGATAGTAAAGTATTGCACATTTATTGACTACTTTCCCCACACTGCACATTTCATGACTGTGACTCATTTATTTTACAACTGGAAGTTTGTACCTTCTAATCTCCCTCAGCTATTTCTTTCCTCCCCCCACCCTCTTCAACTCTGGCAACTACCTGTCTATTCTATCTGTGACTGTTTCTAGTTTGTTATATTTATTCATTTGTTTTGCTTTTTAGATTACACATATAAGTAAAATCATACAGTATTTGTCTTTCTCTGCCTGATAACAGAAATTAAAAAAAAATACACAACAGAAAGCTTGCAAGACAAATTTGAGGAAATCTTACAGAAAAAATTATAAAGATAGATGATAAACGGGTTAAAAAGCAAAAACAAAACAAGCCCCATAATAATTGGGTTAGACCAGGGGATACAACATCTGAATAATAGGTACTCAAGAAAGAGAACAGAGAAATCAGAGAGGAGGAAGTTATCAGATGAACAGTTAAAGAATTGAAAGACGTTACTTTCCACATTGAAATGTCCCACCTAGAGCCAGCACAGTGAGTGAAAACAGACCCACAACGAGAAATATTACATCTTCGAGGTACACCAGAAAATCTGGGATAAAGAAAAGAACAGATCTGAGAAAGGAAACAAAACTAATTAAACATAGAGAAAGACTTAGGAATCCAAATGATTTGAGACCTATTAGCAGCTACCCAGAACTCGAAGGCAGTGAAGAGATATCTTTAAGATTCGCCAGTCCAAGTTCGATGCAGGATACTGGATGCTTGGGGCTGGTACACTGGGATGACCCAGAGGGATGGTATGGGGAGGGAAGAGGGAGGAGGGTTCAGGATGGGGAACACATGTATACCTGTGGCAGACTCATGTTGATATATGGCAAAACCAATACAATATCGTAAAGTTAAAAAATTAAAAAAAAATAAAAAGATTCTGGGGAAATATTACTTATAGCCTGTTGCTGCTGCTGCTAAGTTGCTTCAGTCGTGTCCGACTCTGTGCGACCCCATAGATGGCAACCCACCAGGCTCCCCCGTCCCTGGAATTCTCCAGGCAAGAACACTGGAGTGGGTTGTCATTTCCTTCTCCAATGCATGAAAGTGAAAAGTGAAAGTGAAGTCGCTCAGTCATGTCCGACTCCTAGTGACCCCATGGACTGCAGCCTACGAGGCTCCTCTGTCCATGGGATTTTCCAGGCAAGAGTACTGGAGTGGGGTGCCATTGCCTTCTCCGACTTACAGCCTAGAACCCCCCAATATAGCCCAGCTATCCATGATGTAGGAAAGCAAAGACATTTTCAAGCATGCAAATTCTTCAGAAATTAATTTCCCAACTACAGGAAATGGTGGCTGTATTTAAGAAGTTATTGAGGGATGTACTTCACCAAAATTAAGAAATAAACCAAGGAGGAAAACATGGGCTGAAAAGACACAGCTCAGGCAAAAGTGAAGGGAATCTGAGGATGATGGTGAAAAGAAGTCCTGGGCAGACACTGTGCACTTGGGGGCACAACAACCAGTCCAGATTGGAGTGGGTCCAGAGACTCCCAGAGAGATGTTGGCAAAACGAAAGCACTAGAACATCCAAAGCACTTAATGTATTGAGTGAGGATTTCATAGTGGGGGCGGGGGAGGGGGATGTTTGGAGCTGAATTAATATGTACCTAGAAACTAAGCATTCAAACAAATAAACTGAAATTATTAACTTCCAGGAAGCAAAAAGTTTTGCAAGAAAGGAACACTAATATGACATTATATGACTCATTTATGAGCAGTATTTACAAAGCCTTAATGACTTATTAAGGCTTCCCAGGTGGCTCAGTGGTAAAGAATCCGCCTGCAATGCTGGAGAGGTGCGTTCGATCCCTGGGTTGGGAAGATTGCCTGGAGAAGGAAATTTGGCAATGCATTTCAGTATTCTTGCCTGGAAAATTCCATGGACAGAGGAGCCTGGCAGGCTACAGTCCATGGGGTCGCACGACTTAGGGACTAAACAGCAATGACGATGACTTCATAATCTTAATAAGTCTAAATAACTAAAATTATGATATAATTATATTAGGGAATGAGGAATGGGACATACGAACCAGTGGTAATGGTGGTGGTGTGTAAGTGTAAAAGAGAGATAAATCTTCAGAGATAAATCTACTGAAGCCAGTAGAAAATATGCAAAACAGAAAAATCAGTAAGTAGCAATATAATCATGTTTTTCAAAATATGCTGGAAAATACAAAGAAATCAGTTAAAAGCGTAAAAAGTGAGGCAAGAAAATGGGTTGGAGGGAGCAAGAGACTACTATTTTTGTTTCTTGTAATAAGTCTTGCAAAATGTTTAAACATAGAAAGAAACCCGAAAAAATAGAAAGGGAATTGTCTGGCAGTCTGGTGTTTAGGACTCGGTGGTTTCACTGCTGTGGGCCCAGGTTTGAGCCCTGGTGGGGAACTAAGATCCCACAAGTGTGCATGGCTGGGGAAAAAAAAAAGAAGGAAGAAGGAAGGAAGGGACAGAGAGAGAGAAAGAGGTGGGAGGGAGAAAGAAAGAAAGAAGAGGGAAGGAAAGAAAGAAAGGGAAGGGAAGGAAGGTAGAGAGGAAGTAAAAAGAGACTACCCATTGGGGGAAAATGTTCAAAGTGAAACTATTGAAAACTTGTTTTGAGAGTCTTAATTTGTTTTGTTTTTGGCTTTATTTTTATTTATTTATTTATTTTTGGTTGTTCTGGGTCAGTGTTGCTGCTCTCAGCCTTTCTCTAGTTGGGAGGGGTGGGGGCCCACTCTCTAGTTGTGGCCCATAGACTTAATTGCCCCTCAGCATGTGGGATCTTCCCAGACCATGGGTTGAACCTGTGTCCCCGGCATTGACGAGCAGATTCCTAACCACTGGACAGCCAGGGAAGTCCTTGAGAGTCTTTGCTTTTAAAAATCTGTCCCCCAGGCAGTCCTGGAGCTCCTACTGACGGGATTCTTTCCCTGAATGGTGGAAGTTTCTGAGCTGTGAGTTGCAGAGGATAGAGTCAGGCCGCAGCAAATCTGTCCAGAGGCATTGAATGTTTAGACCCCATGGTGTCTTACTTGAGGGCCCTTTCTCAGAGCATACTTTCCCTTGTTTTATATGCAATTTTAACACATTTGGTTACTAGGAATTTAATATAACCAAAAAAAAAAGAACTCTAGATTAAGAACTGTGAGACCTGGGTTGAAGTTCTCTTTCTAGTTACAATGACGTGTATTAATTTGTGAGCTAAATCATTAGTTTCTCAATCTGTAAAACCAATAATAATATTCCTATTATCTCAAAGTGTTGATGGGAAGTTTGTATTTGTCAGAACTCTTTTGGTTACAAATGACAGAAACTCAGAAGCCCAACTCAGACCAGTTTAAACACAGCAAAAATAAATGAAAAATGGATATGTATGGTGGAGTGAACTCGTGCAAGCTCAAAAGTCTAGAATTCAGATGTTTAGACAATATTGTTTCAGGTCTATGTCCCTCCATCTCCCAGCTATTTTTCTGCATGTTAGGATCTTGGCAGTAAGATAGACGGGCAGCTCCAGGTTTACCCGATTTTATAGCATTAAGATTGGAGAAGGCAATGGCACCCCACTCCAGTACTCTTGCCTGGAAAATCCCATGGACGGAGGAGCCTAGTGGACTGCAGTCCATGCGGTCATGAAGAGTCGGATACGACTGAGCGTCTTCACTTTCACTTTTCACTTTCATGCATTGGAGAAGAAAATGGCAACCCACTCCAGTGTTCTTGCCTGGAGAATCCCAGGGATGGAGGAGCCTGGTGGGCTGCCGTCTATGAGGTCACACAGAGTCGGACACGACTGAAGTGACTTAGCAGAGCAGAGCAGAAGATAATCTTCAGAAGTACTGTTTCCTTGACCAATCTGAAAAATCCTAGGACAGATTCGATAGGCCCAGTTTGGGTCATGTGTCCATCCTTGAACCAGTCTTTGGTGAGGGAGATGGAGTATTCTGATTGGTCAGGCCCAACCCTAGCGCTATTGACAATGACGTCAACTGCAAAGGTCCCATAAGCATTTTGCAACTGCTAAAGTGTAGTGCAAATGTAAGTAGCATTTATCATCTGCTGATAGTAGATTAGAAACTGTATTAGAAGGGAAGACAGTCTGTCATAAGTAAGCTCTACCTAAGAGCAAAGAGAAGTGGGAGCCAATATTAGGGAAACTGATAAGAAAAACGATTAAAATCCTATATGAAACTTTAGACATGCAGTATTCTGAGACATTTGTTGTACAAATTGCTTTATAATCTTTACCCTATTGTTATCAATTGAGCAAATTTTTGTGTATGTTGAAAAATTAGTGCTTGCCTATGTGTTTAACTTGTCCATCTACAATGACTTTTCTCGAAGTTTCCAGATAGTTGGTGATTTAACAGGGACTCTGTCCTAGAGAAAAGTTTATCTCATGGGGAAGATTGTGTAGATTTATTACATGGCAGTGTAGAATCAGAACTAAATCAATCTTTTACACAATAAACTCTACACAAAAATGAAGTTTTCACTCCCACTCTCAAAGACAGAATATTGAATTGGGTGGGTCTATTGAAATAGGACAATACTCATGTTTTCACGTTAAGCTTGCTTGGCCAGATCTGCTGAGCTAAAAATATACCCACTTTACCTACGTATAGTATGTAAATACATCTCTCCCTGGAGATCTGGCTTTAATCTTTTGAGTTCTCTTTTGCAGTTTCCTTTTTAGCAGCGTGTATGTTGGTGGGACCTGCCCCTGGCAGCACAAAGCACAAGGTTTTTCTTGGATTTTCATATCGACAGTGCTTATCACAGAAGATGACATGTTTCACCCTTTCTCCCATATCACACACAGCTCTGACATTAGATTCACCTGTTGCTACAGGACATTCTAGGAGCTTCTGTTCAGTCGGATCTCCTCCCCAGCTGATCTATATCTCAACTCATTAGGAATGTCAGTATACATCATGTAATGTCTGTGATCACAGCTTGTCCCAAGTTATGACTTTATTAGGAAGAAGAAGAAGGAGAATGAGGAGAAGGAAGGAGAAAGAATGGATAATACATAGTTCATTTATGAACTTTCCAGATTTTCATCGCTCCCCTCAATCCATTTGCTCTAATTCTTTTTTTTTTTAATTGGAGTATCATTGCTTTACAATGTTGTGTTGGTTTCTGCTGTACAACAAAGTGAATCCCCTCTTCCTTGGATTTCCTTCCCATTTAGGTCAACACAGAGCAATGAGTAGAGTTCCCTGTGCTGTATAGTCTGTCCTCATTAGTTACCTATTTTATACATCAGTTCAGTTCAGTTGCTCAGTCATGTTTGACTCTTTGTGACCCCATGAATCGCAGCATGCCAGGCCTCCTTGTCCATTACCAACTCCCAGAGTTTACTCAAACTCATGTCCATTGAGTTGGTGATGCCATCCAGCCATCTTATCCTCTGTCGTCCCCTTCTCCTCCTGCCCTCAATCTTTCCCAGCATCAGGGTCTTTTCCAATGAGTCAACTATTTGCATGATGTGGCCAAAGTATTGTAGTTTCAGCTTTAGCATCAGTACTTCCAATGAACACCCAGGACTGATCTCCTTTAGGATGGACTGGCTGAACCTCCTTGCAGTCCAAGGAACTGTCAAGAGTCTTCTCCAACACCACAGTTCAAAAGCATCAATTCTTCAGCACTCAGCTTTCTTCACAGTCCAACTCTCACATCCATACATGACTGCTGGAAAAAACCATAGCCTTGACTAGATGGACCTTTGTTGGCAAAGTAATGTATCTGCTTTTCAATATGCTTTCTAGGTTGGTCCTAACTTTCCTTCCAAGGAGTAAGTGTCTTTTAATTTCATGGCTGCAATCACCATCTGCAGTGATTTTTGAGCCCCCCAAAATAAAGTCTGACACTGTTTCCCCATCTATTTGCCATGAAGTGATGGGACCAGATGCCATGATCTTAGTTTTCTGAATGTTGAGCCTTAAGCCAACTTTTTCACTCTTCTCTATAGTAGTGTATATATGTCAATCCCAATCTGCCAATGCGTCCGTCTCACCCACCCCATTTCCTCTAATTCTTCATTTTATCTAGGTCATTCATTGTTTTGGATCACTATTTTGTACCAATTTGTATGTACCGTGCCATGCTCAGTAGCTCAGGTGTGTCCTACTCTTTACAACCCCGTGAACTGTAGCCCACCAGGCTCCTCTGCCTATGGAAGTTTCCAGGCAAGAATAATGGAGTGGGTTGCCATTTCTTACTCCAGTGGATCTTCCCAACCCAGGGATCAAACTGGCATCTCCTGTATTACCACTGGGAAGCCCACCAATTTGTATACATATCACTAATTCCTTGAAGCTCTGTGCTGTTCATCTTCTTATAAAAATGGATTACTATTTACTTACACAGTTTTAATAGAAAGCAAAGTGTCAATACCCAAAGTATTCATAATTCTAATCTATTTAGCGCCACAAAAAAAATGGAAGTCTTTGCAGGAGGCAATCCCATTGGTGAGAGGTTAGTTTCCACAAAGAATGTATAACTTGGGAGGCAAATAATTATCACACACTGAAGAGTGCTATCACACCAGGAGAGGGAGATTAGGAGAGAAATTTAAGGGTGCAAAGAGAAGGGGGATAGGTAGTTTGGCAGAAAAAGGTGATGGTTAATTGCAGAGTTATGGGAAGTGTCCATGAGGGAGAAAGCAGAGGGATAGAGCTCAGGGTGGAATTCAGCAGTCCAACTAGGGGAAAATAGTTATGTTTGTTTATGTTTCCATGGCAACCAAAGTACCTTAGAAATAGGAAATAGGCCAGGTGGAGAAATAAAGAGAAGTGCAAATCCCCAAATCACAACATCCTTAATTGGTTGCAGATTTTCTTTGTGTTAACTTTATAGAGATCACTTGTTTTTAGATTTCATATTTAATTTTTTTCTTGCAAGATACCTATTTGTTTGGGGGAAGTTAAGAACTACCTCTGAAGAAAGGGGTTTGTATACTGATTTCATTTCCATTCAGTCCTGGAATTTTATAAAATAGATATTATTCAAAATGGAGATGACTGGAACACTCTTCTTCATATTTTTAACTTCCTTCTTGTAACAGGTCAGGAAAATCCTCTAAAAAGTCTATCCAGAGCAGAGCAAAGTTGGTCATGGACATGTGACTGCTGACATGTTAGCATAAATATATCTTGTCAATTCAGAGTTAAACTGTAATCTCCTAGTGCTGTGCTCAGTAGCTCAGTCATGTCCAACTCTTTGAAACCCCCTGGAATGTATAGCCCTACAGGCTCCTCTGTCCATGGAATTTTCCAGGCAAGAATGCTGGAGTGGGTTGCCATTTCCTTCTCCAGGGGATCTTCCTGACCCAGGGATTGAACCTGCATCTCCTGCATTGGCAGGAGATGGATTTTTTACCACTGTGCCACCTGGGAACCCTGGTCTCCTAGTAAGGGACTATATATTTACAGGAGGCCTACACTCTTTCCATGCTCATCTGTCCTTCACACTGACACTGGAATTATCTTACATATACTGTTTAATGGCCTTCCTTTGCCTGCAGAATATAGGACTAAACTCTAAATGCATTCGAAACCCTCCTCAATCTCCTTGATATTCTCATCTCTGATTATATTCTTCATCGTTCTTCTCCATCAACTTATTTTCCAAGTCTCAGTTCAAAGCCACTACCTCCATGAAGGGGCTTCCCTCGTAGCTCAGTCGGTAAAAATCCTCTTGCAGTGCAGGAGACCCGGGTTTGATTCCTGGGTTGGGAAGATTCCCTGGAGAAGGAAATGGCAACCCACTTCAGTATGCTTGCCTGGAGTATCCCGTGGACAGAGGAGCCTGACAGGCCACAGTCCATGGGGTCACAAGAGTCAGACACGACTTAGCAAATAAACCCCCACTAAAAATAAATGTTTAGTTATTTTCCTGTCTGTTTCTTCCTTTAGCATGGAAGTTCCCTGAAGGCTGCTTCCAATCTTTTTTTTTAAATAAATCCTTATTTATTTATTTTTGGTTGCACTGGGTCTTCGTTGCTGCACGTGAGCTTTCTTTAATTGCGGCAAGGTGGGACTACTCTTCGTTGCAGTGTGTGGGCTTCTCACTGCAGTAGCTTCTCTTTTGTGGAGCACAAGCTCTAGGGCATGTGGTTTTAGTAGTTGCGGCCCACGGATCTAATTGCCCTGAGACGTGTGGGATCTTCCTAGAGTAGGGATCGAACCTGTGTCCCCTGGATTGGCAGGCAGGTGCTTAACCAGTGGGCCACCAGGGAAGCCCACAATTTTAAAATCTGTTAATATCATTCTTCCATCTTTCCTCCATACCTATCATTCAACCAATCAACAATCAACAAATATTTATTGATCACTTAATCTGTGCCAAAGAGTGGGAATGAGTAATTCTCCTTTTATAATAATAATGGCAATAATTAAGAAGAGAATAATGGTTAATGTTCACCGAGCACTTACTATTGTATCATATACTGTGAGAAGTTTTACACTTTTTGCTTTGAAATAATTATAGACTCACAGAAAGCTGAGGCAGTAGAATATAGAGTACTATTTGCTCTTCATTCTGCTTCCCCTATGGTAATATCTCATAGAATTGTAGCACAATATGAAAACCAGGACATTGACATGGAACAGTATTTTTAACTAGACTCTGGATCTGATTCAGCTTTTGCCATTTCTTGGTATGCATCCTTTCACATGTTTGTAGTTCTATGCAGTTTTTAAACCACATAGATTCATGGAACCACCACCGCAGTCAAGATAAAGAACTGTTCTACCACCACAACAGATGCGCCCTTACTTAATACTTGTGAGCAACACACACACATCATCCCTGACGCAACAGCCATCAATCATCTCTCGCTCTCTACAGTTTTGTCATACAAGAATGTCATTATCAATGGAATCATATAGTGATTGACTGTTTTCATATTTTATGTTTTTTAATTTTTTAATGAAATGCAATGCTGTGTTAGTTTCAGGGGTACAGAGAAATGATTCAGATGGGTAGATAGATTTCTTTTTTTAATTTAACCTTTTAAATTAATTTATTTTAATTGGAGGATAATTACAATATTATGATGTTTTTGCCATACATCGACATGCATCAGCCACAGGTGCACATTTTGTCCCCCTATCCTGAACCCCCCTCCCACCTCCCTCTCCACCCTATCCCTCTGGGTTGTCCCAGAGCACCAGCTTTGAGTGCCCTGCTTCATGCATCAAACTTGGTACTGGTTGTCTATTTTACATATGGTGATATACATGTTTCAATACTCTTCTTTATAATCATCCCACCCTCGCCTTCTCCCACATAGTCCAAGAGTCTGTTCTTTACACCTGTGTCTCTTTTGCTGCCTTGTGTATAGGGTCGTCGTTACCATCTTTCTAAATTCCATATATATGTGTTAATATACTGTTTTAGTGTTTCTCTTTCTGGCTTACTTCACTCTGTATAATAGGCTCCAGTTTCATCCACCTCATTAGAACTGACTCAAATGTGTTCTTTTTTATAGCTGAGTAATAGTCCATTGTGTATATGTACCACAACTTCCTTATCCATTTGCCTGCTGATGGACATCTAGGTTGCTTCCATGTCCTAGCTATTGTAAACAGTGCTGCAATGAACATTGGGGTACACGTGCCTCTTTCAATTCTGGTTTCCTCACTGTGTATGCCCAGCAGTGGGATTGCTGGGTCCTATGGCTATAGATAGATTCCTTTTCAAATTATTTTCCATTAAAAGTTATTACAAGCATAACCTCTAATTCCCTGTGCTGTACAGTAGGTGCTTGTTGGTATCCATTTTATACATTGTAGCGCTCTGCTCAGTCAGTGAATCGGGTCTGACTCTTTGTGACCCCATGGACTGTAGCCCATCAGGCTCCTCTGTCCATGGAATTTCCCAGGCAAGAATATTGGAGTAGGTTGTCATTTCCTTCTCCAGGGGATCTTCCTGACTCAGGAGTCAAACCTGCATCTCCTGCATTGACAGGCAGATTCTCTTCCACTGAGCCACCTAGGAAGCCTATAAATGGTAATATGTATCTGTTAATCCCAAACTCCTAATTTTTCCCTTCTCCCCTCCACTTTCCCCTTTGGTAAATATAAGTTCACTTGCTAAGTCTTTGAATCTGTTTCTGTTTGTAAATAAGTTCATTTCTATCATTTTTTTTTTAGATTCCATATGTAAGTGATATCATATATTTGTCTTTGTCTGACTTAGCATTGTAATCTCTAGGTCCATCCATGTTGTTGCAAATGGCATTATTTCATTCTTTTTTATGGCTGAGCGCACATACATGTATATTTCACATCTTCTTTATCCACTTGTTTGTTGATAGACGGGTTACTTGCGTGTCTTGGCTATTGTAAACTGTGCTGCTATGAACATTGGGGTACTTGTATCTTTTTTCTTTTTTGGTTGCTGCTGGCTCTAGTTGCAGCATGTGAACTTTTAGTTGTGGTATATGGGATCTAGTTCCCTGGCCAGCAATCCATCCCACGTCCCCTGCACTGAGAGTGTAGAGTCTTAGCTGCTGGGCCATCAGGAAAGTTCCCATGTATCTTTTCTAATTAGGGTTTTTTCTTTTCCAGATATCATATTTACATTTAAATTCATGATTAATTTTGAATAAACTTTTGTATAAGATATGAGATTTAGGTTAAGGTTCTTCTTTTTCTTTCTTTTGCCTATAGATATTCAATTTCTCCAGCACCACTTATTGAAAATGATATTCTTTCTCTGTTGAATTGTTTTGTCCCTTTGTGAAAATTCAGTTGGGCATAGTTGTGTGGGTTTATTCCTGGGTCTTCTGGTCTGTTCCATTTATCTATGTGCCCATAAGCCTTAACATAAGATGGTGATTCCTCCCACTTTACTCTTTCAAAATTGTTTTAACTGTTCTAGCTTCTTGGCCTCCTCACATAAATTTTATTTTATTTATTTGTTTGTTTTAGAGAAACATCGTATTTAATGTTAAAGTTTAGCCCTCTCCAGCATCGGGCATGGAATTGTAGAAGCAGGGGTGGGTAGGTAATCTCCATGGAGCCTCACGTGTCAAAGAGGATGAGGAGGGTTTTTCAAACAGAAAACCCCCATAACCTCAGTCAGGGCAAAGTCCAGAATGGCATAACAGAAGAGCTGCTGCTTCAGAAACAGTTTTCTGGCATAACCAATGATCAAACTGCCAAACACTTCCAAAGCTGGCCCCTGAACCAGCCGCACCAATTATGGCAGCCACACCACCAGTAAACTTGGCCACTGTGTCAATGTCTTGTCTAGCCAAGTTCCGCCTGGCCACCTGGATTGGGACACTGCTGTAGGAAGGCTGTTCAAATGGGACCTCTGAAGAAGTCAGACACAGGACTCATTAGACCTGGTACGAGAGCAGATCAGAGCAGGAGGAATAAGTAGTGCCCTGGTGGTCTGCATTTTTTCAGTCTCTTAGTTTTAACTCTGGTTTCCTTGGTGGCTCAGATGATAAAGAATCTGCCCACAATTCGGAAGACCTGGGTTCAATCCCTGGATCAGGAAGATTCCCTGGAGAAGGAAATGGCAGCCCACTCCAGTATTCATGCCTGGGAAATTCCATGGACAGAGGAGCCTGGTGGGCTACAGTTCATGGAGTCACAGAGTCAGACACAACTGAGCAACTTCAGCTTTAGCTCTAGGACTCCATATAAATTTTAGGTTAAATTTGTCTCTACCTACAAAAAGAATCTTGCTTGGATCTTGAATTTTAACATTTTTATGTGTTTTCTTCATTTATTTTGTTTTTATTAAATTTCTATTTATTACTTATTCTATTGTATGCCCCACAGATGGTCAGAATACTTCAATTTTCTTGCATTTTTAAGAGATAGGACAAGCCCACTTTTGGCATAGTGGTCACCAAGCTGTTTCTATACATGATATTTACATGTGTTCTTTAAACTTCATAGTAACTCTAAGAAAAAGATATACTAGTACTTCCTCCATTTGACAGATGAGAAAAATGAAGCATGAATGGAATAAATAATTTGTCCAATATCTCATAGCTGGCAAGTGGTGGAACTAGGATTTGAACCTAAGCAGTCTAATTCTAGAACACACATTGATCCTCTGTGTATGTTTCTTTTCTTTGAAAGTAATTATTTCATTCAAAACATTTTAAAAATATTTTCTTTTATTTGTTTATCTGGCTGTGCCAGGTCTTAGTTGCAGCATGCAGGATCTTTTTAGTTGTAGCAAGTAAACTCTTAGTTGCAGCCGGTGGGATCTAGTTCCTTGAGGAAGGATTGAACCCAGGCCCCCAGTACTGGGAGTCTTAGGCACTGGATCACCAAGGAAATCCCAAAACACTTTGAGTGTCTATTATGTGCCAGGGACTATTCTGGTGCTAGGGCTATAGCAGCCATGAGTATAATAAAATAAGGCAGTGAATAAAACAAAATTTCTGCCCTCATAAAGCTTCTTTCCTAACAAAGGGGAGAAATTATGGCATGAATGCAATAATTATTTTATTACAGGATTACTTTATTATTGTGTCTATAGTAGGGGCATGAAAAAGTGAAAGTCACATAGTCATTTCTGACTCTTTTTGATCCCTGCCCTGCTCCTCTGTCCATGGAATTCTTCAGGCAAGAGTACTGGAGTGGGTTGCCATTTCCTTATCCAGGGGATCTTCCCAACCCAGGGATTGAACCCGGGTCTCCTGCATTGCAGGCAGATTCTTTACCAACTGAGCCACTAGGGAAGCCCATATTAGGGGCATAGCCATGCTTAGATACAGGGGCTGGGATCTCACCCAAAAGATACGCCTATTCATTGAATCAGGCTTCCCTGATGGCTTAACGGGTAAAGAATCCATCTGCAACGCAGGAGACACAGGAGATACAGGTTCGGTTCTGGGTGGGGACAATCCCCTGGAGAAGGAAATGGCAACCACTCCAGTATTCTTGCCTGAAAAATCCCATGGAAGAGAAGCCTGGTGGACTACAGTCCAAAGGGTCACAAAGAGTCGGACATAGCTGAGCGACTGAACACACACACACACACGTTCATTGAATCATTCACCGTAGTCCTGCCAATTTTCTGGGGTCGGGAAAATCCCTCATTTGGGAACCAGAAACAGACTAGAAGACCCAGGGGGATAGAAAGCTAAGCCACCAAGGTGACACAACTGTCTAGACATTAGCTCTTGTGTGGTGGGAAATAAAAGCACACCTGCTCCCAGTGAGTGTTCAGGGGACAGAGGAAACAGGAACATATGCAAAGTGCTTGGGTATTTGCCCAGTCTGAGTGGGTTACAGATCACTCAGACCAAGCCCATGAGTTAGCTAGAAAAGGATCAGGAAATCAGACTCTTCTATACCGTTTTCTAAAAATCATTTTATTGAAATATACTGTATATATAGAAGTGCAGAAGTAATAAGTGAATGAATGAATTCACCTCAATGAGTTTCCACCCCTGTAACCAGAACCTAAATCAGTGAGAGAGAACATTTCTCGCCCTCCAGGGCTAGCAACCTGTGCCCTTTGTTGTCACTAGTTCCAGTGACAATGACTTGATTGCAAACACCTCAGATTCCTCTGTGTGGGAAATGTAGATAACCAGAGCCACACAGCAGATCCTCTTTTGTGCCTGGTTTAACCCTTGATGTTGTGTTGGTGAGCTCCACGCATTTTTTTACCTAGAGTTGTAGTTTGTTGTGCTGTGTAGTATTCCATTGTGTAAAGATACCCTAATTGTCTATTCTACTTCTCATGGACATTTAGGTTGTTTCCAATATTTGGCTATTACACATAATACTGCTATTATCGTCCTAGTACATGGTTTTAGTGAACAAATATACACAAAAAATGCACCTTGGGTACATTCCTAGGAATGAACCTGCTGAGTCTTTGCATGTATATGACTGTGATCGGCTTCAGTAAATACCACCAATTGTCCAAAGTCATAACGATGCTTCATATTGTTTTTAAGAATGTCCTTTTGTTCTTTTTTTTTCTTTTTCAATCCATTTATTTATTTTTGGCAGCACTGGGTCTTCATTGCTGTGTGCCGGCTTTCTGTTGTCGTGGCGAGCGGGAGCTGCTCTAGTTTCAATGTGTGGCTTCTCACTGCGGTAGCTGCTCTTGTTGTGGAGCAGGGGTTCTAGGGCGAGCAGGCTGCAGTAGCTGCAAATCCCTGGCTCTAGAGCACAGGCTCAATAGTTGTGGCGCATGGGCTCTGTTGCTCCACAGCACGTGGGTTCTTCCCAGACCAGGGATTGAACCTGTGTCTCCTGTATTGGCAGGTGGATTCTTAACCACCGAGCCATCAGGAAGCCCCTCCCATACTTTTTTTAATAGAGTATTTTGTTGAGTACTCCGGCTGATTTCATCAATACACAAAAGATTTATAATCTATGCTTGGGCCAGAGGGTTAGAGAGGAAACAGCAAAGACACAGGAAAACTGATAGACAACAAGGTCCTACTGATAGCACAGAAACGAACACAACATTGTAAATCAACTATAGTTCAATTAAAAAAAAAAAAGACAAAGGAAACTTGAAGGAGGGGGAACCTGGGACAGAGTCAAGACCCTGGTCAGCCAGTTATTCTATCTAGATATTTTCTCTCAAGAGCTAAGCTTCAAGGGTTCTGGTTTATTTTAATAAACCACAATGTTCCCTTATATAGTTGAAATGCTTGCCAATGAAAATTAGTTAAATTGCCCCATTATTTCTTTAGGTTAAATAATGAAACTCTAAGCTTAGGTGGAAAGAGAACTTGTATGTTTTCCAACATAACAGATGTTCAGTAGATATGTGGGTGAATAATCAAATAATTAAACAACTGAGTTTCCTAAAACTTCACAACTATGTATCATGGCCTGACGTAGCACGCTTGGTTCACTATGCAGATATTAACCCTGTGTCTCAAAATCAACGGTCCAGGCCTTTCTCCTGTGTACATGCTCAGTCGTGTCCAACTCTTTGCAACTCCACAGACTATAGCTCATCAGGCTCCTCTGTCCATAGGATTTTCCAGGCAAGAATACTGGAGTGGGTTGCCATTTCCTCCTCCAGGGGATCTTCCCGACCCATGGATCAAACCTGTGTCTCTGGCATCTCCTGCATTGCAGACAGATTTTTTATCATTAGGGCCACCTGGGAAGGTACCCCAAGTACCATGAGACTGTATCTCAGCTTTCTTGGCATGATGTATGTAGAATCAGTCAGCTGGATAACCACCAACTCAGGTGGTAGAGCCTGGCACCACCCTCATAGAGATCATGGTCACGAAGCAGAGGTGTACAGAGAGAAGGTATGAAATAACATGTACACATAGTAATGCAGCTGTTGCTTAACTGTTCACAAGTGTGAACAAGAGGCTCTTGTGAAAAGAGGCTCTGAAAAGCCTTATGAGGCAGATTAGGATCTTCATTTCATGTGATAAGCAGTTCAGAGAAGTGAAATGAATTGTCCAAGGTCACATCCTCTGTCCATGGAATTCTCCAGGTAAGAATACTGGAATGGGTTACCATCTCCTTCTCCCAGGGATCTTCCTGACCCAGGGATCAAACCCAGGTCTCCTGCATTGCAGGCAGATTCTTTACCATCTGAGCCACCTGGAAGCCCAGGACACAACGGGCTAAGTGGTAAAGCCTAGAGTTAAATTTAGGTCGTCTAAATGAAGATCCCGGGATTTCAATAATGGTGTGTGCATAGATAATATAAAAATTAAAACTGCCTTGGCTCTCAAGTTCATGTGAGTGCTAAGTCTCCTCAGTCATGTCTGACTCTTTCTGACCCTATGGACTGTAGCTCCCCTGTGGACTGTAGCCTGCCTGTGGACCCTATGGACTGTAGGCTCCTCTGCCCATGGATTCTCCAGGCAAGAACACTGGAGTGGATTCCCACGCCCTCCTCCAGGGGATCTTCCTGACCCAGGGATTGAACCTGACTCTCTTATGTCTCCTGTATTGGCAGGCGGGTTCTGTACCACTAGCACCACCTGGGAAGCCCTATGACATTATCAATTAAATTAAATACATTTGGTGCTTACTATGTGTTGTTTTTCAGTTGCTAAATCATGTCATACTTTTTTCAACTCCGTGGACTCCAGCACACCAGGCTCCTCTGTCCTCCACTATGTCCTGGAGTTTGCTCAAATTCATGTCCATCGAATCCAACCATCTAATCCTCTCATCCTCTGCCCCCCGCACCCTTCTCCTTTTGCCTTCAGTCTTTCCCAGCTTACTATGTACTGAAGACATGTGTGTTAACTTAAGCTAATAGTAAAATCCATTTATTTTCTCTAAACACTCTTTCAGCTTCCCTGGTTAGGAGGTAACTTGACCTTGAATTAAAACTCTTTTTTGATGGTCAGAGGAGAGATGAACAGGAACCTGAGTGAGCAGGTCTTAGCCACAGTTAAGGAAGGCTTTCCATCAGGGGAGACACGCAGGAGGAAGGGAAGAAAACAACTTAGCAGCAAAAGGCAGGAAAGGTAATTCAAGAAGGCAGCCTGAACCTTTTCCCCATCAGAGCTTTCTTTGCTTTGTTCTCATGACAGCTCTTCACTTCTTGAAGGCTCAAGAAAACAGAATAAATATGAGGACCGTTGACAGATTCTTGCGTCGCTGGACTGCAGGGAACATAAACACTCTGGGTTGCAGATAACTGACGTGGCTGGCCACCTCAGCCACTGGTCTGCCCTCTGGATCTGGGTGATGCCAGCTCCTTGGCAACCCCGCAGGCTGCTGTGACCCTGGGCTGGGCGGGGGGAGGGGTAGAGCACCAGGTGACGTGGCAACACTGCAGTACATGGCCAAACAGTTCTCAGAGACCTGCCGTCCTGCAGTCCTGCGGCAGATCAGGGGCGTAACTGCAGGAATCCTGGGAAAGAGAAGAGAGAGAGAATACCACTGGTGCACGATTCTAGCCAGAAAGGAAATGCTATAAAATTCTGCTTCCTGGCCCGGCTCCCAGGGTGCTAATGCTTGGAACTGTCCGGTCACCCAGACCGTTTCAATTTTTTTTTATCACGTGCAGTTCCTGCCTTGGTGTTCGGCTTTCTTTTGCCCCTCAGTTTCACATGGCCCACTGAGGCCCCTACTCATGATTCAGACTGAAATAGCGGCCTGCTTTGCATGCCAGCTCAAGCTACATTTCAGTTCTTGTTTCTCTGAAAAGGTCCTGCCAGGGAAGCAGAATGAAATGTCAGGTTCCGGTCTGGTATTCCCCCTTAACCTTCACGTTGTAGTGTGACTTCTGTGGGATTCCCACTCAGGCCCAGAATTCCTGCATGTTAATAGACTGGTCTAATTTAGCCATGGGTGGATGACGTGATGATGTCACGGCCCTCTGAGATCATACTCTTTTGCATTCCACGGGCCAGCTGAAATCCAGATTAATTAACCCATCCCAGTCTCCCATAGGACATGCTTATTATATCCAAAAAGTTATCAAGGAATTCTCAATTTCTTCCTACAAAATAACCAGATTTTCTCAATGATCTGAGCCAGAAACTCACTCAGCTGACAATTGGCTCATCCTTATTGATATTTAAACCATACCTGTCCTAAGACAGTTTGTGTTTAGTTTTTCTTTTCCTGCCTTGGGCATAAATAGATAATGACTTTGCTTCACTTTTGCAGGGCACCCCATGCCAAATCTTTTCCAAATACAAGACCATTTAGATCTTTCTGTGTGTGTTAGTCACTCTTTCATGTCTGACCTTTTGCAACCAGGATCTTCTGTCCATGGAATTTTCCAGGCAAGAATAGTGGAGTGGGTTGCCATTTCCTTCTCCAAGAGATCTTCCTGACCCAGGGATCAAACCTGGGTCTCGTGCACTGCAGGCAGATTCTTTGTCTGAGCTACCAGGGAAGCACATTTAGATCTTCACCACAGTCTTAAGGCACTTAAATTTAAGGTTGTATGTAAGACAATGGGAACTTAAATTTGGAGATTTTTAAGAATGGAAATTCTCAAGACCATGGTGTTTTGCCCAAGGCTACATTTGTCAACTTTTCAGGGTGTTGAATTTGGTCAGAAAGTGCTAATAGCCCTTTCAGAAATGGATATTTGTACTCTGACCCCACTTTTTCAATTTCTCCACTTTACAAAGAAAAGCCCATTTCTAGATATCTATGTATTTAATATCCTCTTTATTTAGAAAGCCGCTTTCTGTATATTCTGAGCAAATGACCCAGGTGTGTTAAGAGGGTGGTTAGGAACAGGAAAGTTAGGATCCAAAGTAATTGGTCAGAATTGGTCAAGGACCCCACCTGAAAAGTAAATGAACTTGAACAGTTCACAAAAGAGGAAACATGCATGGCTAAAAGACACGTGGGAAAATGTACAACTTCACTAATAACAAAAGAGATGCAAATTTTTAAAACCAGGTACCATTTTTTATCTATCAAAACTTGCAAAAGTTAAAAAAAGAAAAGAAAAAAAAAAAAAAAGAGTATCCAGTGCTGGCAAGCATGCAATGCAAAGGCTATTCTTATGTCCTGCTGATGGGAAGGCAAATTGATACTGCTTTTAGAGAAATAATCTGGTGATGCATATCAAGTATTTTCCTGTTAAATTATCCTAAAAATTATCCAAATATATACAAAGAGTTATTTACAAATATTCAGTGTTATATACGAGGCTGAAAAAAATAGAAACATCTTAGGTACCAAAAAATGAAACTGGTTTAATACATTTCAGTTTATTCCCACAGTAGAACATTAATGCAATCATTAGAAAAGATGCTTTGCATAGTATCTAGTAAATTGGGGAAATGCTTTGATTTCTTGTTTTAATTTTTGGTGTTTTTTTTTTTGAAAATTTTTCAATTGAAGTATTTTGATTTATAATGTATTAGTTTCAGGTACAGCAAAATGATTCAGACAGACAGGTAGATAGAGATTCTTTTTCAGTTTCTTTTTCCTTATAGGTTATTACAAAATATCGAGTGTAGTTCCCCATGCTATGCAGTAGGTCTTTGTTGTCTATCTATTATATATATAGTAGTGTGTATCTGCTAATCCTATCCTCCTAAGCATCCCCTTCCCCCTTCCCCTTTGATAATCATAAGTTTGTTTTCTATGTCTGTGGGTCTATTCTGTTTTGTAAATAAGTTCATGTGCATCTTTTTTTGTTTTTTTTTTTTTTTCCGAATTCCACATTAAATGATATCATATGATATTTGTGTTTCCCTATCTGGTTTACTTCACTTAGTATGATGACCTATAGGTCCATGTTGCTGTAAATGACAGTATTTCATTCTTTTATGGCTGAATAATATTTTATTATATATATATATATATATAGGCACACGTACACACACACACACGACATCTTCTTTATGCATTCTTCTGTTGATGGACATTTAGCTTTTTTCCAAGTCTTGGCTATAGTGTATAGTGCTGCTATGAAAGTAGGAATACATGTATCTTTTTTGAATTACAGTTTTCTCTGGATATAGGCCCAAGAGTGGGATCCCTGGATCATATGGTAGTTCTATTTTTAGTTTTTTAAGGAACCTCCATACTGTTCTCCATGGTGGCTGCACCAATTCACATTCCCACTAACAGTGTAGGAGGGTTCCTTTTTCTCCACACCCTCTCCACATTTATTACCCCAGCATTAATTATTTGTAGACTTTTCTTTTTGCATAGAGAAAAATGGAATTCTTCTTTTTTTTTTTTAGACTGGGCTGTGCAGCTTGAGGGATCTCAGTTCCTCCGACCAGGGATTGAACTCAGACCATGGCAGTGAAAGCCTGGAATCCTAACCACTAGGCATCCAGGGAACCCCCCGTTTGTAGACTTTCTGATGATGGACATTCTGACAGGAGAGAGGTAATACCTCATTGTAGTTGGGTTAGCATTTCTTTAATAATTAGCAAGATGGAGCATCTTTTCATGTTCCTGTTGGCCATCTGCATATCTGCTTTGGAAAACTGCCTATTTAGATCTTCTACCCATTTTCTGATTGCGTTGTTTGAGATTTTTTTATATTGAGCTGTAAAAACCATATATTTGGAAATTAATCTCTTGGTAGTATCATTTGCAAATATTGTCTCCCATTTTGTAGGTTGTTTTTCATTTTCTTTATGATTTCCTTTGCTGTGTGAAAAGTTTTTAAGTTTAATTAGGTCCTCCCCAGGAGACCCTCCAAGACCAGCCTGGCCTAGGCTCCTATGAGGTCAGTGCTTTTGCCCTGGGTTTCTGTGCATGGAAGACTTTATGTGCACCCTCCAAGAGTGGAATCTCTGTTTCCCCTAGGCCTGAGAATCTCCTGCAATCAAGCCCTGCTAGCCTTCAAAGCCAAATGCCCTGGGGACTCTTCCTCCTAATGCCAGACCCCTAGGCTAGGAAGCCTAACGTGGGGCTCATAACTCTAATTTCCATGGGAGAAGTTCTGCAATATAATTGTTTTCCAGCTGGGCTTCCCTTGTAGCTCAGTCAGTCAAAGATCTGCCTGCAATACTAGAGACCTGGGTTCAATCCCTGGGTCAGGAAAATCCCCTGGAGAAGGAAATGGCAACCCACTCCAGTATTCTTGTCTGGAGAATCCCATGGACAGAGGAGCCTGGCAGGCTACAGTCCATGGGGTGGCAACAGTTGGACACAATTGAAGTGACTAAACCACCACGAGTTTATGGGTTGCCCACCTTGGGAATATGGGTTTTATTATATCACAAGTATGCCCCTCCTACCATCTTGTGACTTCTTTATATCTTTGGATGTAGAACATCTTTTTTGATTGGCTCCAGTCTGGTTGAGAAACTAAGATCTCACAGGGCATGGGGCAACTAAGCCCAAGTGCCACAACTACTGAGTCCACCTGCTCTGGAGCCCAGCAAACGCTCCCACGTAACACAGTGAAGATCCTGCATGCAGCATCTGAGATCCGACACAGCCAAATTAATTAAGTTAAAAAAAGTTTAAAAGACTGGGTAATACTGATATAAGGAGAACCATATAAGGTGAACAGATTTGAGAATCCAGAAATAGACTCTTCCTATTATGGCCAATCAGTTTTCAACAAGGTGGTAAGACAACTCAGTGGGGGAAAGAATAGTCTTTTCAATGAACAATGCTGGGATAACTGGATATCCACATGCAAAAGAATAAAGTTGGACCCCTTTTTTACACCACACATAAAATTTAACTGGATCATAGATCTAAATGTAAGAGCTAAAACTATAAAATCTTAAGAGAAAACATAGAAGTAAATCTTCATGACTTTAGGTTAGACAAAATCTTCTTAAATATGACATCAAAAGCACAGACAATAAAAGAAAAATAGATAAATTGGATTTTATCAAAATTAAATATTTTGCGGATCAGAGAACATGACCAAGAATGTGAAAAGACAACTTACAGAATGTGAGGAAATATTTACAAATTATTTATTTGATAAGGGACTTGTACCCAGAATATATAAAGAACTCTTATAAAATGTTAGTCGCTCAGTCGTGTCTGACTCTTTGCAACCCCATGGAATGTAGCCCACCAGGCACCACTGTCCATGGGATTTCCCAGCAAGACCACTGGAGTGGGTTGCCATTTCCTTCACCAGAGTATCTTCCTGACCCAGGGATTGAACCTAGGTCTCCCACATTACAGGAAGATTCTTTACCATCTGAGCCACCAGGGAAGCCAGGAACTCTTATAACTCAGCAATAAAAAGATAAATAATCCAGTTGAAAAATGAGCAAAGACTTGAATAAACATTTCTCTAGAGAAGAATTGTAAATGTCATTCTTTCTAATTTGCTTATTCACTTTCTATCACTGCCATTTATTATCTTGTAGCTGTGGAAGTCAGAAGTCCACCACAGGTAGAAATGGAGAGTGGCTGGTACTGCGTACAGGGTTTCTGTTAAAAGTGATGAAAGTATTCTAATATTCATTCTGGTCATGGTCACACAACTTTGTGGTTATACTAAAAACCATCCATCTGTGTATACACGTTAAATGGACGGATCATATGTACATAAATTGTATCTTAAAAAATTCTATATCAATAAAGCTGTTAAAAATTAATGTGAATAAGTTAAGTAGGATCCCATAATCAGTTTTATTAAAAAATCCCACTCAAACTGACTTAATAAAGGAAATTTATTGACTCATGTAACTGAAAAGTACAGAGGAAGTAAAGATTTTAAGCGCAGGTTAGTCAGAATCTCTTTTCACCAGGAGCGGGAACTCCAACGTATGTTTGCTGCTGCATAAGTTGGGGAGGTGGGCTGGATATTGTGAAGAAAACATCCACTATGATCCTAAGGGAAGAAAACAGAAGAAGGACAAGTTCAAATATGCATATGAGGGAACGTGTGCACCAGTTACGGGTGCTGTCCTAGAGACACTGAAGCCGGGGAGGAAGACCACTCCTAGCATGAGGCCTGAGAAAACCAGCTAAGGACAGTCATAAAGCCACTTTAAAAGTGCTTAGGACTGATTACTAATAGGTATGGGATTTCTTTAAGGGGAGAGGAAAACATTCTAAAATTAGATCACTGTGAATATACAATTAGATCACTGTGAATATACTAAGAAATACTGAGTTATATACTTTAAACAGAAAAGCCCTTTGAACTGTATATGAATCATACTTTAATAAAGCTGTTTTTTTAAAGTATTTAGAAGAAGAGGATCACTAACTAGTGCTCAGGCATAAGGTTCCAGATTTGCAAGTGGCAGACAGAAAAACATGCATCTCCTATTTAAAGCGCCACTAAAGACAATGGAGTTAAATGTGAATTGAAGTCTGAGATACGGGAAAGATAATAAGTGAACCTCTTTGTGTTTTAAAGACTCCAAACCCCAATAGATTACTCCTAGGGCACTGAAAGAAATTTAGAACTAGTCACTATTTAGCTCACGCTTGTGTGCATGTGCTAAGTTGCTTCAGTCGCGTCCAACTGTTTGCGACCCCATGAACTGTAACTCACCAGGCTCCTCTGTCCATAGGATTCTCCAGGCAAGAACACTGCAGTGGGTTGCCATCACTTTCTCCAGGGATCTTCCCAACCAAGGGATCAAACCCGAGTCTCTTATGTCTCTTGCATTGACAGGTGGGCTCTTTACCACTAGTGCCACCTGGAAAGCCCATTTACCCCATAATCTAAGAGAAATTCTGGAGAATTGGGGAGGGAAGAGAAGTTTTTTTTTTTTTAATATGGTTTTTATTTATGTTATCATGGGGCTCTTTCAGGGGGTTGTTTCTGTTTTGTTTCCTTTTTTGGCCACACAATATGTGGGATTTTAGTTCTCTGACCAGGGATGGAAACTGCACCCATTGCACTGGAAGCAAGGAGTGAACCACTGGACCACTGGGGCAGTCCCATGGAATGAGAAGTTTTGAAGACAGGCACAGATCTGATTTTTCAGAAGTGGTTTGGGTAGGATGAAAGGAAAGAGAATTCTCCTAGAACCTTTAATAAAATCAAACCTATTTCCAAATTCTTTAAGGTAGGGACTTCTTCTGTTGGTTCACATCTGTATCCTCGGCTCCTAGAACGTAACTAATCCATTATAGGCACTCAAATGTTGTGAGAGAATAGGGCACAAGAGGATGGTGGTCATGTCCCAGGTCTTGGGTGAGTTCCTGGGGCAGGCTGCCAAGTAAGGGTCCTCAGCTTCACACAGGAAAGAATTTAAGAGCAAGCCATACCAACATGAAAGCAAGTTTATTCAGGGATACACACACCCCACGGACAGAGTGTCAGCAGACTCAGAAGGCGTGAGGCTTCCGGGTGCCAGAGTGGTTAGTTTTTCTGGGCTGGGTAATTCCATAGGCTAAAAAGTGGAAAGATTATTTTAACTATTTGGGGGAATGATTGGGAATTTCCAGGAACCAGGCCACTGCCCACTTTTTGGCTTTTTATGTTCAGCCTTAGAACTGTCACAGCACCTATGGGTGTGCATTTTAGCATATGGTAATATATTACAATGAATGTATAATGAGGCTCAAGGCAACTGGAAGTCGAGTCTTCTGCCATCTTGGGCCTCACTGGTTCTAACCAACATATTGTATCCTCAACGGCTATGTCATCCTTTTAAAAGTCGCACCCTGTCCCTTTCTCTCCTGTGTCACAAATATTTGTTCAAGGTTGTGTGTTGACTCCCTCAGGGTTGGCTGTAGAGGGAGACTCAGTGCAGAGTGAAATCACATGAAAGTTAGGCTACATACACAGTAAATCTTGGACAAAACAAACAAACAAAACAAAACTTGGTGAGTGTTTTGTAGCTATTGTTACAAATTAATTTTGAATTTGTTCAAATGCTTTTTTCTGCCTCCATTGAGATAATCATATGGCTTTTCTCCTTTGTTCTATTAACACGGTAAGTTACGTTAATTGATTTCAAACCAATCTTGATTTCAAACCAAACTTGGGAATACTGTGTTATTCTCTTGATGAATTCCATTTACTAATATTCTATTAACAAAGAAGCTATCTGGGCCTAAGGGAAGACTTTTTTTTTCCACTCCAAATTCAATTATTTGATTGATATAGGACAATTCAAGTTCTTGATTTCTTCCTGAGTCAGTTGTTATAATTTGTCTCCATCTCATCTAAGTTGCCAAATTTTTATTGGAATAAGGTTTTTTGTATTTCCATTGCTGTCTTTTAAAAATCTGTAAGATCTATAGTAAAATCATCTTTTTTTACTTGCACCCCAAACTAAATCTTGGGACAATAGTCAGACTTCAAATTGTAGGCAAATAAGGTCCACACATTACCGTTGTTTGCTATGTCTCTTAGGTCTCCTATGCTTATTTTCTTTTCTTAGTCAACCTTGAAGGATCCGTTTTAGGCATAATTAAAGCTGTTGGGAAGAAAGGCAGACTCCAGAAACAACAAAAAGCAAGCTCATTGTTGATCTTGGGTGAGATTCTAGAACATGTTTGTGAGCAATACAAAAAACTTGGTGATCACTGAGAGCTGTTGTATATTCATTAAGAACAATTTTACTTTATTTTCTAAATGTTATATACCTACCTCCCTTGCACAGTTGGGATTGTTTAAACTCATATTTTCTGTTGGCCTGTTTTGTACCAAGCATTATGCTAGGTGCAGGCAAAACAGAGGTGAGAAAAATAGACATACCGTCTCTTCTTACTGTGTATTGAGGGAGATGGCCATTTAAACAATAAGTAATGAACAGACATATTCAACACAAAATGTATTGAGTGCTATGAAGAAATTGTGTAAGATTATCACAGGGTGACCTCATGTAGACTTGGGGTGCAAGGTAGGGGAGGTTGCTCCAAGTAAAGCCTCCAAGAGATTTTATTTATTCATTTATTTATTGTTTTCTTTTGGGTGTGCTGTGTCTTCGTTGCTGTGCGGGCTTTTCTCTAGTTGCGGCAAGCAGGGGCCACTCTCTAGTTATGGTGCCTGGGCTCCTCACTACGGTGGCTTCCCTTGTTGCAGAGCACGGGCTCTAGGGCATGTGGGCCTCAGTAGTCGTGGCTTCCAGGCTCTAGAGCACAGGCTCAGCCGTTGTGGTGCAAGGGCTCACTTGCTCCGTGGCATGAGCCATGGATCACGTCTCCTGCGTTGACAGGCAGATTCTTTACCACTGAGCCACCAGGGACGCCCAGGAGCTCATATTTAAAGATAAGTGGGAGTTAACCAGGGAAATAGGGCCAGGAAGAGTGTTCTAAGCTGAGTGAACAGAATGGACAAAGATCTTGAGTCAGGAAAATATTTGGTAAGTTTGAGTAACTGAAAGAAGGCTACCGTTTCTGGAAGGTAGTGGGAGAATAAGATGAGTTGGGGCCAGAGAGCTGAAAGGGTCAAATTTATGCAAGTTTTAAAAGCTTTTGGCATTTGTCCTAAAGGCCCGAGAAAGCCCTTGAAGTTTAGGCAGGAATGTAGCATGATCCAGTTTTGTTTTACTTTTTATTACAGAAAAATTTAAACACATATGACAACATATAGCAGTATTAGGAACCCCTTCACAATATGAACAACTTCAAAAATTATCAACTTACAACCTTCTGGATCTGGGAATAAGAAATAAAAATCCCCAGGAATTCTTGAGGTTATAAACTGTTCTGTATTTTTCATAACACTTTATTTACATGTTTTGAATAATAGTGAGTGGTCTTAATCAGTTCTCTGTAATGAGGTTATACTAAACATTTCAGAAGCTTGCTACAAACAAGCAATGTAATAATAAATGCACATTTATTATTATTATGAACCAACATATTGTGACAAGATTATGTATGTCAATAACATGTTAACATGATCTCTATCTGATACAGACATTTGATAATAGAAAACACTGAATGACACTCTAAAAGGTTAACACAAAATAAATGCCCCCAAAAAATCATCTTAAAAATTGAGAGATAATGCTACCTATATTTAGTATCTAAAAGTCAGCATTCTTGGGACTTCCCAGATGGTCCAAGGGCTAAGCTTGCAACGGAAGGGCCTGGATTTGATCCCACATGCCACAACTAAAAAAAAGAAAAGATCCTGAATGTTACAATGAAGATCAAAGATCCTGAGTGCCGCAGCTAAGACCCAGCTCAGCGAAATAAATAAACGTTAAAAAAAATTTTTTTATTGAATGAAAGTCAGCATTCTTGCTGGAGAGAATGTGAATACCTGCCGTTAGCAGCAGAAAGAACCCCAAACACACACTTTTGAGATGGTAGTGAAGGTAAATTGATGTGAATGGGATCATGCTGTGCTTTGGTTTAGGTCATCACCACAAGACGGTACAACACATTTTAACAGCCTCAGTGCATTCCAGCCTCGTTTTGTTGACACTGTAACAGTCTAAGTGGAACACAAGGTGGGCATTAGAAATTTACAGGGAGATAAGATTGAATAGTTAGGGAGCATGAGGACGCTTAAAGAGGGGGGCGAACTACAGGACAAAACAAGCGTGTTTTTGCGCAAGAGGAACAAGTATGGAAAGCGAAAGCAGCAGAGGGGCCCGATTGATGAGATCAGAAAGGCCCACGAAACAAACTTCTGGTAGGATTTCATCAACACTTGTTTGAGTAACTTTCTGTTGTCACTGGGAAACCTGGGGGACTTTCTCCTCCAAGATGAGCCAGGCCCATACACTGGCCACTTTCACTTGTTCCCTGGTGGCTGTGCTCAGTCTGCGAAGGACTGAGTTAATTTACTGGGAAGGTGTCAGGGGATGCAGATTAGGGGCTTACATGGTCACACATTTGTCAGTTGGCTCAGTTCAGTTTCACACTCTGATCATTATCATCTTGCTCTCTCTTTTATTCCTTGAAAAGGCCAAGTCTTTCTGTAAGCTGAGACTGGTAAAGTCCCTTCCTAGCCAGTTTACCTTGTCTCTGAACCCATAGTTCAACGTTGAGCTATTCTTATTCCTTTGTTTACTGGAGTTACCAAATCCCTTTTTGTAGGGCTGCTGCTGCTAAGTCGCTTCAGTCGTGTCCGACTCTGTGAGACCCCATAGACGGCAGCCAACCAGGCTCCCCCGTCCCTGGGATTCTCCATCCCCAAACTTTTTGGCACTAGGGACCAGTTTCATGGAAGACAATTTTTCCAGGAACCAGGGGGAGGGGGATGGTTTTGGGATGATTCAAGGGCATAACATTTGTTGTACATTTTATTTCTATTATTATTACCTCAGCTCCACCTCAGATCATCAGGCACTAGATCCTGGAGTTTGGGGACCCCTGGTCAACGGTACTGGTTTCATGCAGAAACTGCTCCTCTGTCTACATGCTTATTTAAATGTGGTTGTTATATAAGCAAGTGCATATGAATACAATGAAATACAATGTAGCCTGTGTAGAGAAGGATGTAGATCTATCCATACAAGGATGTGGATCATCAAGTTAAAGAAAAAAGTTACCAAACAACATTTGCAGCAGCTTCTCCTGTTGTGGGCATGGGCTCTAGTGTGTGCGGGCTTCAGTAGTTGTAGCGAGCGGACTTAGTTCCCCCAAGGCATGTGGAATCTTCCTGGATTTGGACCAGGGATCCAATCCATGTCCCCTGCATTGGCAAGCGGATTCTTAACCACTGGACCACCAGGGGAGTCCCCCAAAATGTCTGTTACGGGTTGTTTTTCTCCAGTCCAGGATCCAGTCCAGGCTCACACGTTGCACAGTACTGCAATGATTTGTACTGTGAGAACTTGGTTCAGCTGGAGCTATGTTTGCCAGAATCCTGTTCGCTGGATGGTTTCAGGTTAGAATTAGTCAAATGAGGGATGGGCACGAGATTCGGAGGGCAGAAATGAAGCAGCAAGTATGATTCTCTGAAGGTCATTGTGATTAGACGTGGTGACTATTAGAAACAAGTGTTAAAAATGAACTCAAGCCTGTTCTTGCTTTGTTCTCCTTTGTTGTTGTCCTTCAGTTGCTACATCATGTCTGATGCTTTGCCACCCCGTGGACGGCATGTCAGGCTTACCTGTCATTCACTGTCTCCTGGAGTTGGCTCAAACTCATGCCCATTGAGTCAGTGATGCCATCCAACCATCTCATCCTCTGTCGTCCCCTTCTGCACTTCTTAGAGTCCTGCAATGCAGTCCAATTGTTGACCCTCCTGACCAACAGTGGCCCTGGGCCCACCTCCAGACACTTGCTGGTAGACCTGCAGAGGAGGCAGTTTTCATGAGCTTTCCCATCAGTGTCCCATGACTGCTAGATGTGCTGGGTTTCCCATATTCGTGACTCCTTTCCTGATCCTCTGACTTCTCTGTTGGCCCTTCACTTCTCCAGCTCTTTCCAAAACTGTGTAAGCTCTAATTCCCATAGAAAACTATACTTTTATTAACGGTCTTGCGCTCTGATTGGCTGAGGTGCCTTTTGTTTATTTAATATTTGGCCATGCCAGGTCTTAGTCGCAGCACATGGAATCTATGATCTTTGTTGCAGCACGAAGGTTCTGACTTGTGGCACTCAGGTAGTTGCAGCATGTGAGATTTAGTTTCCAACCAGGGATCAAACCCAGGACCCCCTGTACTGGGAGCACAGAATCTTAGCCACTGACTCAACAGGGAAGTCCCTCCCATAGTAAACTTCTTATTTCATAATTCACAGTGGTTAAGCTTTCCTGACTGATACACTTACTGGTTCTGACTGTGGTCTCAGGGAAATAGATTCTTAAGGATGGGAATCTGGAATTGGTTTTCTAATCTAATGAAATTTAAACACATTAATGATTATTGCCAGTGGGAAAGGGGCCATCAGTGTTCCAAGGCATTCAGTGGCAAAGCAGTCACTTAATTCCCACTTGTAGATAAAGCTCACTGTGATAAATGCCTATGGAAGGCAAACCTTAGAGTAACCAAATATTTGCAGTCCTAGAACATTTTAGTACAAACGGTGAGCTTTGTTGGTTGCTTCTAAGTGTGCTGGAGAGTTCAGAGAAAGAAAATAATGAACCTAGGCCTTTAAATTCCCAGACCAAAATCTGGGAAAGGGACCAAAAACTTTCTCTAACTGCCTTGGAGGAAACTTTTATCTCTTGTAGCCTCAGGGTCAAGATTTCTGATAACAAAACCCTCAGTTTTCACTTGGCAGGGAACTGAATTTCCATACAAATTGAATTCATAACCAAGCAGGGTCTCATGTAAAATAAGACATTGACTGGGAAGGAATGAGATCCTGAATCTTAGGATGGGGACACATGAACAGATTCTGATGAAACTAAGAAGTCCTTAACCTCTAAGTTCTGCTGACCCTCCCTGGGCAGTAAAAAAAATGAAGTTACTCTTCTTTTACCTGAAGAACCTGTAATGATCTCCCCAGAAGTCATTGCCTCGCAGGCAACTCATCCTCCTAGAAACCTAGCCCCACCACCTCTATTAGATCTGTGACCTGATTCAAGTGCCAGCAGGCCCCAGCGTGACCCATGAGGAAGCGCCAAACACACCAAAAGAATACTGAAAGTCTGTCAGTTCATATATTGTTTTGCTTTTTGTTTTGACAGAATTTCACCCTTACTGAAAATTGCAAGAATAGTACAAACGATACTCTTTACCTTTCATCCAGACCCCCGCTGATGCCAATGTATATGGACAGAAAGCCAGAGAAAATGTGTGAGGATGTATCCTAAAGGTGTTGGGTCAGGATGGAAGGAATATTTATTGTGGCTTGGGCTGAATGTGTTTACATGAGTACACTAAACAGAGGTTCTGGATTTAATGTATTTGCTCACGTTGGCTGGGAATAGCTCTAATAGTTTGATTAAACCCAAAAAGGGCTTTCATTGAAGGAAGCTGAGATGTCAGAAATTCCAATATTGAGGAGGAAAGTATTCTGAACACTAGAGTAGGTTGATAACATAAAACCAATGTACAGTCTTCCTGGGTAGGATCCAGAAGATACTCCCTTCACCAGGGTTTTGAGACAGACATTGGTTAGAACACCAGCATCCTTGAAGACTGCTGCTGCTGCTGCTAAGTCGCTTCAGTCGTGTCCGACTCTGTGCGACCCCATAGACGGCAGCCCACCAGGCTCCCCTGTCCCTGGGATTCTCCAGGCAAGAATACTGGAGTGGGTTGCCATTTCCTTCTCCAGTGCATAAAAGTGAAAAGTGAAAGTGAAGTTGCTTAGTCGTGTCTGACTCTTAGCAACCCCATGGACTGCAGCCTACCAGGCTCCTCCATCCATGGGATTCTCCAGACAAGACTACTGGAGTGGGGTGCCATTGCCTTCTCCTTGACGAGTGCTACAGTGGCTTTTCTCTAAAGGCAGGCATGGTGGTGGGGAACACAGTCATCAAGACGGGCTTCCTGAATTAACTCAATAGGAATGACAGGCTATCAGGTATCAGAAGCAAAGTGGGGCAGAAGTTTTACTTGGTTACTGTGAGTGAAATACTCTAGTTGTGATCAGAAATCTGACTTCTAATGATAGAGCTAGAGCCCTTCAACCAGTTCTTAGATTGGAGCCTGTTCCAACTTTTTGGAATGAAGGGAAGCCTGAGACCACTTGAGGAAGGACCCTGCTCTATTGCCAAAAAACCACACTGTAAATCTTCTACCAACCCTTTCTCCTGAAGGAACCTGCAACCATTTATCATGACAACTGTGCATTAGGAAGGGGAGATAACCAGATTTTTAGGGGATTACTGAACATTGGCTCTGAACTGATACTAATCCCTGGAGACTCAAAATGCCACTGTGATTCACTGTCAAAGTAGGGGCTTAGGAAAGTTAGATGATCTTGAGTTTTGGCTTAGCTTCATATCACATCAAGCCCAGTGGTTCCCAGAAACCATCCCATTATTTTTCCTCAGTTCCAGAATACATAGATGGATATATACTGCAGCTTAGATATACTCAGCAGGTATCTGAGAAGATAAAATCAGCAACTGGTAGACATTCCCCTGACCCAAGAAGTTAAAGCTATCATGACAGAAAAAGTCAAGTGGGCTTCCCTGGTAGTCCAGTGGCTAAGACTCCCTGCTTGCAATTCAAGGGGCCCAGGTTCCATCCCTGGTCAGGGAACTAGATCTTACATGCTGCACCTAAAGATCCCATGTGCCACAACTGAGACCTAGCTCAGCCAAATAAATACATATTTTTTAGAAAGAAAAGAAAAGGCTTAGTGGAGTCACTGGAACTGTGTCCACTTCCTAAAACAGGATACCAAAAACAGTATTGCATTCCTGGATGGACTGAAGAGATCAGTGTCACCAACAAGGTCTTGACAGATACAGAGGTAGTTATTCCTACCATATGCACCATTCAGATCACCTATTTGTCTCTCTGAAGACTGATGGAACTTGGAGAATGACAGTGGATTATCCAAACTTGATGACTCAATCACAACTGCTATTCTAGGTATGATTTCTTCACTAAAGCAAATCAACATATCCCATGGTACTTAGTTTTCTATTGATTTGACTAGTGCTTTTTACTCCATACCTTTTAGAAGAGACCATCCAACGCAATTTTCTTTTAGCTGGCAGGTCCAGCAGTATACCATCATCGCTCTATCCTAGGGCTCGACCTACTCCTCGGCCTTTGTCATTTTCTAGTCTGCAAAGCCCAGAGAAGGCAGTAGCACCCCACTCCAGTACTCTTGCCTGGAAAATCCCATGGACAGAGGAGCCTGGTAGGCTGAAGTCCATGGGGTCGCAAAGAGTCAGACACGACTCTAAGTGACTTCACTTTCACTTTTCACTTTCATGCATTGGAGAAGGAAATGGCAACCCACTCCAGTGCTCTTGCCTGGAGAATCCCAGGGACGGGGGAGCCTGGTGGGCTGTCGTCTCTGGGGTCGTACAGAGTCAGACACGACTGAAGCGACTTAGCAGCAGCAGCAGCAGCAGTCTGCAAAGACCTCTGACCTCCATTGCATTCCACATGAATGCAAGTTGGTGCTGCTTGTTGGCAGGATGACTCAGTTCTTCATCACATGTGACTCTCCACAGGGATGCTTATATGTCCACAAAACACTGGGGTTGGTTTTCCCTAGAGCAATCTCAGATATCCCTAGAGCAATCTAAGAAAGAGCAAGGTAGAAGCTGTAATGTCTGTTATGACACACCTTATTGCTTCAGTTTACTGGCCAATATTCTGTTGGTCACACGGGTCAGCACTATTGAATGTGGGTGGAGACTCCCAAGCCCACAAATACCAGAAGAAAGGATTATTGCAGGCCACCTCAGTGGCTGGCTCCCATAGTCATGAAAATTATAAAGTTCTTTCTGTCTGTCCAACTTTTAGAAATTTGGAGTTGTTTCAGAATATGAATTTATTTTTAATGGTATATACATGCAAATACTATTACTATTAATATTACCAACTGAATGCATCAAGTCTTAGCCCAGAAGACAAGGACGCCAACTTCAATCCTGAATCTGATACCAGCTCAAGACATGTCCTTGAGCATTTCTTTCTCATTAACATCTTTGACCTTAACTTCCTTATTGGTAAAATGAAGAATAAATACCTGTCCCTTCCTCCTTCCCCCTGAAGTGCTTTAGTTTTTGAAAAATTGACCCTAAAGGTCAATCCCATAAAGCTCCTCATTTTACAAATGTGGAAACAGTTCTCTAGAGAAATGAGGGGATTTACCCAGGATCATGGGCTTCCCTGGTGGCTCAGATGGTAAAGAATCAGAGTTTGATCCTTGGGTTGGGAAGATCCAAGATCCCTTGGGGGAGGGCAACCCACTCCAGTATTCTTTCCTGGAGACTCCCCATGGGCAGAGAAGCCTGGTAGGCTACAGTCCATGGGGTTGCAAAGAGCTGGACACGACTGAGTGACTAAGCACAGCACTCAGAATCACATAGCTGGTTAGTGACACAGCCAGAGTTAGAACTCCAATCTCTTTAATCGTCAGTGTCTGCCTGACTATACTGCCTCTGCCTTAGAAGAAAAGTGCTAGGGAAATTCTACAAATCTTCACACTATTTATGAAGAGTAGGGGCTTGCTATCAGCCTGTAGGGATATCGCTCACATTGTGAATCTTGAGCTTTGTAGTCTTAGGATCTTCCTTGACACTTAAAATTTTTGAGGACTCTCAGAACTTTCATTTATGTGGATTATATCTCTTAATAGAAAATTATTGTATTGGAAATTAAAATTCATAAAATACATTAAATGTTTTATTGCTTTAAAAATAATAAATCTAAAAAAATTAAAATAAAAATAATAAATCTATTGTATGTTACATAACCTTTATTTATTTATTTATTTTTTGTTACATAACCTTTAAACAATTTTTTTAGACTTTTTTTTGTCTGTGCTGGGTCTTCATTGCTATACACAGACTCTCTAGTTGTGGTGTGTGGGCTTCTCATTTGTGGTGGCTTCTCTCATTGCAGAAGACAGGCTCTACAAGACTTGATTTTTTTATTGAAGTATAGTTGATTTACAATGTTGTGTTAGTTTCAGATGTACAGCAAAGTGACTCAGTTTTATATATATATATATATATATTCACACATATAAACACACACACATATATATATACATCAGTTCAGTTCAGTCGCTCAGTCGTGTCCGACTCTTTGAGATCCCATGAACCGCAGTACATATTATTTTATATACATATTTATATACATATATGCATATTATTTTTCAGATTCTTTTCCATTACAGGTTATTACAAAATATTGAATATAGGTCCCTGTGCTATGCAGTAGGTCCTTGTTTCTCTATTTTATATTATATAAAATTTTAATTTAAAATGGTTATATCTTCCAAAAAGAAAAAAACATAGTGAAAAAAGAGTGGTTTTGTTCTACAGTTTTACAAATCTCTTTAACATCTGGATCATGGAAGACAGCTGGATTCTCATAACTACTTCTGCATAGTCTAGAGCAATATCATATGTCATGTAACCTCTGGAAAATTCAAGGTTTGTTCATGATAGAATGAGAGGGATAAAGACATTTAAGCAGTATTATGAAAATAGTTTTGATCTCACAGATCCTCTGAAAGGGTCCCAGGGAACTCCAGGATTTGTGGACCACACTATGAGAACCCCCAATGTCATGCTATGCCACAAGGCTCTGTTTTGCCCTATTTTTCATTTTCATTAATTTTTAATGCTGTTTTGTAATTAATTTTCACTGACTACAAAGTAACTGATGCTCATCAGTTTTGCAGGTGATACAAAGCTGCAAAGGAATTATTATAAAAGGTGACAGAGTAAAATATTTACAGTAGTTCGGCAGACCAGAATCGAATAAAATTAAAAAGTGAAACGTCCTGCATTTACATTTTACTTTATTTTTGATCAGTTGCACATGTACTAGAAGCTTAAGCTGGGAAAAACTGGCCTCACAGCAGTTTGTATGAAAAAGATCTGGTGGTTTAGGTCAACCACAAGCTAAATATGAACCAACAGCTTACAGAATAATGTTAAGAAGTATCGATAAAAGTGCAATCATTGAGCTGCAACAAATAGGCTGGGTTCTTTTCTTGGGGGAGGGGTGGGAGAGGATGGAGTTATTACAATTTCTTTGCTCAACCTCCGACCTGGATTCCCAAAAAATGCAAACTGAGTGGATAGGAGGCAGGCAGCACTTGTGCTCTGCTAACAATATGGTTTGAAAAGCAAAAAGTAAAAAATGCTAAATCTACAAACAAAAGTTCTCTTGAGTCCTACAGGCCTCCATACCCAAAAGGATAAGGACATCCATCCCTCTATTTTGGACTCTCAGGTCTCCAAAACAGTGCCCAGTCCCAGTCTGCATCAAAGGGGCAGCTCTCTCCAGGAGGCGGCTTCAGGCTGCTTGTGGGAGGTGCTTTCAGATTTCCTTCGACTTGCTGAAATGGATCACCCCAGCAGTCACTCTGGCCACTTGCCCCTGTCCAGTGGGCCCTGTGCTTCTGGGAGAAACTCTAGGTCTGTCAGCATCACCTTGAAACTGTCCTCAACATCACCCTTCTGAACTTGGCTTGATCACCTGGGTGGGGCTCAGCTCTTCCTGGCCTGTCCCAGAGTAGGAAAGGGCCTTGGTTCCTTCCTGCCTGTTGCATCTCTATGCCCTTGTTGTAAAGTGGTTCCACCCTCTCCGTCTTGGGTCAAGAAACAAATTTAGAAGTCAGAAGGATGACTCCAGTTGGCATTCACCTCATAGAAAATGATGGCTTCTCTTGCTCTGCTTGTCTGAGTCAGTCTTGAGGACACCTTTCTAGTCTGGGCATTCCACAGTAAAGGACTATTAACAATTCCAGAGGTTGATAGAGGTGGTTCTGTCTCTGGTGTCAGATGAAGGTTCAAATCCCAGCTTTGCACTTGCTAATTGCATGACCTCTGCACTAGTTACTCAAACTCTATGAACCTCAGCTTCCCTATTTATAGAATGAAGATGATAATATTGGGTATCATGAAAACTGAATGAGATAATCCATGTAAAGTGCTTATCATAATATCTGACACATGATTGTTCATTTAATATTATTGTATACATTACACTTTATATAAAAAATTTTTTTTTTTTTTTTTTGGAAATAGAAACTGAAAAGATGCCTTTCTGCCTACAACAAAGGCCATCAATGTTACCTGACCAGAAGAGGTGCTCCTGGGCCATTGGACCGCTGGGCCAGTGGGCCAGAGGCATCTCCTTTTCAGAGGGGTAGTTCTGCTCTATATTTGCATAACTAAAAGTCCCCTAAGTGGTTTCCCTAGAGTGAAAATGGATTAACGTCAGCTTTGAAACGACAGTTTTTCATTTCCTCCCCTCCTATCAAGGCATCAGAGATTTGAGAGTCAAGTTTCAATGGAGCTCCAGCACCGGGTCTGTGTGTGTCCCCACTCACTAACCACAGAAGGAGAGCTCAGCCCCAAGAAGTCACTGTCCATGCATTCAGCCATGCCTGTGCCTGACCCAGCCAGGCCTGGGGCAGAAGTGCAAATGGATGTCCATAGACCATATATCTAACATTTAAAAGTTATAAGTCAATACAGGGAACTGAATTAAGTTATCAGTCAATACAGGGAAATGAACTGTATTCAATATTGTGTATTAACCTATAATGGAAAAGAATCTGAAAAAGAATAATACATATTCTTTTTTTAACATATATTCTTATATATATAGTTATATATGTATGGTTATTTTTATATATATATAGTTTTATATATGGGGCTTCCCTAGTGGCTCAGACAGCAAAGAATCTGCCTGCAATGTGGGAGACCTGGGTTTGACCCTTGGGTTGGGAAGATCCCCTGGAGAAGGGAATGGCTATACACTCCAGTATACTTTCCTAGAGAATCTCATGGACAGAGGAGCCTGGCAGGCTACAGTCCATGGGGTAGCAAAGAGTCAGACACAACTGAGTGACTAACACTTTTCACTTTTCAGTTTTATATATATATATATATACACACACACTTTTATTTATTTTTCTTTTCAAATTATTCCTATAATTTTATTTTTTATTTTTATTTTTAATTGAAGTATAGTTAATTTACAATGTTTATTAGTTTCAAGTGTACAGAAAAGTGACTCAGTTATATATATATAAATATATTCAGTTTTATATATATACATATATATTCAGTTTTATATATATTCATATATATATTCAGTTTTATATATATAACTGAATCACTTTTCTGTATACTTGAAACTAATAAAACATTGTAAATTAACTATACTTCAATTAAAAAATAAAATTATCATTTGAAAAGAAAATTAAATAAATAAGTAGACGTCATAAGTCAAGCTAAGAGACTTATTCGATAAAATATAGTCTATCCTCTGTGCCTAGAGATTATCACCCTAAGTGAAGAAAGTCAGAAAGAGGAAGACAAATACCATATGGTATCACTTACATGTAGAATCTAAAATATGACAAAAATGAGCTTATCTATGAAACGGAAACAGACTCACAGACAAAGAGAACAAACATGATTGCCAAGGCATGGCAGGTGGGGAGTGATGGTTTGGAAGTTTGAGGTTAGTAGATGCAAACTATTATGTATAGAATGAATAAACAACAAGGTCCTAGTGTATAGCACAGGGAACTATATTCAATATCCCGTGATAAACCATAATGGAAAAGAACATGAAAAAGAATATGCCTAAGCCAAGCTAAGCTAAGTCACTTTAGTCGTGTCCAACTCTGTGTGACCCCATAGACGGCAGCCCACCAGGCTCCCCCGTCCCTGGGATTCTCCAGGCAAGAGTACTGGAGTGGGGTGCCATTGCCTTCTCCAATGCATGAAAGTGAAAAGTGAAAGTGAAGTCGCTCAGTCGTGTCCGACTCTTAGCGACCCCACGGACTGCAGCCTACCAGGCTCCTCCGTCCATAGGATTTTCCAGGCAAGAGTACTGGAGTGGGGTGCCATTGCCTTCTCCAAAGAATATGAATACCTATGGCTGATTCCTGATGTTTGGCAGAAACCAACACAATACTGTAAAGCAATTATCCTTCGATTAAAAATAAATAAATGAAAGTATATATATATATTTATATCTGTGTGTGTATGTGTGGATCACTTTGCTATATAGCAGAAACAACATTGTAAATGAAGTGTACTTCAATAAAATACATTTAAATATGTATGTACATACATATACTCTATCCTCATACCTTGAGAAATATACCTTCAGAACAACCAGGAGGTCCTGGCTCTAATTTAGTATTCCTGGACTTAGAGCTTCTCTCCAGAATGCAGAGGTGGAGGCAGGGCTGGCCTCTCGCTCTTCTAACCCCACACCTCCACCCCATCCTGCACAGGGTCTCAGGGACATGCTTGTGACCACCTCAGCCAGCACATCTAGGTTCTACTACACACCCAAACTTCAGGCCTAGGGATGCACACATAGATGAGCCAACCTGTCCTTGGGATGATGGGCCCAGGAAAGAGGCCCTTGAAGGCCATGGAGGAGGGTGAGGGGCATTGCGAAAGAAATTCTAGGATCCCAGGTACATGGACTTGAGGGGAGAAGCCTGGTGGACACATATTCTCTGCTTCCTATAGGGAGGGGCAGAGTATGGGAGGGCCACAGCAGGGGCCTCTAAAGTGCAGGCCCAAAGTTGGAGGCCCCCTTGCTCTTGTCTTTGCATGCATTACACTCAGTGACTGTTTATTGACCATTTACTATAGGCCGGACACTGTCAGAGATTCAGATCAGTCGCTCAGTCGTGTCTGACTCTTTGCCACCTCATGATTCACAGCACGCCAAGCCTCCCTATCCATCACCAACTCCCAGAGTTCACTGAGACTCACGTCCATCGAGTCAGTGATGCCATCCAGCCATCTCATCCTCTGTCGTCCCCTTCTCCTCCTGCCCCCGATCCCTCCCAGCATCAGAGTCTTTGCCAATGAGTCAACTCTTTGCATGAGGTGGCCAAAGTACTGGAGTTTCAGCTTTAGCATCGTTCCTTCCAAAGAAATCCCAGGGCCGATCTCCTTCAGAATGGACTGGTTGGATCTCCTTGCAGGCCAAGGGACTCTCAAGAGTCTTCTCCAACACCACAGTTCAAAAGCATCAATTCTTCGGCGCTCAGCCTTCTTCACAGTCCAGCTCTCACATCCATACATGACCACAGGAAAAACCATAGCCTTGACTAGACGAACCTTTGTTGGCAAATTAATGTCTCTGCTTTTGAATATGCTATCTAGGTTGGTCATAACTTTCCTTCCAAGGAGTAAGCGTCTTTTAATTTCATGGCTGCAGTCACCATCTGTAGTGATTTTGGAGCCCCAAAAAATAAAGTCTGACACTGTTTCCACTGTTTCCCCATCTATTTCCCATGAAGTGAGGGGACCGGATGCCATGATCTTCGTTTTCTGAATGTTGAGCTTTAAGCCAACTTTTTCACTCTCCTCTTTCACTTTCATCAAGAGGCTTTGTAGTTCCTCTTCACTTTCTGCCATAAGGGTGGTATCATCTGCATATCTGAGGTTATTGAGATTTCTCCTGGCAATCTTGATTCCAGCTTGTGTTTCTTCCAGTCCAGCGTTTCTCATGATGTACTCTGCATATAAGTTAAATAAACAGGGTGACAATATACAGCCTTGACGAACTCCTTTTCCTATATGGAACCAGTCTGTTGTTCCATGTCCAGTTCTAACTGTTGCTTCCTGACCTGCATACAAATTTCTCAAGAGGCAGATCAGGTGGTCTGGTATTCCCATCTCTTTCAGAATTTTCCACAGTTTCTTATGATCCACACAGTCAAAGGCTTTGGCATAGTCAATAAAGCAGAAATAGATGTTTTTCTGGAACTCTCTTGCTTTTTCCATGATCCAGTGGATGTTGGCAGTTTGATCTCTGGTTCCTCTGCCCTTTCTAAAACCAGCTTGAACATCAGGAAGTTCACTGTGCTGTGTATCAAAGCTGCTGTAGACAAGAAGACTGAGTGGTCCCTGCTCAAGGAGCTTAGACTATTCAGGGGAGTTGAGCAGTAAAGAAAGGAGAAAACAGATAGCAAATATTTATACATTCGGGGGGAAAAACACACTATGAGAGAGGGAGCTGCTTGTGTTTGGGTGCAGGTGACCCAGGCTGAGGAACGGGGGATGAGAAACCAGGGGAGAAGGGAGTAGAGGGAAGAGTACTGAGTTCAGATGGAACAGGCCAGAGTTGAGAGGGGAGTGTGCAGGGAGGAGAATGGGGAGCGCCTGTATATGAGGCGGGAGATGGGCAGCGGCCAGGCCACATCCAGGAGTTTGGATTGTACATCAAGAGTATTAAGAAGTGTGAGACTTCGCTTATACTTCAAAAGTCTCACTCTCGCTGCTGTGAGGAGAAAGGATTGTGGGGTGCAGAGTGGAAGTGGGGAGACCAGTTAGGAGGTGGAGCCGGCAGCTCAGGTGAGAGATAATGATGGCAGGAGTAAGATGAGGCTGCAGGGAGGGAGCTGAGGCCACAGACGGAGGCCGAATCTAACAGGTGAGTTTGAGGAAGAAGGAAGCGTCAAGATTAAATAGCCTCTTTCCCTCCCTTCACAGACATGTCCTGTTTCAGTCACAGCTGCCTCTTCCCCATGAAATCCCTCTGATTGATGTTTTAAAAGGCTTAAATAGTCAAACCTGTTAACATTTGCCTCTATGACATTTTTCCCATCATTTTCTTTCCAAAAAAAAAAGAGTTTACAGTGAGAGAAGGAAAAATATATTATGACATCCCTTATGTGTGAAATCTAAAAAGAAATGATACAAATGAACTTACTTACAAAACAGAAAGAGATTCAAAGACTTAGAGAACAAATTTATGGTTGTCCAGGGCAAGGGGAGGGATAGTTAGGGAGTTTGGGATTGTCATGCACACACTGTTATATTTAAAATGGATAACCAACAAGGACCTACTGTAAATTCCTTATATCGTTTTTCTTTTTTAAAATAATGTATTTATTTTTGGCTGTGCTGGGTCTTCATTGCTGCGTGGGCTTTTCTGTAGTTGCAGCGAACAGGGGCTACTCTTCATCAGAGTATACGAGCTTCTCTTTGTGGTGACTTCCTTGTTGCAGAGCTTGGGCTCTAGAGCACAGGCTCAAGAGTTGAGGTGCAGGGGCTTAGTTGCTCCGAGACATGTGGGATCTTTCTGACCCAGGGGTTGTACCCGTGTCTCCTGCATTGACAGGTGGATTCTCTCCCCGTGAGCCACCAGGGAAGCCCTTGTCATATCTTTTATTTTTTAATATTTATGTTTATGTATTTGGCTGCACTGGGTCTTAGTTGTGGCATGTGGGATCTAGTTCCCCGACCAAGGATCCAACCTGGGCCCCATGTATTGGGAGACTGGAGTCTTAGCTTCTGGACCACCAGGGAAGTCCCTACCTATCTCAACGTTTTTTAATTCTCAAGTCATTTATCACTTCAAAACTTTATATTATTTAGCTATAATTTCTTTTCCTTTTTCAAACTGGAAATTAATCTTACAAGGTAGTATTCTTCAAACTGTTGATGGCTACTCATAAGTATAGTGAGGTCAGCTTACTGGGTAGGGACAAGAATTTTCTTTCTAATAGGGTAGACTAGGATTAGAATTGGATAGGATAGAACAGATCAGAGCCCATCTGACATAATAAGGATAAATATGCTTTATGATCTGTTGCTTTAATTATGAATTTATATTTATGAGTGTATTTACTTGGCTGAGATGTCTCACGTATTTCTTACTGTGGGTCATGGTTTGAAAGCTTCTTTATAAACTGTAATGATATGATCTATCATTCAATTCAAATATCATTCAATAGGAAAAGGAGTTCGTCAAGGCTGTATATTGTCACCCTGTTTATTTAACTTATAAGCAGAGTACATCATGAGAAACGCTGGACTGGAAGAAACACAAGCTGGAATCAAGATTGCCGGGAGAAATATCAATAATCTCAGATATGCAGATGATACCACCCTTATGGCAGAAACTGAAGAGGAACTACAAAGCCTCTTGATGAAAGTGAAAGAGGAGAGTGAAAAAGTTGGCTTAAAGCTCAACATTCAGAAAACAAAGATCATGGCATCCGGTCCCATCACTTCATGGGAAATAGATGGGGAAACAGTGGAAACAGTGTCAGACTTTATTTTTTGGGGCTCCAAAATCACTACAGATGGTGACTGCAGCCATGAAATTAAAAGACGCTTACTCCTTGGAAGGAAAGTTATGACCAACCTAGATAGCATATTCAAAAGCAGAGACGTTACTTTGCCAACAAAGGTTCGTCTAGTCAAGGCTATGGTTTTTCCTGTGGTCATGTATGGATGTGAGAGCTGGACTGTGAAGAAGGCTGAGCGCCGAAGAATTGATGCTTTTGAACTTTGTGTTGGAGAAGACTCTTGAGAGTCCCTTGGACTGCAAGGAGATCCAACCAGTCCATTCTGAAGGAGATCGGCCCTGGGATTTCTTTGGAAGGAATGATGCTAAAGCTGAAACTCCAGTACTTTGGCCACCTCATGCAAAGAGTTGACTCATTGGCAAAGACTCTGATGCTGGGAGGGATCGGGGGCAGGAGGAGAAGGGGACGACAGAGGATGAGATGGCTGGATGGCATCACTGACTCGATGGACGTGAGTCTCAGTGAACTCTGGGAGTTGGTGATGGACAGGGAGGCCCAGCGTGCTGTGATTCATGGGGTCACAGAGTTGGACATGACTGAGCGACTGATCTGATCTGATCTGATCATTCAATTTCTTTCACCATTAATATTAACATGAGTCCTCCTTTAGTATGTGCTAAATTCTAGTTCAGGCATTCAACAAAATATTTTTAGTACCTAGTATGTGTGATACCTATACTGCGTGGGGGAAATGAAACAACCATGAATAAAAATATAGTCCTTCTTCTCACTCCCAGAGCTTATATAAATACTGAGGTATGTTTTTAGCTGTCTATTCTGTTCCACTGGTCTTTCTCTGAATTCTTGCTCCAGTGGCACAGTTGTTATCATTGTACTTGTTCATTGAACAGCTGTTAAGGGCTAAGCATTGTGCTAAGTGCTTTGCATCCAGCTGATACTCAATATTATAAGTTTGTAGAGAATGGATACCTGTACTGTGTATGGCTGAGTCCCTTTGCTGTCTACCTGAAACTATCACAATATTGTTAACTGACGTGTGCTCAGTCATGCCAGACTCTTTGCCCATGGACTGTAGCTCTCCAGGCTCCTCTGTCCATGGGATTTCCCAGGTAAGAATACTGGAGTGGGTTTCCATTTCCTCCTCCAGGGGATCTTTCAGATCCAGGGATCACAGCATGTCTCTTGCATCTCCTGCATTGGCAGGTGAATTCTTTACACTGTGACAAAAAGTTAAAAAAACAAAAACAATACTCTAAATGGTATTCTTCTCCCCACTCTCCTAGATAAGGATATTGAGGCTACAGAATGTTAGAAATCTTTCCAAAGGTGACTATATTAGTCCATTCAGGCTGCTACAACAAAGCACTGCAATTTGGGTGGCTTAAGCAACAGAAATTAATTTTCTCACAGTTCTTGAAGCTGGAGAATCTAAGATCCAGGTTCTGACGGAGTTTGGTTTCTGGTGAGGACTCTCCCCCTGGCTTGCTGATGACCTGCTTCTTGCTGTGTTCTCTTATGACCTCTCCTTCATTCTCAGGCATGGAGGGAGACAGACAGACAGGTCTCTTTCTGAGTGCAGTCACACTGGGGGTTAAGGCTTCGACATGTGAATTTTGGCGGGACACCATGCCACAACAGGGACATGTCCAGGAAGTGGTAGAAGTTGTAGTTGTTCAGTCGCTAAGTTGTGTCTGACCTTTGCAACCTCATGGACTGCAGCATGCCAGGCTTCTCTGTCCTCCACTATCTCCTGAAGTTTGCTCAAGGAAGGAAACTCAAGGAAGTGGTAGAGCCAGATTCAATATCTGGTCTGCTTCCTCCAGAACCTGAATTCTTACTTATCACCCATTTCTCTCTGACAGGGCAAATCTCATCTCATTATTTTTATTTTCTTAAAAAAAAAAAAAGTGCTATTCTTGGCCCTTTATTCTTTCACATGAATTTCACAAATCACTTTGACACATTCTGTGGTGGTAAGAACAGACGTCTTCACACCGCTGAGTCGCCCCATCCAGGAATGTGCTACGTGCTGTCTGTCAGGGAAGTCACGTGCTTGTCTTCATGCTGGTCTCGCACATATTTCTTGTCAGGGGGTTTTCTGAGGTGATTTTATTTTTAGTTTAGTGCTTCTCAAACTCTGATGTGCATACCATCACCTGGGAATCTTGAAAAGCAGACTCTGAGTCAGCAGGCCCAGGGCAGAGCCTAGGATTCTGCATTTCTAGCAAGCTCTGGGGTGATGCTGCTATGGTGCTGGGGCCTGCACGCTGATCACTGAGATTGTGGTTGTGCTATTTGGAACGGGATTATTTAATCTAATGTTTTAGAACCTGTTACTGTGATTCTCTAGAAAAGCTAATGATTTTTTATTTGGCCAGTTTTGCATTTTCTTCCTTCCCAGAGTCTGCCAGGCTTGCTTGTTGCTGTGGAGACCAACTGGAGCTGCCAGGGTCAGGAAGAGGGTCTAGGGAGAGGGGACCATCACACTTATGCTAAAAAAGGATGTATGGCATCCATGCCTGGAAGTCTAGGTAACTGGGACCAGTTGCCTGGCAGCGGCCACCCTCCCACACGCACCTCTTGTGATATTACCCTTCCGTGTGATTTAGACTCAGACCCAGCAAATTGTAGAGAGTCCAGTAGGTGCTCAATGAATACCTGCTGGGTGAATGACTCTGGGGCAATCCTATGCCCTGCCCTCAATAAACTATGCTTGCTGATGGGGAAACTGAGGTCCAGAGGGAGGTCCTGTTTGAGCTGAATTATGGGCCTGACGAGCATAAGAACTCAAGTTCTTGACCTCTACTCAGAGGTCCACCTTGCTCTTGGCCTGAGAGACATCAGAGAAGCTCAATCCAAGATCAGCACACAGAGCTGAGAAGAGGCCTTCAAGATCATCTCACCCAGGGCATCCTAACCAGAGATGTGTCAGAACCATCAAGTTCCTGGCTGGGCCTCACCCCAGAAGAGTCTTATTCAATAGGTCTGTTGTGGGTAATACAGACTCTGAACCATCCCCAGGTGGGTGAATCAGGTATGGAGCCAGCTTGGGAACCACTGTCCTGACCCAATCCTCTTGTTTACTGAAGGGGAAACTGAGGCTGGGAAGGGAAGCAACTTGCTAATAGCCACACAGAACCATTCTGTAGGAATCACCTGAAGACCTGAGCTTTAAGAAGTTGGAACCATATCCAACCATGGGCTTCCTGATTGGGAGAGAGGGGAGGGGAAGGGTCTCAGGGTCCAAGGCTGCCTTGGCAGCTATACCTGGCATCCCATTTTTCCAAGCACGGTAACAAGTCAAAAGATGTTTGTGTGAGAGGAGGAAAGCCCGTTGTTTAAGGGCTTTAACTTGAGAAATGTTGGGGCTTGCCTTGTAGCTCGATCAGTGAAGAATCTGCCTGCAATGCAGGAGACCCTGGTTTGATTCCTGGGTTGGGAAGATTCCCTGGGAGAGGAAATGACAACCCATTCCAGTATTCCTGCCTGGGAAATCCCATGAACAGAGGAGCCTGGTGGGTTACAGTCCATGGAGTTGCAAGAATCAGACACACCTTAGTGACTAAACCACCACCATGGCAGGATGATTTTAAAAAGGCTGAGATCTCTCAAAGCAAAGAGTCAATGAGAGATTTCCTATCCCAGCTGTCACCAATTAGCAAATTACTTAGCCCAAGCCTCAATTTCTCCACCTGTGCTCCTGACTAGAGCCCACCCACATAACCTAGAAGTTAAGTGCATGGTACTTAGAACCAGACTGGCTGGTTCAAATCCCAGTACTGCTGCTTGTTGTTGGCTATGTGACTTTTGCCAAGTTGTTTCATCTCTTTATGCCTGAATTTCATCACTTGTAAAATGATGATAGGGCTTCCTTGGTGGCTCAGCGGTAAAGAATCTACCTGCAATGCAGGAGACACAGACTTTACGGGTTCAATCCCTGGGTCAGGAAGATCCCCTGGAGAAGGAAATGGTAACCCACTCCAGTATTCTTGCCTGGGAAATCCCAGGACAGAGGAGCCTAGTGGGCTACAGTTCATGGGGCCACAAAAGTTTGGGACGCAACTGAGCGACTAAACAACCACCCCCAGATAGTGACAATCATAGTAATTTCCTCAGAGGGTTTTGTCGTGAAGGTTAAATGAATGAATGCATTTCCCTGACCTCTGAACCTTGTGCCTTAAGCCAGAATCATTCATCTCTTCTGCCTACACTTACTACCTCTGCTTTAAATACTTCCTTCCAAATTTACATCTTGAGCTCCTTCCTCTCCTCTGATCTCTACATTTCTATACTCAGCTGCCTGGTGGACTACTCCTCTTGGACATCTAATAGACATCTTAAGCCTCACATGACCCACACTGAACTCTTCATCTCCCTCCCTAAACCTGCTTTTTCCCAGGTTTTCTCTGTCTCAAGTAATGGCAACTCCACACTGCTACCTGCTCAGGCCAAAGCCCTTGGAGTCACCCATTAGCAAATTACATCAGCCCTTCCTTCAAAATACACCTGGAATCTGATCACTTACCACCTTCACTATAGCCACACTGGTTCATGTCACGGTCAGCTCTTACCTGGACTAATGAAATAGCTTCTTGGTGTCCCTGCTTTCATTTTTATTCTCAAGCCTATTCTTTTTTGTTTTTTTTTTATCCCCAAGTCTACTTAAAAAAAATTTTTTTTTAATTTTCTTTTTGCTGTGCTAGGTCCTCATTTGCTGCACACGGGCTTCCTCTAGGTATGGTGTGCTGGCTTCTTACTGCAATAGCTTCTCTCGTTGCGGAGCACAGGCCCTAGGCACATGGGCTCAGTAGTTGCGGCTTGCGGGTTCTAGAGCTCGGGATCAGTGGTTGTGGTCCAGGGGCTTAGTTGCTCTGCAGCATGTGGGATCTTCCTTGACCAGGGATCGAACCCACGTCCCCTGCATTGGCAGGTGGATTCTTATCCATTACGCCACCAGGGAAGTCCCTCCAAGTCTATTCTTAACATAGCACCCAGGGTAAGCCTATTTTCTTGCCTAGAGAATCCCAGGGATGGCGGAGCCTGGTGGGCTGCCGTCTATGGGGTCAGACAGAGTAGGACACGACTGAAGTGACTTAGCAGCAGCAGCAGCAGCAGCATAAAGGTCATATTATTATACTCTTCTGCCCCAAACTCTCCAGTACTTCCCAGCTCAGTGAAAAGTGAAAGTGTTAGTTGCTCAGCCATGTCAGACTCTTTGCGACCCCGTGGACTGTAGTCTGCTTTTGTCCGTGGAATTCTCCAGGCAAGAGTACTGGAGTGGGTAACTATTCCCTTCTCCAGAGGATCTTCCTGACCCAGGGATTGAACCTAGGTCTCCTGCACTGCAGGCAGATTCTTTACTGTCTGAGCCACCAGGGAAGCCTCCAAAAGTACTAACCAGGTCCCAAACCCGCTTAGCTTCTGAGGCCAGACGAGATCAGGCGCGTTCAGGGCTGTATGGTTGTAGACTCCCTGTTTAGAGTCAGACTCAAAGTCCTTGTAGGACCTATGAAGTTGTATACAATCTGGTCCCACCATCTCTGCTGTTATCTTCTTTACACTTTTCTCACTTTATTGCAGTCAGCCCAGCCTTTTACATGTTTCCACACCCCCGAATCTTTGTATTTGCTAGCAGAGGCCTGGAACATTTTTACCCCAAGTCATCCTCTTGGCTCATTCTTGTAACCTTCAAATCTTCACCCAAAAGTCCCCTTCTAAATGCTATGTATTTCCTGGCAGCTCCAGCCCTCCCTGTCTTCCTTTCCAGCTTTACCTTTTTTAATAGTACATGTGTCCTTCTCACAAACTATCTAATGCACCATCTAATTTTCTTATTTATTTTGCCTATTTTCTGCCTTTCACCTTTAGAAAGTAAGCTCTGTGAAGACTGGGATCCTTGTCTGTTTTGTTCACTGCTACATCCTAAAACAAAACCTGGCTTACAGTACTGAATACACTCCTGATAATAATTGTGAATACATTTAGTTAATATCTAGTCACTCTAATTATTCTTTTATCATTTTGGAAACAGTAAGAGTCTGGAAAAGAACAATCTTAAGCATTGACATTTCTTGCTAAAAATCTACAAACAATGTGCTAAATGAAAAGGCTACAAAATCACACAGATACTATGATTACAAATTTGCAAGATATGTAGAAGAAAAAGTTGCATTAGTTTTCATTGTAACATTACAAGGAATTTCTTGCTATTTTCCAATTTCATTTAAAATTGTCTCTAAAACAAAAGTTTGACTTACTGAAATAGGAACAACATGACATCCTTTACAGAAAAATGAATCAAAGCTTACCTTATCTTTTTGGCAGTACCTGGAACAGGTCTGGAGAGAAGGGAAAGCACATTGTTGGTCTTGATCATAGGGATTTTCTGTAAATCATTTATAAAAATAACTGTAAAATAACTATATACAGTGTTCATATACTGTATAATTAGATTTAAAAAATAAGCCTGGAAGAAGACTCCTTGGGAAAAAAAAGTCTGGTCCATAGGGGAGACTCCAACATGAAACAAAACTCCCGTTCTTTAAGTCCCGAAACCAGGAGTGCAATTTCAGTTAAAAGACAGTGGGTTCGAGTCCCAGTCTGAGTTTTGGCTGGGTTCAAGTCCCATCTGAGGTGTGATTGGGTTTGAGTCTCAGTGTGAGCGTACGGTTTCACAAGGCTCCTCTGGCCAGAGCAAGGCAGGTTTCACTCCAGGGCGCACCCCCACGTGCCACATCCCGATGCCCTAGTCTCAGATTATAGGAAGGAGACCTTCAGCAGCCTCCTGTGCCGCCGGTACGAGAACCTTCTGTGATGCGTTCCAAACTCGGCCCATCTCACAGGAGGAACTGGGCGCACGTGAAACCATGGAACCCAGACTAGGGCTTGAACCCATGATCTTTTAATTACAATCACTCACCTGGTCTCAGGCCTTAACAAAGCTCAGGTTCTTGATGTCTCATCACAGAAATAATGCAGTGAGAGACTGATAGGCAAGAAGTGGATTTATTTAGAGAGAAAGACTCCACAAAGTGTGGGCGAGAGGTACCAGGGTATGGGGTTGTCAGTTTTTATAAAGGTGGGTAATTTCATAGGCTAATGAGTGGGAGGAGTAGTCCAGCTATCTGGGCGGAAGGGGTGGGGATTTGCAGAATTGGGCCACCACCCACTTTTTGGCCTTTTATGGTTAGCTCAGGACTGTCACCTGTGGGTGGGTCATTCAGATGCTAATGTATTACAATGAGGATATAAAGAGGCTCAAGATCATGGATGTGAGAGATGGACCATAAAGAAGGCTGAGTGCTTTCTTTGATGAATTGATGCTTTTGAGTTGTGCTGCTAGAGAAAACTCTTGAGAATCCTTTGGACAGCATGGAGATCAAACCAGTCAATCCTAAAGGAAATCAACCCTGAATATTCATTGGAAGGACTGATGCTGAAGCTGAAGCTCTAATACTTTGGCCACCTGATGCGAAGAGCTGACTCTGATCAGGAAAAGACCCTGATGCTGGGAAAGACTGAGGGCAGGAGGAAAAGGGATGCAATGGTTGGATAGCATCACTGACTCAATGGACAAGAATTTGAGCAAATTCTAGAACACAGTGAAGGAGAGGAAGCCTGGTGTGCTGCAGTTTCTGGGGTTGCAAAGAGTCAGACAGAACTTAGTGACTAAACAACAACAACAAGGTCCACTGGAAGTCAAATCTTCCGCCATCCTGGCCCAGTTGATTCTAACCAGTTTTTGTCACGTCCTATTACTTTGCCAACAAAGGTCCGTCTAGTCAAGGCTATGGTTTTTCCTGTGGTCATGTATGGATGTGAGAGTTGGACTGTGAAGAAGGCTGAACGCCGAGGAACTGATGCTTTTGAACTGTGGTGTTGGAGAAGACTCTTGAGAGTCCCTTGGACTGCAAGGAGATCAGCCCTGGGATTTCTTTGGAAGGAATGATGCTAAAGCTGAAACTCCAGTACTTTGGCCACCTCATGTGAAGAGTTGACTCATTGGAAAAGACTCTGATGCTGGGAGGGATCGGGGGCAGGAGGAGAAGGGGACGACAGAGGATGAGATGGCTGGATGGCATCACCAACTCAATGGACATGAGTTTGAGTGAACTCTGGGAGTTGGTGATGGACAGGGAGGCCTGGCGTGCTGCGATTCATGGGGTCACAAAGAGTTGGACACAACTGAGCAACTGAACTGAACTGAACTGATGGCTAGGATATTCTTTTAAAGGTCGCACCCTGCCCCCTTCCCTCCAGTTTCACATGGAAGTTGTTAAGGCCAGTTTGGGCTCCTTCTGCCCT